>NC_088684.1:124184755-124487785 GCF_028017835.1 Emys orbicularis
TATTTTATATTTTATACTACAGTATAAAATCAGGTTAAAAAACCGGAAGAATATGCTTTAAATAAACAAGGAAAATCAGACTAAAATAAGGCCATTGTATTATTCCCATCTGTTATTCCCAAATATTATTATTCAGTGTTTTTATGTAAGATCAGGCAGTACTTTGAGTTGTCTAAAACAGTGGTTCTCAACCTTTTTTTGGCTCTGGACCTATTTGTAAATGTTTATGGCCTGTCATGACCTAGTAAATATTCTGGAGGTGGAGGCCCTGTGGCAGAGCTATAACTAAGACATTTTAGCACCTGGGGCAAGCAAGCATTATTTGCACCCTGTACCAGAGGCAACACATGGGGAGGCATGGGGGAGTCATGTGCCTCCCCCCCTCCGATTTTTTGATTGTGACACCCCCCCCCCCCCAACCCAGACAGGATGGGTGGCCTGCTGAGGTGAGTCAGGGGTGGAGGTGGTGTTCCCTCCCTGCTGCCCCCCTGGCCCTGCCCTGGGGTGCTTTCGGTCAGATCCTGACCTGTGGGGGATTGGGTCCTGCCTGGCACTCACCCCACAGTGGCAATTCCTGTGCTGTGGGGCTGGCTGGGCTTTGCTCTCCACTCCGGGCATTGCAACCTCAAGGGTTGCAGCGCTACTCAGGTTTGGCCCCGCACTCCTGATTAGACCAAATATGTGTGGGTGAAGTTGTGATCTGGCTCATGGAGTTGCAGTGCCACTTACTCAAATTTGGTCTACCCAGACTCCTGTCATCATAACGGCTGGGCCAAACCTGAGTGGAGCTGGCTGGGACCCCAGCTGTTGCAGTGCCTGGTGCAGGAACTGTGGGACAGGAGCTGCCATGAAACATTTGAAACATTCTGGTGACCCAATTTTGAGTCCCGACCCATGGGTTGATTAACCCTGGTCTAAAACACATAATGGCTTCTGCTTCTGTTTCCACATACTGGTGGTAAAACTGGTGTGAGAACAAAATTAAATCCTTGACTTGCAAAACAACATAATGAAAAATAAAATATATTTTAATTGGAAGGATGCAAAACAGCACCCTCAAACTGCTTATAATTACAAAGTATAGAATGCTAATAGTAAAAAGCCTTATTTATCCTTGCAGAAGCTAATCCTGCAATAATGAAAGAACCTATTTATTAAACACCTAAGTAAATGTCATGCAAATTACAGTAATTTTATAAACATTATTCAGACTTGCCACAGAATATTTGTTCAGAGCTGAGTGTTAGTTATAAGCTAAAGTATCTCTCTTTTATATTTACTCGGCAAGTAGGTTCATTTCACTTTATAAAAAACAAACTTTTGTATTCTGTATAGTCAAGGATTCATCCTGGCAACTTTGGTCCATTCCAGTGGTGAAAAGTGGACTTAATGCTAACCTAAGTGGCCAGGTGAAGAGTTCCCATTACATAGGGGAATACTTAAGTGGCAGAGCTGGTATCAGCAGCCCTATGGCAGCCATCCTTGCTGCTGCTCCTGATATAAGGGATGTAGCAGAGAAGTGGAAATGAACAGTGCACTGTGGTATGATCTCTTGGTGGTAGAACAGCTCTTTGACTGGTTCCAGGATCTGGGAGTTGAGCAGGGTTTAAAGGTGGTATATACAGTAGGTGCTTTATCCCTCTCCCTCTTAGGTCCTACATTGATAAGAGCTTGGCCAGACCCAGAGATTTGGCCCAACAAATATATTCTTTAGTCAATCCAGGTACCATAACACTATGGTAATTTCCTTATGTTGTCATTGTGAAATCATCGTTCTGGAATTTTATTAGATCACTTGAAAATTTAGGCTGATGTGATCATTTATATACAATATAGTGTTTACATTTTTGGGTCTCATATATTCAGTGTGATGATTTAAAAAAATATTACAGAGAATAGCATGATGTGCCAAATTAGGAATAATAATGCAAAAACGGGGCCTGAACTCACAGCCTAATAACTTCAGTGGGTGTTTTGCCTGAGTGAAAACTGCAGGATCAGGCCCACATTTATATAACTAGTAGAAATAGGTACTTTAGTATAGAAATAAATCTTTGGTACTTCAATAATTAATAAGATACAATACGAACCTGACACATGACAATTCCAAACACATAACAATTTGATGGGAAAACACTTTTTTGGGGGGGGTGGGGGGGTGAAGAGAAGATTCACCCAAAACTGACCCATTCATAAATTGACTACTACTGTATATGATAAACTGCATATATACATGGTGGACTAGATGGCTGGTAACTAGTAATTTAGGGTATGTCTACACAGCCTGTGGCAATGAGCCTCCCAGCCCAGGTTCACAGAGTTGAACTAGTGGGGCTTGCGCTAGCGCTCTAAAAAGAGATGTGTAGACAGCACTTGGAAGCTGTGGCTTGAGCACTGAAGCGTAGGGAGGTGGATGGGCTTCAGAGCCTGAGCGCCAGCCCAAGCTGAGACTTCCAAACTACTTTTAGAGTGCTAGTGTGAGCCCTGCTAGTCTGAGTCTGTCGACCTGCGCCAGGCAGCTCACTGCTATATGCTATTTAGACATACCCATCGTCCCTGATTTAGGAAAGCACTTAAGCATGTGTTTAAATCCATCCCTATTCAGGACAGAACTCAAACATGCTTAACTTTAAACACGCTTACATTCCACTGATTACCCCAGCCTCTCTTAGTCCAGGAGTATCCCAAATTGTTTGTTATTGTGTTCTGTTTTAAAATGTAGCACTTAAGGAAAAGCAGACAAACCACAGAAATGGAAAAAGAGAGAGAGAAAAAAACCAAATTTGAGAAAGAGGGAAAGGAAGAGAATAAGAAAATGAAACCGTATAAAGGAGATTGAAAGTCAGTGTAAGAAGGGGAACGTGAAAATATTCCAGTGGCTCAGGGAGAGAGAACAGGAACAAAATGGGAGGGCACAGGCATAGGGAAACAGAAATGAAACTGAAGTGTCTGAGAGAAACGTGAAATGAAAGTGAAACTCAGAGATAGCAGGAAAATGAAAAAGAAAACAGAGAGAGAAAAAAAGAAGGTATACTGATGAGTCGGCAGTAACAACACAAGAGGCTATTACAAAATTTGACTCAGCAGTGACAATGGTTCCAGCTTCCCTTGAGTAGTCTGTTTATTATTTAAAAAATCAGATTGTCCTTAAAGCTGGAAAAGAAATTTTAACACACAGTATATACCCACTGAAAACAAATGCTGATCCCGATGAAGTAAGACAAAACTTGTATATGCTTCAGAGCAGGACCAGGATTTAGCTCACTCTATCTAGCAAAGTAGATATGCACCAGATAATTTATTGTGCAGCTCATACAGTCTCTGACCTTTAATAGTAATAGTTGGTGTGGGGGATGACAAGGTAGAGCAGTGAGTTAGTATAATAGCCTTTCATCTCTGGAAACTGGGGCTAATAATCAGATAGGAAACACAGGGTTGGAATGGAGAGAGGTGAACAGTGGGACTGCACAAATCTGTACTGGGACCTGTGCTGTTCAACATATTCCTTAATGATCTGGAAAAGAGGGTGACCAGTGAAGTGGCAAAATTTGCAGGCAATACAAAATTTTTCAAGATAATTAAGTCCAAAAAGCTGACTGCGAGGCGTTACAGAGGGATCTCACAAAACTGGATGACTGGGCAACAAAATGGCAGATGAAATTCAAAGTTGAAATTCAAGTGCAAAGTAATGCACATTGGAAAATATAATCCCAACTATACATATACCATGATGGGGGTCTAAATTAGCTATTACACACAAAAAAGAGATCTTGGAGTCACATGGATAGTTCTCTGAAAACTTCTGTTCAGTGTACAGCAGCAGTCAAAAAGACACAAAATGTTAGGAACTATTAGGAAAGGGTCACAAAATAAGACAGAACATATTATAATGCCATTATATAAATCCATGATACACCCACACCTTGAATACGTGTCCAGTTATGGTCATCCCATCTCACAAAGGATATAGGGTAACTGGAAAAGGTTCAGAGAAGGACTTCCATATGAGGAGAGACTAAAAAGATTAGGCCTGCTCATCTTAGAAAAGAGACAACTAAAGGGGGATGTGATAGAAGTCTAAAGTCATGAATGGTGTGGAAAAAGTGAATAGAGACGTGTTATGTTTTCACACAATACAAAAGCCAGAAGTCACCTGGTGAAATGAATAGACAGCAGGTTAAATACCAACAAGAAGTAGTAGTTTTTCACACAACACACAACTAATCTGTAGAACTCATTGCCATGGGACATTGTGATGGCCAAAAGTATCATGGGTTCAAAAAATAACTGGATAAGTTCATGGAGGAAAGATCCATCAATGGCTATTAGCCAAGATGGTCAGGGATGCAACCCTATGCTCGGTGCAACCCTAAATCTCTGAATGCCAGAAGTGGAAGACAGGGTTGGATCACTCCATAATTCCCTGTTCTGCACACTCCCTCTGAAGCTTTAGTATGGGCCACTGTTGGAGACAGGATACTGATCAAGGTGGACCTTAGTCTGATCCAGTATGGCAACTATTATGTTTTTATGTCTGCCCAAGCTGCACATTATGCAGGAACTGAAGGGGTGCAAAGGTGCCTATAATCCTCCTCCCAATCTGGTGGACCTGCTCAGCTCCAATGCAATATAGAGCAGCCTCATGGATACTCTAAATTCTGTCTTCATGTTCATGGAACCTAGGAGCTATTCTTGTAGCAAGAGATATCTGAGTGCAGCAGGGCTCCTGTCACATACAAACCCATTTGAGGGCAGGAAGTGTGATTAAAAGCCAGCTTTTACTGTAGAAGGATTAGTTTGATTACTGTGTGACAGCTACATTTGTAGCAATAGGGTTCTCCTTGTTTCCTTGCTGAATCTTTCTTCCATCCCTTGTAATTGCCTGTCTACTAATATACCCTCATAGTGCTTGTTCACATGTTTTTCAGAGGCAGATATGCCGGCATTGAAAGCAGGCGTTGCTGTTAACCCAGCCAAGTTTTTATCATCGCTATATCATTCTGTGAATTTGGCTGTCCAGACTCCACTGTGGTTAGCCATGCACAGGGCTCTTATCTATAGACACCTGAGATGATTTTTGTGTACATTACCAACAATTTCACAATGTAGATAAATGTGGGGCAACTTGTGACCAGAGAAATAAAAGATGTATTTTCCTGTTTATTGTAGTGCATTCTGCATCTCACAGTACCTTACACAGGCAGCCTTGGGCAATGCATCTTTTTGACTGTAACAATTTCTCTCACAAAGGCCTTGCAGAAAGGTTATCAGCCATGTGGTATTTTTATTCCCCTGTACCGAAAAGCTAAAAAATTTCCAGCAGTACATTAAAAAAGGGGGAGAGAATCATAAGAAAAATAAAATCTAATACATTAGAGAGCGAACAACTGAACTAAAGGGAGAAGCAATGAATATATTTAAACACCATCCATACATTTCTCTCCTTTGTCCCCTAGGTTTTCCCATTTCTTCCTTTCAGCCCTAATCTAAAGCCCATTGAAGTTAATGGAAGCTTTTCCATTGACATCAACACACTTTGGATCAGGCCCTTAGCTTCACTTTCAGTTGATAATGGACATTTGTTACCAGTTAACAAGGACAAGGCTGCTTGTGAATTTCCCACAGTCCATTTCTTAACACTGTTCACTAAGGATCCAGTAAACCTGGTCCATAAGGAGATGTGAGACTAGACTTCAGTGGTGGAGGAACCCTGATGGGGTTTCTGTTGGTGAGATTTAGTACATTTTTGTTATATTTGTATCATTCCAAGGGTATTATGATCTGGGAATAATTGACTGGGTCTGTTTATCAGAAGTGTTTTTTAAGAGATTATAAAGGATATGCAGAGCTTGAGATGGATGCACTTTTGTTGCAGAGTAGGAAACAAACAGGGAGTCAGGGAGCTTTATTTTTTTCCTTTTATAGTTTTAAAAAAATCACTTTCCTTCTTAAAACCAGGTTCAAGAACTGATGTGTTAGACTCCCTTACAACACAGACTGCCTCACTCCCAGTGAGATGGACCACTTACCTGCTCTCTACTACTCTAAGTTGGTGTCACACGCCAAGGATCTAGAAGATCTGATGTTAAAGTGCGCTACAGTGTTGCCAACTCTCATGATTTATCATGTGTCTTGTGATATTTGATGATGTTCTTAAAGCCACAGCTCCCAGAGAAAAGAGATTACATAAGATGGTTGGCTTTTGTTTTTTTAAAACAAAAAGTAGCCCTTAGGTTTGCAGAGAAAAGCCCCAAAACATAACCCAACTGTACCCTAAAATGCTCAGAAACGATAAAGCAAATTAAAAGAATCCCTTTTGTAAATCTCATGGTTTTTAAACCAATCTCATAATTTTTGGGTACTAACTAATGATTTTTGAATGCTTGAGGTTGGCAGTACTGCAGTAGTTTAGGTGGGAGTAAGGTACTCTGAGCGTATGAAGGAATCATCAGTAGAAGAGTTTAATTAACACATCACCTCTGAAATTGGACTTTCAGGTCAAAAGCAAGACAACTGACTAATTGTTGTGGATGTTTCACTGTCCATATTCCCAGAATACATGATTTATAGTATAATTAGAGAGAAAGAGAGCGGGGAGAGAGAAATGTTTTGAGTACAGGTCTGTCGCATCTTACGCTGGGGTTACGTTCCGCAGTCAGCGCGTAAAGCGAAAATCGCGTATAGTCAAAATTACATTGAGTGTAATGGCAGGCGGAATCACCCGCACTACAGGTACAGTATTAAAATTGTTATTTTTCTCTTTTTTGTTTTTATTTTTGCCGACCGCGTAAAGCTGAAATCGCGCATGTTAAATGCGCGTAAGATGCGACAGACCTGTATATGTCACAAGCTTCTCCTCATCCTATGTTTACAGAATGGCTGGCAAATCCCCTCAGAATAAATCTCTTTTGACTAATTTCTGTCAGGATGCCCTTTAAATGTGTGGCAAGATCTCTGAAGTGGTAAGCTCCCTTTGTTTTGACAGTATTAAACAGTTTTTCCCCCAGTACGAAATAGGGATAATGCAGAGTCACATCCTGTTAATGTGTGTGCAGCAAGAAGTATGTTGCAGAAGTTAGGAGTGAGCGTGTCATAAATTGCATGCACGGGTGTGAAGTGACGCTTGTCAGTTGTGTTGGTAATGGTGCCTGTTTCCATCCGCATGTTATCTGTGTGTTCCCTGTTTGGAAAGTAATGAATAGCAAACACAAAAACATCTGTATCAAGTGACCTAATTACTATGGTTCCTTTGACACCAAAAGCCATATTGGCACACAGCATGCAGAAGCATTCTTGTGTCTGTTTCTCCTTGAGTACCATATAAGTCTTGGGCTTCTTCAACACCTCTATTGGTGATGGATTTTGCTACTTCACAATTGGAAAAGCCTCCAGCAAGGAGTGTTTGTGTTGGGTGTGCTCCTACATTCTCAGGTGCATTTTGAGCCATATATCCACAGAAGAATTTTACAAGTGACTGCTTGTTGGATGCCACGTTTAGAAACTTTTTCCATGGAGAAACAGGGTGTCCACCAATCACCTGGTATTTCTTTCATCCAAGCTTAGATCCTGTCCAGCACTGTCTTTCTACAGTTTTCACAGAGTTATTGTTGTCATATCTAGCAAAGACTTCGATTACAGAATGAACTTTGTCAAATCCTTTTAGGACCTGCCTCAGGTACTCAGCAGCCAATTCATCGAATGTGCGGAATTTGTCTCCAACCATCATGTGTGTGACATCCATGGCATCACTGATTTACACTGTGGTTTCTTTGTTGCATGCTCTTAGCTCATGGATTCTTGCAGTTTAAGCTTCCAGTTGATGTGCTCACAGGCGCTAGCTTTTTCCTTTGCCCAGGGATGCTCAAACCCCACCCCCACTCCTCTCCACCCTTTCCCCCGTACCCCCACCCCTGCCCCCGTTCTGCCCCAGGCCCCGCCCCTGCTCCACCTCTTCCCTCAAGCCCCCACCCTCAACCCGCCTCTTCCCGTCCCTGCTCTGCCCCAGCCCCGCCTCTTCCTGTCCCTGCTCTGCCCCAGCCCCGCCCCCTCCCCCAAGCATGCCCCATCTGCGCTCCTCCCCCTCCCTCCCAGTGTCTCCTGCATGCTGCAGAACAGCTGATCACAGCGGGCAGGAATCACTGGGAGGGAGGGGGAGGAGTTGATTGGTGGGGCCGCCCGCATACGGGAGGCACTGCAAGGGAGGGGGAAGCTGGCTGCCAGTGGGTGCTAAGCAGCTGCTAATTTTTTTCCATGGGTGCGCCAGCCCTGGAACCTATGGATGCCCTAGTTCACCTTCTCATTGTTGCATCAGCATGGAAGGACACAGGCACAGGTCCTATTGGGTAACTAAGACCAGTTGCCATTGAAACATCTGTATCTTGTTAAGGACTGGGCTCTGTGGAAAACAGTTTCTGGACTGAAAGCTGCTGTGATTGTCCCTCCTTTGCCAAGCTTAAATTTGGTCATCTTGGCCATATCAGCAAATGTTTTGACATCAGATTCTTGACTGGGCTGAAGAAGCTATGCATCTCATCAGAATCAAGTGCACCTCTCTCAAATCTCTCCCTTTGTTTTTCACCAACATATGCTATTTGCTTGCACATCTGATGTTAAATGCAGTCCAGTAGATGCGTTGATAGCTATCTCTGGATGTGATTCAGGTTTGTCATATTGTTGATGACATAGTTGGTAAGAGCCATAATGTGCTCTTCATTGCTCTTCAGTACGGTATCCCTCTCCTCTACTTCTTGTTAGGCCACTTCTTTCTCTCCTAGCTTTGCATATTCACCCAGAATATGTCTTGTGAGGATCCAGCTGATAAGGCTTCTTTCTTGTCAATCCTACAATCCCACTTCTGCCCTTTGATTCTTTTCCCATGTCACTCCCATTTCCAAGAGTCTGATGCACAGCAAATTCCCCAGATTCAAAGGCACTGTGTATTTCTTTAGGGAGATTTAATATATCAAGAATGTAGATTGGTATCCACCTGGCATAGTTGAGCCTGTTTGCAGTAAAGAGTTATGGAAGCATGGCATGCTGTGTGTAGATGAAGTTTCTAATCATCCTCTTGCTCAGCAGACGCATTTAGAAGTCTGCATAACCTGGAAAAAATGATCCCAGAACTTGAATGTAGGAGGCTGGACATGCCCCCATGATTGATATTCCTCCAGTAGTGGTAGCATATGCTGAGTGACAGCATCATCATGCTCTTTAATTACATGCTGTAAGGACTCAGTGTCTTCAGACTCAAACACCTTTTGAGAGTCAGCCAACATTTGCAGACTAATGCTGGAACTACATGAGTACCTCCTCCCGGCTCACACCATTTAGCAAATGAATAACGTTTCAGAGCACTCGGAGCCTCAAATGCTAAAGTCAAGCCATATGTGATTCAACTGTGCTCTACCAGCAAGCATTTGATCTGCAGTACAAACTGCATGCACATCAGAATCAACAAGAAGGTCTAACAATCTGGCATCTCCCCACAATTTCTCAATGCATGCAATAAAACATCACAGGGTAAAAATGTAGAGGTAAAATTCCCAAAGTATATTGTTAGCATTACCACCATGACTACCACTATTTTTCATTTTATACAAGTATGCAGACTTGTGCTAAATTAGATTTAAATTAGATCTATATGGTAGTATCAAAATTGCCATTTTTGTTTAGTGAGCACTTTGATTGAAGCCCAATATGAAGCTGTGTATTGTCATCTATAAGACTAATACTGACCTGTGCATAAGTGTCACTGAATTAAAAAGCTAGTTTTCAGAATATTTCAAAGGCTGTACTACACGAACAGGCAATTACAAATTAAAAACTTATACCAGACAGACAAGATGGGACATTGTATGTAGAAGATGTTCAGTCATTTCTACTCACTATGCAGTACAAACTATGGGGGCACAAGCTATTGCTTCTGGTGCACAATCTTCAGTGTGAGACTGATCTGGTCAGCCAATAGTTTTTAACATTTTCAATTAATATCATAATCACTTGCAAGGCACTTTTGACAATTAAAAATATGTGATGTGAAAACATTTCATGTAGGTATATTGCAAAATGTTGATATTTGCCATTTTTGCCACATGCTAAACAGCCTAATCATTTCTGGGGGAAAAAACCTTGCCCATGCAAAAATTAAGGTATTGAAATTAACAAACAGTAAAACTGTAGTCATAGTCATGTTGCAGTGTTTCTGGAACTGTGCAAAAAACGATGCTTTCTCATTTTGGATATTATTGTTTCACAGCAATACAGGCTTAAAGCATGACTTAACAGCTCCACATTAGACCTCATCTAAATGTACATAAAATAAGCTTTCAAATTATATATGATATGAGTGTGTGTAGGGTGGGTACCTTACACTCTAAAATACAGCCTTTTGGGAGAATTGCTGCATGCCTATACTGACTAGCACTGGATCCAAACCAGTGATTTATAGATGAGTCTTCATATACCATTATCAAATCTCTGAAACAACTGGTTCCACTTTATTTCATTATGAACTGAAAATAAGTATTTATCTTCACAAACTCCCACTCCATGTTGTTAATAAAAGTCTATTTTAGTTGTAAAATAATAAATAAATAAAGATTAGTAGACTAGAGGGAATGTTTGGGTGCTTAAGACAGCACTTCAGACTCATCGAGAAAATCTGACTAAATCTTCAATTATGCTAGACATAGTCACTATTCTGTAATAACACTATTAAAGTCAGGCTCTAAAAACCATGAGATTTGCTAAAAATCATGAAATCATATTTTTAAAATACATTTTGGCTTTTTCTGTTTGCCTTCTGATACTTTAGGGTGCACTTGCTTCATATTTTCAAGCTTTTACTTCAAACCATGAGAAGTAGGAGCTTACTTTTTTAAAATAAAGTTGAGATTCTCATGCAATGTCATAATTTAAGCATCTGGGGTTTTAAGAAAAATACCAAATAATCCACGAATTGCAATTAAAATCATGAGAGATGGCAGCATTGCTGTTTTGATGAGTTACTGGACTTTCCTTGTGTCTTCAACAGCTTATTTGTAACTTCTGAAGAATATTATGGAAGATTTTTATTTTTGAGCAAAGACAAGCTGACAGAGATAATCTTTAGAGAAATCTATACAACAACTTATTTCCCAATGAAGGTATTTTAGAGAATTATCAGAAATTTAAACTGGAGGATGCACAAGAGCAGAAATAACATGAATTGCGGAACACCATTATCTCATTTAAAAATACATTCTGCTTTAATGGAGCTTAGTGATCCAGTTAATTAATTTAAATCATTATAAGTGGGATTGTTAACACCATCTATTATTATGGCTGCCTGACATTTCCCATTATAAGACCCTGTTTTCAGTTGCTTGTAACTTTGTGAAGCTTTACAATTTGGGTTGAAAATTTCCATGCCAGGTTTCTGGCTCAGGTTGAATTTATCTGAAAAATTTCAGCCAAAATGGTTCAGCCATTTCCAAGAAAAGAGGAAAATATATTGTTTTGCCTAAGTTAAAAAAAATTCTTTAGATCTTTTCTTCAAAATGCTCGTTCACCCGCAATGCTCTGGAGGAGAGACTTGAAATTTGGCAGGGGAGTGAGTGGCGTTTGTGTCAGAATTGTACCTTTTGCCATCCCTGTGGAAAAAGAACACCAATTTGACCAAGTCATAAGCCTTTGAAAAAATGCAGTTTGTACATGCTCAGTCGAGACATTTTTTATTTTAGTAACTAACATCGCCAAAGATTCTGTCCTCACTGAGCAGCCTCTCTCAGCTCCTAGTGCTGACCAGACTGTGAAAATGTCATCTCTGCAGAGCAACCGAACATGTTGCATCCCCTCACAGCTCCTATGTATGACCAGACTGTGCATGCACTATCCCTATAGAGAGACTGAGCATCCTTCCTCCAGCCCAGGTCCATGGGGCAAAGCTGGACCTTCCTTGTAGTGGCTGCTCCTAGTCCCTTTGAGCCACTGGGATGGGCTGGCACTGGAAATGAGAGCAGTAGCCTGTTTCTTCTGTGCTCTCAATGCTGCTGCCCAGACCGCTTGGAGTAGGAAGCGATCTGATTTGAATGCAGAAGAGACAAGAGCCAGACAGGGAAGGAGGGAAAGGAGTAGATTGGAACAGGAGTCTGGTGAAACTGGGACTGGAGTTAGGGGGAGAGAAACTGGGACTGGAGTTGCATGGGGAGGATGGTTCTGGAAGCAGTGGATGGAGAGCAGCTGGACTGGTTGGACAAGAAACCTGGGCCTGGAAACTGGCAGTAGGGAGAGGCTGGGATTGTTTGGGAAAAGAGACTAGGGGGAGAACTTGTAAGGGGGAGGTTGGGACCCAGTTGACTGATAGTGGGAAACATAAGAACTGGGCGGAGTGGGGGAGGAGGGAGCTGGGACTGGCCAGGCAAGGAGACTGGGAAAAGGAGCCCAGGAAGAGTTGCAGGGGGAGACTGAGATTGGATGACATTGACAAGCCTAGGCAGGTCCGGCTCCAGGGTTTTTGCCGCCCCAAGCAGCCAAAAAAAAAAAAAAAAAAAAAAGCCGCGATCGCGATCTGTGGCACTTCCGCGACTCTACTGCCGCCGCTTCTTCGGCGGCAATTCGGCGGCAGCTCCTTCCCGCCGAGAGGGAGTGAAGGACCCGCTGCCAAATTGCTGTGGAAGAGCCGGACTTGCCGCCCCCTTCCATGTGCCGCCCCAAGCACCAGCTTGCTAGGCTGGTGCCTGGAGCCGGCCCTGAGCCCAGGAAGGGACACTGAGATTGGTAGGCAGTGCAGGGGGAGAGGAGAGACAGACAAGATAAAAAACTGGGAGATGGGAACTGGGACTGGCTGGGCAAGGAAACTAGGACTGGGTGTGGGAAGGGGGAGAGGTTGATAGTCAAGGGAAATTGAGACTTGGACAGTAAACTGGGAAGGTGAGTCTAGGACTGGCTATGCAAGGAGACTGGGCCTGGGATAAGAAGCCTGGGGCGTGGAGAGTGGGACTGGATCAACAATGAGAATGGCATAGGATGAGGAGCCGAGAATGGAAAAGAGCCAGGACTGGGACAGGGACAGATTGGAGGGGACAAAACAGAAGGGGTCAAGTTTGGGGGGAATGGGAGGAAGAGTCTGTGCCCACTAGAGCACACTCCCTCCAGAGCCTGGAAAGGAATCCAAGATTCCGGATTCTCACCCTTCATCTGCTGTTAGCAGATATCTGTGAAACCCACTGTATCCCCCCTCTAGTGCTGGACCACTACTGCAGTCAGTAGGGATGATGTGGGTATGGCCAGTGCTGCCCCCAGCTCACACAGTCCCCATCCTCACCCTCACGAGGACCCTGGCATCCTACAGAGATGCCTCCATGGGGTTGGAGTGGGAATGGAGCTTAGCCACAGAAGTGGTTGTGTCCCTCTTCCATGTGGAAGTGGGATGATCTGCTTATGATGGGTAGTGGGTACCTTCCCCACAGATAAGCAAACCCCTTATTCAGCAAAGCATTTAAGCACATGCATAACTTTACTGGAACTTAAGCACATGCCTAAAGTTAAGCATGTGTTTAACTGCTTTACTGACTAGAGATGGACTGCTGATTGGGGCAACCCATGCATTTAAATCCACTTAAAGTAGCCCAGGGCCATGTTCATTTTTTGTCTTAACTTACAAAATATCCCAGTAAATACTTCCAAATTTAGAGTTTTGAAATTATTGCATTGCATTTCAAGTGAAAACCCCCGTTTGAGAAAAAAGGGCGAAAGTATGTATCATCCACAAATCATTTAGTAACTCTAGAAATTAATGGGCTAATTATTCCTTATTTCTTCTGGCATTCATTGAAATATTGTTAATCATCATATGGGATAGAAATACCTGTTAATAGGACTGGTCAACACATTTCCATTTAAACCATTTTTTTTATAGAAAATTGGGGTTTCCACTGAACAATTTTTTTCATGAAATGCCTGGTTTTCATGGAAAATTTGACTTTTCATTGAAAAAACGACCACCTGAAACCCAAAAAAGTTTGGCCCAAACCAGAAATATTTCAAGTTTGGAAACCATGCTTCACGGGAGTTGTAATTTCACTGTCTCATGCACCATTCTTCTCTATGGCTTGAATTCCTCAGCCAGACTACATCTCCCATGATGCCACACAGCCAGGGACTCCCATGATGCAGCACAGCAGCTTAGCAAGCGGGGGAGACTGTGGTGCATCATACGACATATACAGTAGTCTGTCCGGTGGTCTTCAGTGCTTAGAGGAGAATGGAGGCATGAGGCATCATGGCAGCATTTCGTAACTGAAATTTTCAGTTCAGCCCCAAGATTTTGGCTGAAAATTTTTGGGTTTTGATTTTTTGCTGAAAAGCTGAAATTTTGCACAAGGAAAACAAAACAAAACCCAAACAAAAAAACATAGTCCATCCAGCTGTACATGTTAAGTACGTACTTTTTTCCAGAACTCGGAGGCAGGTGGAGAGCTGATAAGTTTCAGCTGGCTGTGAAGAAATAAGAAGCTCAGCTAATAAATCACCAGAATAATTTTTTAAAACCCATACATTAAATAAAAAGTTTTTTTGTTAAGAAAAGCAAAATAAAAAAAAATGTTTTCAAGCTTTTGCATCTGGCTCTCAATTAAGTGACCCAAGGCCTACTAACTTCAGACCTCCTGCAATTTGTCCACACGTCTCTCTGATTCACAATTGGTTTTTCTTCCCTCATTATAATCGGCATTTGCTGGACTTTAATGAGCTGCAGGTGCCTTATGATGGTCTTGGGAAAATATTCTGTTAATAATTCTGGCCAAAAGTTTCAGCTCTCATGAAAGTTAATTGGTCCCACTGGGCACTCAGCACCTTTGAAAAAAATCAGGCCACTTTTAAGGTGCCTAAATATAGATTTAGGAACTTAACTTTAGACACCCCAATTTGAAAATGTTGGCCTCCGTTTATATCATCGCATTTTTCATTTGTTCTCTTCTCACAATGTTAACACCTGAGGGCGTCTGCATGAAAACAAAGGGCCTGATTTTGTGCCATTGTAGTAAATAGAAATTTTATCATTGCCTTCAACAGGAGCGGGATTGGGACCAAAATCTTTGTTGTTGTTGTAGTAAGTACATGGATCAGATGAGGGCTTTATTTGAGAAGACCACGAGGATTTCAAATTTTGTTTTCTGAATAGCCACTGCAATTACTAGACTAGGACTTGAGAGAGATGGGTTCAATACCTAGCTCCACTACAGATTTTTCCTGTGGGACCTTGGGTAAGTCACTTAATCTCTCTGCATCTCAGTTCCCCCTCTGTAAAACAGGGACAATAGCACCTCCTTTCTCTCACCTTTTGCCAATTTTATCTATGTAGATTTTAAAATAATCTGGGAAGGGACTCTCTCTCACACTGTTTATTTGTACAGTGGCTATCACAACGGGGCCCTGACGGTTGGGGCTTCTAGAGGCTACCATATTAATAAAGCATCTGTTGTTCAGGAGAGGGTCATGTCTTATCTTCTAGATCTCTAAAGTGCCTTGTTCACTTTGAGGCACTATATTAATAACAAATCATAATAATCTGAATCTTCCTCAAGCAAAAAAAAAAAAAAAAAAGTAGTGATAGAAGCCATAAATCAGAAATTTGGATGAGCATGGAATTCACTACTGCTACCCCACAGATCAATATGAGACAATAATCAAAAACAGCTACTCCAAAAGGAAGAGTTCTTATCTGTCTTGACAATCATATGTATCGCCTCCCAGAGAAAAGGCGGCAAAAATCAAACAGAAAAACACTGCATAATCAATTACATAAAATAATAAAATGTATTAATGTCAAAACCATTGGCAGCACTCCTAAAAAAGGCTCTCCCAGTCCTTGGGAGAGGATTAGTATACTCTTTCTAGTTTCAAGCCATTTCAAATATTTCATTTTTGCCACTTGAAATAGTAATCAACATTGTGAAGCAGTTTGAAGATAATTTTATCCAGTTTTTATTTTCTCTTCTTTTCCCATTTTAGAGACTCTGTGGGGATTTTTTTTTCTCATTTCTGACCATTCTGGTAGAGACTTTCAATACCTATGAAATATGGGCTTCTTTAAAGTTTTGTTAATGTAGTCAACCCAATGTGTAGCTGTAAAGAGAGGCCTAGTTTAACTCCAGCATTCAACAAATTTCAGGGGGAGTTGGGTGCTTAACTCCCTTAAATGCCTTTGAAAAGCCCCAATTGAATAACTTAAAAAATATACCCTAAAAAACGTGTCAGGAGTTTGTGTTTTTAAGCACTGAGATACTGTAGTGGGGAATGCTACAGCAAAACCTTAGTTAGGTACATCGTTTTTAAAATTTAAGTGCTGGAAAAGTGAAAACTTGTCTTTCTTTTAAATGGGTTTGCAGTCATTAGAAAAATCTGTTGAAGCTGATTTATGATGTGCAGTTTAATAACAGACCCCATCATACTGAAGAGCTGAAAGTACTTAATTATACATAAACCATGTAGCACTTTATCTTCAAAGTTCTTTACAAATATTAGCTACTTAATCTTCAGTACCCTTAAGAGATCGATAAATATTTTTATCCTAATTCTGAAGGTGGGGAAACTGAGGCAAGAGTGGTTAATGCCTCCCTCCGGCTCACTCCTGAATTTATTTCCAGCTGAGTTCCATCTTTCTGCTCATTGGAAGTGGAGTGGGTTGTACAACCATCTTTGTCCAGTAAGGGACACCACATGCAGGAAATGTCTAGAAAGGAGACATTATGTAGCTGTCTGTTGGTCTAAATGTATGGTAGCAGATGTCTTTCAAGAAGAAAACCCAAAGGATTCTGGGATTGCGTGTCTTGGAGCCATAGAAGATGACCAAAAAGAACCACCATGGATCACCAAGATCATTTTGCAAAAGTATAAAATAGACTTCAAAATAGACACAGTAACAGTGATTTCAGAGCCAAAAGAGGTATGAAAGGCCCAGGACAGTCTCCATTAAATGTGAAAGGAAAACTTGGAGAGAAGACAACCTCCCAGGAATTTTTTGTTGTAGATGGCCTATGCACTGCCCTACCTAGTTGTCCAGCAATCACTGCCCTAGTCCTGCTTATAAGGCGAGAACCAGTTGCCATGGACCTAGACCCTGAGATCAGGAAGAGGTTCCCAAATTATTTCTATTTCCCTGTACTCTTTGCATTGTGTATTGACATCTAAGATGTTGACCAGATTCCACCACTCATTTCCCTCTTATTGCTCCAATGACCTTCTGTAACTTTCCATTTTCCCCCAACGTCTAACTCTCTTTTAAAGTCTCCTTTTTTATACTTACTTGTGTGCTTTTGTCATCTGCCCCCTTTGAACTTAGTTTAAAACCCTACTCACAAGTTGGCAAGTCAATGCATGAAGATGGTCTTCACCTTCTTGGTCATTTGGACCCCATCTCTTCCCAACAGACCTTTTCGGAACATCATCCCATGATCAAGGAAGTCAGTGCCCTCTCATCAACCCCATCTTTGCAGCCATGCATTCATCTCCAGGATGTGCGTCCCTGCCTGGGCCCTTACCTTCATCTAGGAGGATGGACAAAAATACTAACTGTGCCCCTAAATTTCTAGAACCCTGTAGTCACTGCTGATCTGGTCAGGGTCAGACCTGTGCCCATGTGAATGATCAGCATGGGATAGTAATCAGAGGGCTAGATGAGCCTTTCTATAATATCTTGGACGCAGACTCCACGCAGGCAGCATGCTTCCTGGGACAGCACACCTCCTTCACCTCTCTGCATTAGTTTTTCCCATCTGTGAAATGGATCTAATAATACTTATGCAACCTCCCAAATGCATTGTGTATGTTAATTATTGAATGTCTTTACAGTGGTTTAAACAAGAAAAGTGTTTAAGGTATTGACATTAATGGCAGACTTGGGAAACGTATTGGTTGTAAGACCCAATGGGTGAGGCTTGGTATTTTGTTACACACCTCCCTATAATAGTGTTTCACCGCTAAGGCTACCTTATAGTTATAACCGGAGAACCTTGCTGGCAGTAGAATCAGCAAGTATACAAGTAATTGCAGAGTGTAAACCCAGCTGCTGGAGTTCTGCCAATGAGATAGTATTGGACTGTGTTCCCGGGTTCATACCTGGATTGACTTACCACCAAGAAGTAGCCACCCTTTTAAACTCTACCGGGAGCAGTCATTGCTTTTGATGCTGTTTCTGCACAAAACTTCCTTCAAAAGCAATACTTTTGGAAATGATGCTGCAATGTCTTCTGTGCCACTTGCTTGGTGCTAGGTCATTCCTGTAAGTAACACCTTCCATGGGCAATATTATTTGAAATGATTTCACTGTGGAATATGCCAGAATAAGCATACGCTGTTCTTGGCTATGGCTGTTGGGGGCAGCAGAGAGTTGAACATTCTTGCATGATTTGTGTATCCCCAGGTACAGTTTCTATGGCATCAGCATAAGGCCTGAATCTCATCTACCCTAAGGCCACGTGACAGCACTCTGGTGGTATAAAATGGGTCATAAAGTGAGAGCAAATGATTAGAACTTGTTGGAACATTTTTGACAAAATGTATTTTGGTTGAAATACGCTATTTCATCATAGCTGAAAGATTTTGTGGATACCTATCTATTTTGACAACATTTTTGATAGGAAGGCTCTGAAGTCCAGAACTCTTTGGTCACTTTTGAGCAGTGATAGAGAGATGAATTGAAAACCTGACTTATTCAATTTGGAAATGAACATTTCAACACAATTCAATTTAGTGAAAATGTTGGACAGGTTTTGGTGTTTTGTTTTTTCCCCCCAATGTGGAATGAAAACAAATTTGGAAACCTCAAAAGTTGACATGAAATGGAACTGTTGTCCTATGGACAGAGCAACAAATTATACCACTACCTATTTAAGGCCCCTTGACATGACTAGAGTGGTGTAAATAAGAATCAAACCCTAAATGTACAGCACCCAGCACAATGGGGCCCAATCCTAACTGAGGCCTTTACATGCTACCATAATATAAATATTTGCTACTCTTTACAGCTATACCTAGTGCTTTGTGTACCAAGTAGTGTGTAAGGAAGTTTAGCTGAGGTGCTAGTATAGAGCACGCTGAGAATCAAAGCAAAATCAAGAGAACTGCAACGAATAGTGCCTGCCTCATTCTTTGCATGATGATTTGACGTATCAGCAGTTGCAGCACACTGTAACCCAAAGGTGAACAGCAGATACTAGGTGCTGTATTTTTTTTCCATCTCTTAACTTTTGCGTGTAGGAATTTATTGCTTGTGTATTTAGTCTCCTGTTTAGGAGGAAAAAAGATACCACAGGCGTCTTCCTATAAGTGCAGCATTGACCACCCCTCTGAAGAGGGGAGAGACCAAAAAGGAACCAGGGTCAGCCAATTATGGGAGAAAAATGTTAAACATGGGGCAAAATAATGAGGGATTGAATAAGGGTTTTAGTCATGTGGCTGGAGAGGAAAGGTTGGCTCTTAGAGATGTTGTGTAGGAAGAAGCAGGAAGATTTAGACAGAGACTGAAAGTGCAGCACCAAAGAGAGTGCTGAGTAATTGTTGATGCCCTATAACAGGCCCGAGGGAACAGGTATCCCCACACTGCTCTGTACATGTGACTCAACATTTAAGAGGTTTCTACTGAGCCTGCAGATTAGGTCCAATTGTGGTAGTTTTTGAGATGTGGACAGCTGTTCACTGGGAAGCTCTCTGAGACCAACACAGCTCATTTTACACATCCAAGGGACAACGGAGGGTCACTTTTAGTCACTACTAACTACTAAGTTAGATTTGAACTGTGTTCTAGAGATGAAAAGCTCTATCCCTCTTTACAAATGAGCTGAGCCATCCAGTCTACCTTTTATTTGGATTTTTCATTTGCTTAGAATTGAAGCACATGCTCTTGTCTGAATGCCAGTCCATCTCTAATGCTAAAATGTTAGTTAGCTTTAACTAACTTATAGCCTTATTTTCAGTGAGATGGATGTGACAACCTAAGCATATGCAATGCTTTTATGCAAAAGGATGCCAATGGATTATCTGGATGAATTTTTATGCGAGAGCCACAGGGACAGAGTTACTAGATTTGAAGAAGTGAGGAATGCTTAGTAGTTTTAAGATGCTCCATCACTCTGCTTCATCTAGTGAAACCCACCACCTCCTTGATTTATTAATAATAATAATTTTCATCTGCTGATGCGTGGGAGAAGAGCCAAACAGAATACGGTGACAACCTAGCGTCCCAATGGGCACAATCATTTGAATCGAGGGCTGCTCACCAACATGAGGATGGTGGCAGGAGAAAAAGTGTGAATAAAGGAGAGAAAAGTGTAATAAAATTATGGAAAGGGGCCAGAGTTTGAATAATACCATGGAAACTGTGAGGGTAAAATAATATGAGAGATGAAGGGAAACAGAGTGATATGATGCAAAGGTGAAGAGATGAGGAAGAAATAATTCCACAGCTGGAGTAGTAAAGACGATACAACAATATTTAGGGTCTGATTCACTGTTACTCTGCCAGAGGATTAAACCACAGTTGTGGAAAAGATTTCCTTTAGGATGTTGGGAATGATTTGTAGTCACTAACTTTTTATTTAAGATACACAGAATTGTTGACAATACAAGTTATTTCCTTAAATCAAATCTGAGCTGCTTCTCGCCACTTTCAAAGCGTTATATAACTCTGTCCCTCCCTGGTCATCATCCCTTGTCAATGTTCACAGCGTTTCTCCATCCTCTCCTTCTGCCAATGTTCCCAGACTTGCCATCCCATGTGTCAGTTTCCTGTATGGTTACCTCTATCCATGGTATGATCTCCCTCACCTCATTTGCAAGGCCCCTACCCTGTCTATGTTTGACTTCCTCTTAAAGATCCACTTCTGCCATGCTGCTTAACAGTGAATTGAGTTGCCTTGCATGTAGATATATAGCCTGCAGATGTACCCTTTCCTCTGGCCCTCTAACTCCTTGGCTTTTCCTTAGACTATGAGCTCCTAGGATCAGGGACTGTCCCTTCTTGTACGTCTGAAAGGTACTTAGCATGTCATGGGCACGAACATCAGCAATTATAACAACATTATAAAATTAACATAATGGATGGTAAAATAAATAACAATAAAAATACAACATGAATAAAGTTGTAAGAAAGGGTATAAAAGAAACCTTAGTTAAGCACCTGCTTAACTAGATACCCAGACCACCTTTCTAAGGGTTCTTTTAATTTCAATTGCTCCATTAAAGAAAAGGACTCAAGAGTTTAATTTAGTTTTATAGAGTGCTATGAGATATTCTTAACAACAGTATAGGATAGTAGTATAGGATATAAGACAACAAATAGTATTTGGCTAACAAACCAGAAAGTTGGTCAATATAACCACTCAGGTTTGTCAGAATCAAATTACAGAAGCACAATAGAAAATAACATGTACATAATCACTATCTTGGGAAGATAACTTTGTTTAGATTTTTGACAAAGAATCCCTCAAAACAGGGCCTCGCTTTTGTCAACTGGTTATCAGTTTTGGTGTTGCTAAGGCTACAGAGGAAAAAAACAAAGCTAAAGCAAAAGACAATTTGGTCAATTACTTACATGCCAATTCACCAAGGCCTCCTTCCCAATGGATCTATATAGTCTACCCTTTTAAACTACTTCCCCACAAATTATATTTGCCCCAGGACCTGACTATCACTCCTAACTATCTAACAAACTCCTACATTTATGACAGACTGTGTAGATGTTCAGGAGGCATGTAGAGTTGGTCTGTTTTATGTCTACATGCACAGAAAACTTGAAAGGCAGTATGATAGCATTAACTATGGTAGACATATGTACAATATTCTGCAATCTTAGTTAACAACAGTAACTTGCTCAGTTTCAAAACTACTACAATCTTGATTGGAGCATGTTACAAAACAAGGGGACACACTGTAACTCTGTAACAATGTTTAAAGTGCATACACAACCATATACATTTCCTTACTAAGTGGGTACCCAGTTTCAGGGAATGGTCAACTGACTGACTTAGGTAGTCACTCAAGACAAAGTCTGTGTGTTACTCATCATCAGATCTTTGCTCAGCCATTAGCTTTAAGCTCCAGTTACTGTTCACAGCAGGAACTGACACAGAAAAACAGGTGAACGACTGACACGACTATAGTATTTTCCAAGTGTGCTAGTAGGCAATCTGAATTGCTGGAAAATAGAAAGAGGCAGTTAAAGGTATCTGAGATAGGTACTTGTTGTCACCTGGAGAACTCCCAGGTAGCTGACCCAGGACGTCAGTCTTCTCCCTTCCAGGTGTCTTCAGCTTTCAGGAAGCAGTGTGCTGAAGGAGAAAGGGCCCTTTATCCCATTTCTGCTGGGTGGTCCAACTTGTTTCCTCTTTTTGGAGATGCTGGTGTGGACAGTCAGAAGATGATCCATACGTCTTCCAAAGATTTAAAATGTCCAATCAAAATGAGAGTTGTTCTTGCTCACCATCCATTCAGGGAACGAGGCAACACCTTTGAGTTCTTGCAACTGGGACTAGAATTTTCTAGTTTCTTTGTGCAATGCATCTTGTCACACCAGCTTGTGTAAGACATGTTAAGCTACAGCCATCTTGGGGCATACATTGAATACTGATTGATTTGTTCTGGTCAGTGACGGACTTCTGCAAGTCACTTTCTGTAGCCTCCTCTCTGGTGCATTCCTTGGTCAATTTTTCAGTTATGCGTGCTCAAGTTGCAGTTTCTCCATCAACGCTCTGCTAGTTACTGAAATGTCTAGTTTAAACAATTTACATAAAATCTTTCCATATTATTTGATGCTCTTTAAACTTGTTTTAACAGTCCATTATAAAATGCAAAGTCACTTCAAAGACTGTTCTCCAGCAGGCTGGAACAGCTGTATACATCTTCCATACTTGTTCTCCTTGTTGTTAACAACAAGGGTGGGATCTTGGTACATATGGCTGAACTGAGTCTGTTCATTGTTAATCAAACAGTTATATTTTTGATCATTCTACTCTGTGATCAAGTGTCCTTATAAACACCCTATTTTGTTTCAGTTCCTTTTTATTTACTGCCTCTTTCAGCACAGGTGTATTTCATTAACTTGATAACATAAGAATGTTTGAGTGAAAGTATTAGTCTTAGTTCTTCACTTTATTACTTAAACTACAAAAAGTCTATATAAACACAACTACTTCTTCCCTAACAGGATTGCCTATGAGGTCGTAAATCCTGCCATTAAAGTTTACAGCATTTTGCCCAAAGCTGAATCACTTATAGTTGACTTCCCTTTTATACAGATAAACTTTATTTAATCACAATATTAGATTCTATCAAGTTCCCTATTTTTCATTACTTTATCTGGCACGTCATATAATACCTTGACATTTGATATAAAAAAAATTTCATTCATTCATTCACAGCCAGGAAAAAAAACGGGAAATCTCTCTAGCTGCCGGAGCAGTACACTCTTGCAAAAGACTGCAGCAGCTCAGACAGTCTGAAGAAATCTTGCCATTAGACTGTGGGATCTTTTTTTCCTCTCATTCCTCTGGCCTACATTTTCTAAACAGCCTTGATGCTTGGGCAATTCTTAAGTAGTAATAACTCATAACTGGGGGTCCTTAGTTATGACAGACAGACAGAAATAATTAATTTAAAAGAGCTCTAAAAGGATAAGAGACAGTATAGCTGATGAGTTCTAATAAGCATATCTATTGTTATAAAATGTGTTAAAAATCTATGCATCCTACTAGGTCTTTCTCACATAGTGCATTTGTTAATCTAATGCAAGCCATGAATCATTCAATTACTCTTAGCTTTGTCAACCATATTTTCAGAATTTGGAATTTGTTTTTGCAACCATAGTAATGAAGTACATTTACTGGATGACCAACATATTGCATAAACTTCCTGAAGACATAAAGGTCCTGTTTTTAATACTGCTTGCTAAAAGGCCGACTCATTAGTTATACTACGAGGGCCTGATTCACCACTGTCTTGCTGCACTGTTATGCTGGTGCAATTCCACAGCTCTGGGTGGAGTTACACTGGCATAAAAACTGGAGTAAGGGCTTGTCTACATGTGAAAGTCAATTCAGAACAAAGTAAGGTGTGAATTTAAAGTGGATTAACTATTCCTCATTGACTCCATGTATTAACTCCATGTATGGACTCTCTTGTTCTGAATTAGCTTAATCCAATTCCAAGGTGATAGTGAATCAGGCTCTAAAGATCGAATTCTTCAAACACTTTCCACTGGATGCACTGCTTGAGTAATATGATTAGTTTCATTGAACCAAATGGAACATTGATGCCAATGAGACTACTCACTCACTAGTATGCATTGTGGCTCCAAGTTAGCAGAAGTCTTAAACATGTCCTTAACTTTAAGCATGTGCTTAAGTCCCTGTGACTTAAACATTCTTTTAAGAGCTTTGCTGGATATGGATGGACTTAAGCACGTGCTTAAGGACTTTGCTGACTCTGGCCCTGTGCCCAGTAATAAGTGTTGCAGGACTAGACTGTACAAGCCTGATTCACCATTGCCATATACCTTGTAAAGTTATTTTCACTAGTTTGAAGTGAGTGCACAGTGGGTTCTGATTTGGGACTCCTCACAAAGTAAAGTACTACTCAGTCTAAGTAAAAGTGGCAGAAGCTGCTCCTGTGGTATTTACCAGGAGATGTGCAGATATTTAATTTTATTAAACATGTTTTGTAGGGGGAAAATGATGGTTCTTTTAGCCTAAATAGGTTTTGTGTGTGGGTATGAACACACACACACACACACACACACACACACACACACACACACACACACACAGAGTCTGTTTCTAGTGACTGTTTTTCAATAAAATATCTGTTTTCACTTTCTCTCTTTTCTGTAATGAAAGTAGCCCATACAGCAAACAGAACAAAGCCAGTAAGATGTTTTTGGGAAAGCGATTATACTTTTTAATGGTCAAATAGCCAAGCGATATCAAGTTACAAGTAAAAGGGGCCTTGATCCTGCTTCAGTAAATCGGAAATTATTTTTGGTCAGTTGAGTAGCTGTGATCTATTCTCTACTAACATTAAGTAGACATCCTGGTGAGGGACTGAACAAGGGGAAAGGGCTCAGGTGAAAATCAGAGGCATATCTTTTACTTGTCAGTAGAATCCTCCCACCTCCAACCAACCAATACTTAAACAAAATAAATCAGGACACAAGCCAAGCTCCTTACAAGCAAATAATGAGATTCACATGTCGTTTTTAGCTGTGCTTGGGCCTGAGACCAAAACAAATGGTTAGATGCAAAGTAAGCTCTCTCTAGTCTCACACAAATATATCTTTGACTGTGATGTCTAGGCTGTAAAACCCTGATCCATTTTTTACCTGGCTTCTTTCACTTGCTTTTACTCCTTTCTCCTTAATTTGGCAGTTTGATGCTGTAAGCTAATAATGGTCACCTGTGCGACTCTCTCATTGTACTCTGGCTGACTTACAATAATAATTACATACACAGAATGTACATTAAAAGAAAGTTATCTAGGTCACAATGTCAAGCACTTGAAAATTAGAAAATGCTATTGACAGTTGCCCATGCAACCTTAATTGTGCCTTGTGCATCCATCCTGTGCACTGAATGAGACGGGGCCCTGTGGGGAAAAATAGTATATGATTGTGTAATTAAAGGCTATTGCATAATGCATATATAAAATGGGGCAAAAATAACATTGCCTGGGCAACCATAAATATGACTGTGACGTTGCACCCCATAAAGCATTATGGGAATATGCTTATGAATGTATATATGACATAACTGGAATATGTTTTATGCTACATATGCCATGTAACATATATCTGTAAAGGTTATGATCTACTGAATATATTCATCCTATTTGTATGCATGTATCATTTTTGTATTCAAAGTTATGGATATTGGCTATGTACTTGTTTAATTTTAAGTAGCCTCAGTAAAGCAGTTGGTCAGCTTCCTGAGAAAAGACTATTCTCAGTAAGTGCCCAATCAAGAAACACTTAAGCCAACGATTAACTTGGAGACGCCAATCCACATCTGAGCTGTCCCAGGAATGTGGCCTGGCTGGTAAGGAGCTCAGTCATGCATGGACATGTGACTTGCCCATGTGACTCCAAAACTCCATCTTGGAGCTGAATTCTGGATAGAAGAGAGGAGGGGGTCTACACCCACAAGAGAAAGTCTAAGCCCCTGGGAGACCTCTCCATTTTGTCTTCAGCTGGCTCAAGAGATAGCCTCTCCACCCCAAAAGGATACCTGAAAGAAACTGGAACAAAGGACAGTAACCATAGGGGTGTGAGTGATTTCTGGACCCAGACTAGAAGGAGGCTAGTCTGTAAAAGAAACTTACTGGAACATCTCTGAGGGTGAGATTTCATCTGTAATCACTTTCTTACTGTATTAGGTTTAGACTTGCATGTTTTATTTTATTTTGCTTGGTAATTCACTTTGTTCTGTCTGTTATTACTTGGAACCACTTAAATCCTACTTTTTGTATTTAATAAAATCACTTTTTAACTTATTAAATAACCCAGAGTATGTATTAATACCTGGGGGGGGGGGGGCAAACAACTGTGCATCTCTCTCTATCAGTGTTATAGAGGGCGAACAATTTGAGTTTACCCTGTATAAGCTTTATACAGGGGGAAATGGATTTATTTGGGGTTTGGACCCCATTGGGAGTTGGGCATCTGAGTGTTGGAGACAGGAACACTTCTTAAGCTGTTTTCAGTTAAGCCTGCAGCTATTGGGGGGACGTGGTTCAGACCTGGGTCTGGGTTTGTAACAGGCTAGCGTGTCTGGCTCAAACCAGGCAGGGCACTGAAGTCCCAAGCTGCCACGGAAAACCGGCTCAGAGGTAGTCTCGGCACATCAGTTGGCAGTTCCCAAGGGGTTTTCTGTGATCCAACCCGTCACAATGACGACATCTAATTTTTCAGTAGAGTTGGTGGGAAATTCTGATATATTGAAAGTTTGTTTTAGTTCAAATTGGAATGAAAAGTCAAAATTTTGAAATCTCCCACAGAATGGAAATTCTGAAAAATTTTAATTAGGAAACATTTACCTGTTTTACTTCTGACATTATCAAAATGAAATATTTTGACATTATAGAACATTATAATATAAAATATTAAATCAACTATCAAGAGATCTAATACTTTATTAAAATAACATTAAGAGAATATAAAAATGAAACAAAATGGCTCAAAATGTTAAGGCCAAAATGAAATATTTCTACCTTACCAAAATGAGCCTCTTTTACATCATCAAAATGAAATGAGAAAGTTGAAATTATTTTTTTTGTTTTACATTTTCCCAGAGAAAAATTTGTCAAACTCAATACATTGCTGCACACGATTTCAATTGTAATGAAACTATATTTTCTGAGGGAAAACTATCCATTGAAAAATTTTCAATCATCTCTACTTTTGAGTGTGTTTGACTTTTCAGCCTAAATAATGTTCTTTTAATGCAGTTTGTTTTGCAGGTAGTTTCTTAGATTTTTTTTATTATTATTATTAAAGAAAGTAAAAAGATAAAAGCAAATTCTATTATGTACAAATATAATATTCCCATCTCATTCATCTTCAGGAGGGTCTGAATCTGGAACCCTCACCACAGACTGGTTCCTCCAGAAGTGCAGGACTAACTACATTAGCTAACAGCAAGAGAAGGTTGTTATCCCACAGTAGGAGAATTTGAGCCACTGGCACTGTGTGCTGGGTTTAGGGAGTAATTAGGAGGAGTCTGGCCCGGCTTTCTCCCCCTCTCTTCCCTGGGATATGGAGGATTCCTGCCCTGTGTGGTGCCCCCAAAGGTAAGGGAACAGCTTGCTGGTCCAGTCTGGCTTGGCTAGGCTGTCCTTCCATCCTTGTGACCCCTCTGATACAAGTGTTCTGGCAGTTCCCGGGCATTCCAGTACAGTATATGTTGCTGCTTTGATGGCAGGGTGGGCCTGGACTTACATTAGAATGCTCATATTCATTTATTATTTTAGATGCTGGCAAAATTTTCCTGAGAAAAGCAAGCCACAGCAGGGAAATGGTGAGTTTTAACAGTTTACAGCTCAGTCAAACTTGAACAGAATTTCACAAAGGGGGAAAAAATTACTTTGCTAGCCTGAGGGCTTTCTAATTGCTGGATTGCAAAGGTCTGCTGTAAACAGGTGTTAGAGCTTCTTATAAAAAATATCACACTAATTAAATCTTTTATAATGGAAAGTATAAGGCAACTTAAATGTAGGGACTGCTACCAGTTCCCCCTGTAATAATAATTACTTATAATATATGATTTATCTTTCTCTCTCAAAGTGCTTTACAAAGGTAGGTTAATATTTCCATTTTACAGATGGAGAAATGGAGGCAGAAAGAGGTATCCAGTGTCACAAAGCAAATCAATGGAAGCGCTGTGAATAAGACCCAAGGCTCCTGACTCCCAGAACAGTGTCCTATCCACTGGATCACACTGAGAGCTAGCAGAGCCAAGTCCATATATTGCTAGTAAAGAGTAACTGTTTGCTAACGTGTTTTCATAACCTCACTGTTTGAATTGTGACTGCCAGTGATATCTTTTCTGGTGTTTTAGTCTTTGTGATTGGAGGATGGAGCTCTGGGGTGAGCTCCTTTTCCTTCCCCTCCCGCCCATCCCCCCCACCCCCCAAAAAAGGGTCTACAACTGTCTCTTCATGATGGGCAGATTTCACTTTGGGAGGGCACAGGGCTTAGATTCAGATTTCCTGGTATTTTAAAAATTGGTTTTTGTTTAATTACTTATTTAAGGATGATATAAGGCTTCTGAATTTTATAATAACTAACTCACCATTTGTTTGATCTAAGCCATCATCTCGCTTTTGTTGAGGAGAGGGGGGTATTTCGTAAAAGAAAAATCAATAATTTGATTAAAAAAAAAATATAGAGAGAACCTCACCAGTATTTTGCTCGAGCATAGACAAGTAGTAGGGACGACAGTCTCTCAAACATGTAATATTTATCAGGCTAAGGGTCAGACTCACCCCCACACTCAGCAAACAAAAAATTGTGTAACACAAATACACATCATGTACCAAATGACACAGAGGCAAACAAACCAGCACAAAAAGTTAGCAGAAAAGACTTGGGCTATCTCAGTGAATCATATGTTGGAATTATTTCTAGGGGTCCCTAGAATGAAAAGCCTTACTCATGTTGCTTAGTATCAGAGAAAAGAGTCTGACAACGCTAGAAACAGGCCCATTTTTATCATGTCACACAATTCCCCTGTGTCACTTTTCTATGGTAGTGATGGTGTCCATATACATGCACAGACAACATGGGAGTCAGCTTAACCACATACTTGTGAAATCAGACATCTGCCTGTAGAGTGCAAAAAACAGTTTAATTAGCTCAGCCAGTAGAGGGAACTGCTAATCAGTAGTAGTTGCTTGAGCAAATTTGATATATACTCTGTCCAGTACAGTATATATCCAGTAAGTTATGGTTTGATACAGGAATGTAAGGTACTATGTGTCAGACCTTAAATCATTCAAGCTGCCTTCCATAAACTCCCTCCACAATGCCCATACAGATCTTCATCTCCTTTCAGTTTGACTAGTACAACTCCCTTCTCTAGGGCCCCTTGCCCCATGCAATGGCATTCCTGTATCTCTCTGCCTCACTGAGCACTCAGTTCATTTCAAATCTCAGCTAAAATATACCGTATTGTTTTCCCTCTGTGCCTTTTATTCCCTTCTCCCTCTGCTACTATTCACATCTGCAACATGTTTTGGAAAATAGTTTGTATACAAAAAAGGGTCAAATCTTGCAGTTCTTATTTGGGCAAAACTCACAGTAAAGTCATACGGACTTAAGATTGGGCTGTAAAGTGATGATGCTTCCCAGAGGCACCCAGGGCTGTGATGAGGCACCTCACTACCACCTGCCCTTAAGCGTGAGGAGACCTTGTCTGTGCCTGCTGGGGTCAGCTATCCAGCTCCACTGGCAATGATCAACACAAGCACTCCCTGTGATGCTGGCAGACCAGGTGCCAGCTCATGTCAAAGCCCCTAGGCCTCACTGAACACTGATAAATTGTAGGAGGTCGGGATTGTTCCTCCCTGTCCATCTGCAGAGGTCATGACCCCTCTCTACAGTGCCTGTGTAGGGGTCAAGTTCAGGGGAAATTAGCATGGGCAGCTCGAGCCCTCTGGCAGGATGGAGCACCAAACAGTTAGGTACCCCTAGACCACTGTCTGGGCAGACCAGAAAAAGACTCAAGGGGCGCTGGCCCTCAGGTAGGGTGGGGTGCCAAACCGTTAGAGGGCTCTGGCCTGCAGTCAGGACAGACAACAAACAGTCTGACATCCTAGCTCCAGCCAAAGACAGACAAACACAGGCCTCTTTGGCCTGAGGTGGGGAGGCTGCCACCCCAGGGATGGAGTGGCAGGGGGTAGGGGGACCCAGGCCCACACAACTGCACAGGGTCCCAGCTTAGGGCCCTAGCAGTGGCAGAGTGCTCTGTCAGTGGGGATCTGTCTGAAACATGCTAACCTAGTTTCAGGCCACAATACGACCGGACTATCATCTGATTCCTACGCTTCCGCTGTGGGGTACTTGGGTCTTGGGGTTGTCATCTCCCCGGGGCAGACAGTTAATGGCAGCCCTGACAGCTCTTTGGCATCCCCCGCACCCAGCAGTTTTGGCAAGTCCTCCAGGACTTTGGCAATGTAGTGGTATCCATTAGGCTCGAGCTCCAGCAGCAGATGGGAAGACGTCCTCCTCTGGTGGCTCAGGCCCAACTGAGCTTGAGGGTCTGCCCTTTGTACTTCCGGTTTCTGTTACGCCCTTCTGTTTCCAGCAGGGTGAGTATGAATGCCCTGGCACCGCCCACAAGGGGGTGGCCTGGGAGTCTCCGGGTCTGTTTGGGAGGGAGGCCATGCCCCCTTGCTACACAAATGCATGGTTGGAAACTAGTCTATCTTACTGTGTGTTAGCATTTCTAGAATAGATATTAAGTTGATAAGAATATGATTAATGTTTAGACCTGATAAAATGCTTGTAGGATGCTGCATGTATTGATCTCACTTATAACATCTGTAGCCCATGCTATAAAGTTATATTGAATGTTTGTATTGTAAACCTCTGTAATTGTGTAACACAACAAACAGGAAAGAAGCATTAATTAGCGTAAAGTGCTGGTTCTGCACACAAGAAGGCGCACAGAAACCAAATGAGCCATTGTGAAACATCAAAGGACAAAGACTTTGTTGATTGCCTTCTCCCCCGTCTCCCACACCCATGAAGAGGAGACTGGTGCCAACCCTTATTTTATCAGTTTGAACTCTGGGGGAAGAGAATAAAAATTCCTGACCAGAAGGAACTTTATCATTATTCCGTTGAAATTTGGAGAGGGCAATATTTCTAAGCATAAGCAAGGGATCCCCAAGTGGCTTAGTTTGGGCTAGCCCTAAATGACATGCAGAGCTTGCATATATATCAGCTACTGACAGCATTTGGAACGTGTGTATTTACCTGCTTTAAGCTTGTAAATAACTCTTATTGCTTTTCTTAGTTAATAAATCTTTAGTTAGTTTATTACAGGGATGTCTGCAAGCATTGTCTTTGGTGTGAGCTCTGGGGTACAACTGAGCTGAAATAAGTGACTGGTAGTAACCTGAATATTGCTGTGATTTTTGGTGTAAGGGACCATCTGTCACAAAGGCAGGCTTGCCTGGGTGACAAGATAGACTGGCGTACCCAAGGGGACTGTCTATGGTTCCATGGTAAGGCTGTTATAGTGCTTGTGGAGTTCACACTTGTTACTTAGTTGATGAGATCTAATTATAGAATGTATAACCAATTTGGGGTTTGTGCCTTGCTTCTTGACAGTCTGCCCTGAGGTTGGCACTCATGGTTGTGAGGCACTCTAGACAGCTTGACACTCCCCTCCAGCCCTACACATGCCTCGCTCTCTTTCTGTAGGTTAGCGATAGGCATGCTCCAATAGACCTCCCAATGTTCCCCTGGAGCGTCCAGCCCCTGGTTTGCCCAATTCTTGCAGAATTCACAGATTTGCTGCTCCCAAAGAAACTATACATCCCAGCTTACCAGTTTCCCTTTGGGTCACTGGTCAGTTTAACACACACAACTTAGATATGTTAATAAATAAACTTTTACTTGTTTTCACTAACAACATATAGCGATTTGAGATGTAGCCAGTCAAAGTATTGGAAACAAATGGTTAAATGTAAAATAAAATTATAATGTACATTCTAAAGCCTAGACTTAATTACCAATCTCACATCTAATGAAGTTTATCTCACCCAAAGTCTTTGCAGCATTTTTCAGCCAGGTTGTCTGTGACCGTCCCTTCATAAGACAGAACACACCGTCAGTTTATCTCTGTGGTGAAAAATCCAGAGTGTACCTCAGTACTCCCAGCTGTATCCCCAAAATTCATTGTCTTTACTCATAAACAGGATACCCCCTGCTGCTTTTGTTTTTTCCTGCAACTGTCTTCTCTTGTTGAATTCGCAATCTCCTGTTTAGCAGCAGGCTCAGTAATGCAAATAGGCCTCCATTGTGAAGCGGACAATACACAAAACGCACATGATCAGACAGAAACGACTGTTACCTCCTGCCTGGTGGAACCTAAGTCATGTCACATCTTGGTGACCTTCCTTACCTTAAGAAGATAATTTTCAGCATAGATCCATAACTTTGTACAGATTATCCTTACATATATTTCACTATGATCATGATGATCAGTGGGCTACTGGTTCTCCATAGACACCTTACATGTCACCCTTTGGTGAATTATTGTGCATCTACTCGACTGAGGGGATCTCCTGGCGTCAAGAGGTCCCTAGTCACAAACGTTGTACAGTGTTGTAGTATTATATCCATAGAACCATATTCAGCTGTTCAACCCCTATAACTCCTCCAGTTCTCTGCTGTATAACCACCCAAGTTCCTATGGAATAAACATGCACACAGGGTGGAAAATAGCCTTGACAGTTAGTGTTGCTCATTAGCAGCTGTTTCAGAAGTGCTGTGGTTCTGAATAACTAATTAAGGCAATATTTCCCTAGGCATATCCCCTGCATTTTAGACCTTCTGAACACATAAGATGACTTCATGGTGATTTTACCTTGTTTCCAAGGGTTAAGCAACTCTGTTCATTATGCCCCTTGGGATAATGACTCAATTTGTCCTTTTTGTTTTTCATGCTCCCCTTAGTGTTTTATTTTCATGCAACAGGTAAAAACAGAAGGTGATAATAATCTCTTACATGTATATACACTAAGATATTTCATTCTTGTCAGAACACTTGACAAACTTTGGGATTGATCATCTAAGGACATCCTCAGCACCTTGCAGGGACAGAATGCCCCCAACTCCCACAGGGGGATGAAAACATCTCAGTGGTGGACTACAGGCAACTGTTTAACAGCACCCAAGAACACTGCACAACAGTTTCTTACAGCAAGTAAAAAATACTGGATAAGATCCTTTAGACTAGCTGAGGTATACATGGTGCAAATGGGGGGAGGGAAGGCACAACAGAAGCGGACAGCAAAGATGGCATTAAGCTATTTTAGAGGATTTTGATCTGAGGGTGGGTGGGTATCAACCTGGGGTTAGGCACAAGATAGAGCAGCCTGAAGGCTGGTCGGGGAATTCAGGTAGGGAGAATATATTGAACTCAACTGGAACCTGGCCAGGACTTACATCACACTAATTATAGGTTTAAAATTAATATAACACTAAACACCCACTTCCTTCAATCCTGAGAACACTGCCATAAAAGGGTGTTATGACAACAGCTGTACATTAAAATGCTTAGGAATAATGACAGTGTAGTTGTAGCCGTGTTGATCCCATGATGTTAGAGAGACATTACCTCCCCCACCTTATCTTTTAATGGACCATCTTCTGTTGGTGAGAGAGACAAGCTTTCACAGAGCTCTTCTTTCCCAGACCTGAAGATGAGCTCCATGTAGCTCCAAAGCTTGTTTCTCTCACCAACAGAAGTTGGTCCAATAAAAGATATTACCTCACCCACCTTGTCTCTCTAGGAATAATGACGTTTAAAAAAATTACTTTAAATCTCTTTATGGAGGAGCTTTTGTTAAAGCTTAACGTGGTCAGTTTAACCATTCATACAGCTCACCCTTTTTTGTTATTGCTGTTTATATCATCTGCATTTTCATATAGCTGAACTGTTTCTGTCTTGGATTTTTTTAAAGGTTTAAAACAAAATTATTTGGGCTCTGTGTTCATCTGGGTGTGGAAGGTGTGCACACACATGTGCTGTAAGCTGGGTGTGATTCTCAGGGCTGCTTCAGCCATTTCACACTGCAAAGCAACCAGAAACCTGGAGGAACTGATTCTTCCTGTGCAGGATGGGAATTCCCACATGGCATAGAGCTCTGTACTACCCCTCTCCCAGCAAGGAGGCATGGCTGCAGTGCGCCTGTAATCTGGCAGTCCTATTGGAATAGATCCTTGGGATCATAGACAGCTGGGCATAAATTAAATCTTCCAGACTCAAGATAATAGCTGGCCCAGCTCCTGGTCAGAGCCAGTTACAAGAGTTTCATAAAACCACTTATGTCTCTCTCCATCTCTCGTCCGGTACTGGACATAGCTCAATGAGGGCTATTTTACAGGTAGTTTAGTTAGACAGACAGACACCCAAGTATGACCCCTATGAAATAAATTTATTTTAGGGCTTGTTTGCACCTGGAATTTACCAAAATATCTATTCCAGAATAATTATTCACTGATACTTATTTAGGTATGAACCTTCATGTGGATGCCCTTATTCCAGAATAAGAGTGTCCACGCAGGGAATTACTCCTGAATAACTGTTCCAGAATAGTACATTTCCAGGTATAGACAAGCTCTTCTCTTTTGCAGCCATCTGATACATTTTATTTTTCCATGCACCTTTGATAGTTTCCCTTGCATTCTACCCACAGACTCATCTCCAGCAGGACTCCTTCTAGCATTTAGACCGCCAGGGGAATCTTGAACACTTGCCATTTTTAAAAGAAAAATAATTGAGCACAAAAATGTTTTGTGTTTTTCTCTCAACTCTGGCAGGCTCCTGAATCAGGTGGGAGAAGAGATCACCTGCCTAATGTCTTGAATATGACATATTTAGCCCTTAAACAATGAAAAGGTAAAGATCTTATGAACCACCAGATATACCATCAACCACCCCATAGAAAGTAGAATCTCTCCAACTTACCTCAAAGACATGTTCTTATTTTCACCATCTAAGGCAGGCGATTAGGTATATGCTATTATCTTTAGGAGAATTTCCCAGCACCAGATTTTTTGCAGCTCTGTGTCAACTGTAAACATTCACTGCTCCAAGCTGACAGTTGCTGGCACACTAAACTTGCTGTAGCCTATTGTATTTTGCTGCTTTAGGCAACTGCCTCTTCTACCAGTGTGGTAGAGACAGTACTGACTGCACCTGAGCTGTGGGAGGGGTGAAAGGATCTGCAAAACACTCCTCCATTCTGTAGATTAGGAGGGAGTGGCACTCGCTAACTATCCAGAGCACAGATCCTCAAGCCACACCTTAGTCCTCTCTAGGTGGTCAGGAAGTAGGCCCTTAGGCCATGTCCTAGTGGCCTCTGTCTGAGAATGCAGGGCGAATAGTTGGGAGAACTAGGGGCTTGAGCAGAGAATGGTAGGGAATAGAGTAGGTTGGTTAGGAAACTGGGATCAGCTCCTTACACTTTGGTGGCGGAGGAAGAGGTGAAGAAGGGAGATAATGGGTAAGTTACATAGCTGATAAGGAACCTGCCAACTATGCTCCTAACTCATATTACAGGAGAACTTTTTTTTTTTTAAACACTTAATTTTTATATTTATTAATGCTGTTTTGGTCCCTCCACCTGTAACAAGCTGGTTGTTACTTGAGGTAACTAAGGCAACCAGATGTTATAGGTGGAGGGACCAAAAAAATAGCACCAATACCATTTTTTAAAGGCTCCAAAATAGCTTTTCTGTAAAACTAGAGGCAAGTGCAGAATGCACAACAGTCCTGCCTCAGACGCTAACGGTAAAGATGTTCAGCTATCCCAAAATTAAGGTTATGAAGGCCTTATTGTCTCTCTTATCATAGGTGGGGTCATGCATCCCACCTTATATATCAGTAATACTGAGTGCAATCCCCTGTCAGCTGCCCGGGAGCCACACATCAGAGCTCCTCTCATTGTACATGAGGGAACCCAAGTAATAATGAAGAAATGGACAGGAGAGGCAGGAATTCCTTGTGTCACAAGATAGCTGGACCCTGAGGGAGTCAGGCACCCAGGCTACCTGTGATAGGCTCCACTAAGGAGAATGAGCCAACCCAGATCCACCTATGCATAGTTAATTGCCTAAGTAGTTAGGCAGTAGTCAATTAGGTAAGGAGCTCCTGGGCCTAATAAAGACATATGAGGGCTCAGTCAGGAAGCCCTAGAACAGAGGTAGCTACTGAAGAGACTGGCTTTTCAGGGGAGTGAGTTAGAAAGCTACTCCCAGTGGTATCTCCCTGGAAAAAAGCGGTTCTTTGAGAGAAGAAACAGGCCCAGAGGGAAAGTGCTCCCAGGCAAGGGTCCAAGCAGCCCAGGAGAATGAACTGTGTGTAGGACCTTTGAAGTGCTACTAGGGCCTTGCTTTGCAAAGAGTGATGCACTGTTGAGGGAAGAGTGTGATCCAGCTGAACACCCCAAGCTCCAGGCAGGGAATTCAGCCTGCGAGTGCTGTGTGGCTATAGGGGCAAGATGTAAGACTGATTAACCCAAGGGCAGACTTTCAAGTGGAATAGCAGTTGGCAGCTTTGATTTTTGTTTTCATTTTGTCCTTTCCTGTTAAATAAATTAGAGCCTCCAAAGAGGTGTTCTCTTAATACGAGAAAGGCCTGCTTGGACATGTTTACACCCTGGGTGAGAGGAAACTGAGGCCGAGGCTCCTCTGCAGGGTGACACCTGATCACACAAGGGGGCACACACTGCTGACCTCCAGGCCTTCACTCTCTGTCCTTCCAAGCAGTTAGAAGGGAAAGGAGGAGACTAGAAGATGATGCTGAATGGAATCACAGTGAGCCACAACATAATCACATCCTGAGGTTACACTGCAGAGCTCCTGTCATCATGTTACATCAATACTTGATGATGTTGAGCCTTAACAACAATGTCATGTCACTAAACAGATACAGCAACACAATGTACAGATGCCACTCAGTGATTATTTTGTTCCTCTCCAGGACTGTATTTGAAGATGAAGCAGTTCTCCGCAAGGTTAATTAGCGCCATTGCTTAAAGAAGACTGAAACACAAGAAGGGGCTCTCAGCAAACCAGCCAGCCAGGAAGAGGAGCTCTCCCTAAGCTTAGTGCAGCACCAGCCAAGAATGACATGGAACTCTCCCTATACTTTTAAGTAGAGAAGCTGTGTTCCCCTTCTTCCCCCTTCCTTTAACTGTGGGTTATAAATGGTGTATACATACTACATATTCAATGCATATCACTTGTCTGTTAACCTAGCCCCTTTTTGACAAGAGTTAGTTTAGAAAACTTTAACGCTAGTACAAGCAGTCTTTCACATCAGAGGTTTAATTTCCAGTGGGCTTCAAAGCAACACAACCAATAATCTCCTTTTCAGGTTTTGTGTCTACCAATTGAAGGTCTGCTCTTATAAAGTGCTTTTCTAAATGGTGCATAGGGCTGGCTGTGCCCCCAGCCTGGCTGGGCCTTGAGTGATAATTTTGCTCTGAAAGCATCAGAGAGATCACTTCTGCATTGCAAGAAAATTTCATAGCTTATTGGTACATGTACGTGTGTACAAGGGCGCAGATGTGGGCATAATATTTGTATTGCTAATTTGAAGATGAAGTTAAAGAGGATGAAGAAGGTCAGAGACTGTGCATTAATAGTGAACAATTTAAAGATCCAAACACAAAAATTGCTTTTCAGCTTGAACTGAAGAATAGGTTCAGTGTTCTAATGGAGTTAATTGAAGAATTTAAGATTGATTTAGAAGATACTATAGTGGAAGAAGTTAGAAAAGCCATCAGTAAACTCAAAAATGGGAAAACAGAGGGTACTATTACTGGGGAGGTGCACAGAGCAAGTGATAAAACATCCATCCAGACTCCCCTTGTGTTTTTGAATAGAATATTGAATACAGAATAGAACCCAACCTAGTGGAAGAGAGATCTTATAGTAAAATCCCAAAGAGGGGTGACCATGCCAACTTCAGTAGCTGCAGAGGAATCACATTATTCTCAGTGCCTGGGAATATCATGTTCAACATCATCCTGGAACATATCAAGAAACAAAAAGATTTCCAACTTTGAGAGGAGCACAGAGGGTTTAGACTGCTGAGGTCATCTGCAGACCATATTGTTGATTTCACAGGCATATTATAGAATAAAATGCAGAGTGGCAAGCACCTCTTGTGATAAATTTTATAGATTTCCAGGAGATTTTAAATAGTGCACATAGAGAAAGTCTTTGGAAAATTATGGCAAACTATAGAATACCAGCAAACTAATTAGAATTGTTTTACTGGTCGTTGAAAATGTCAAGAGGAAATTAACTGCAGAAGGCAACTGAGAAATTTTATGGCAAAGGATAAAGTACAATTGGATGACCTTGTTTTTGTTGGTGGCGTAGTGTTGCTCAGTTCAGCACATCACTTAATGGAAGAAAAGACTCAGCTTTTGGCAGATACAGAAAAACAAGTAGGTTTGTTCTTCAACAAGGGGAAGACAAAATATATGTCTGTTAATATTCCAAAAGCAACCAGCAGAGAAGACGGAGAAACACTAGAAGAACACTATCTGGGCAGCGAGATGTGCAGTGATGGTGACACCATACTAGATATCAAGCAATGGATATCAAAAGCAACAAACAACTTTCATAAACTTGAAAAGATTTGGAAAAGTAGCATGATCAGCACTGATATAAAACTAGAATTTAACACTAGCATCATATCTGTCCTCTGTTATAGAGCAGTCATGAAAATCCATGACCGCAATTGATAAAATCAACTCATTCCAAAGTAAATGCCATCAGATTTTCAGGGTTCACTAGAAAAAGTTCATTACAACACGGGAAATTCTCACTAGAGCACACCAACTTAAAGCATCAAATATGGCAAGATGATGATGATGATAGATTATATTTAGGACATGCTTTAAGGATGCCACCAACACAACTTCCATGGCAAGACACCACCTGGAAAGAGAAAAAGAGGACTACCTCAAAAATGTTATGTAGAACATTATGTAGAGAAAGAAGCTAGATCCATCAACATGATGCTTGGAAGCCTGAACAGACCAGCACAAGATGGAAATAAATGACAGAAACTGGTGGGCACTCCATGCACCTGAGAGTGCAGAAGGATAAAGAAGAAGAATTATGCCCATTTTGTGTGCATAATCCAAGGTCCCACTGACATTGATTGCTTTGACTGACTTTAAGGCCATCAGCATCATTTTGCAAATCACTATTCCTTCCAGTTACAGTGCAGCTGGGTTTCCTTTGGCAGTTGTTTAGGTTCAGTGGTTGAGAATTTCAAAGCAGCCAAAGGGATTTAGACACATCTTCCACTATGTCTAAATTCCTTAGATTGCTTTGAAAAATCTCAGCTAGTGTATTTATACAGCTTCTTCAGACTTTGTGGCAGCAGATACCTTGGTCTTTTGAAAAGGTGTGCATTTTAAATTTTTAGCATGTGCTCAGACCAAAGACTGAGGAAGATATAAAGACTGCATTTTGTACAGCTTTAGACAATATCAATGCTGGGGAGGCTACAGGAGAGTTGTAGAATTCAAGGCCAGAAGGAACCAATGTGATCATCTAGTCTGACCACTGGCTGAGAATTTTTGCTCTATGGACAGAAAGAAGAGGTTATCCTGTGCTAAATATTTGTTGAAAATGCATAACAGGTGCCATTCAGATACCATGCACAGCAGGTCAAAGTTCTATGCTGAGGCAGAGTAGCAACCTTCAGTTCTCTGTAACTAACTTATTTATTTATTTTCGAAGTACACATATTGTTAAAAAGCATTCTGAAATAAGAAAACACTCATGCACAAGTTTCCATCTGGCGCCATCTAGTGGACCTGGTTGCAACTGGGAAACTGAATGGAGGTTGAGCAGCGTGTGTATGGTACATTAGGCTGGCAGTGTAATACACTTAATTTTTATGTGACCATATAAATGATAAGCTGCAGTGGGAAGTGAGGTGCACTGGTTGCATTTATGCCCCACTCATAAGAAATATCTGATATTTAGGGTGGCCATACATCCTGTTTTGGCCAAGACAGTCCTCCTTTTAAGCCTTGCCCCAGACATCTCGACTTTATTTTTTCTTTAGCAAAACTGGACATTTGTAAGTTTTGCTCTTGCCAATTGATGATCAGTTGGCAAGAGCAAACTGGACAAATGCCCAGTTTTGCCAAAAAAGTTGGGCACACCCCTGTGTGGAGGAACATTCGGGCGGGCTAGGGCAAGCAGCATCACAGAGGGGCACCCTCAGGCCAGTCCTGGGGGGAGTGGGGGGGAAGGCGACCTTTGGGCCAGCCCTATATGGTATCCTGTTTTCACTTTGGGAAATATGATCACTCTAATGATATTGCACATGTCGTATTCGCAGAGTGCGCTGAAGTACTATTGAGCAACAGATAGTTCATAGAAATAATAGAAATGTAGGACTGGAAGAGACCTCGAGAGTCAGGGCCGGCTCCAGGCACCAGCTTGTCAAGCAGGTGCTTGGGGCGGCCGCTCAGGAGAGGGGCGGCACGTCCAGGTATTTGGCGGCAATTCGGTGGACGGTCCCTCACTCCGCCTGGGAGTGAAGGACCTCCCGCCAAATTGCCATTGCGATCGCGGCTTTTTTGTTTGTTTGTTTGTTTTTGTTTTGGCTGCTTGGGGCGGCCAAAACCCTGGAGCCCTCGGCCCTGTCGAGAGTACACCTAGTCCAGTCCCCTGCACTGAGGCAGGAATAAGTATTATCTAGACCATCCCTGACCGGTGTTTGTCAAACCTGTTCTTAAAAACCTTCAGAGACAGAGATTCCACAACCTCCCTGGGGTGCTCCAGTGTTTAATTACCCTTACAGTTAGGACGTTTTTCCTAATGTCTAATCTAATGCTCCATTGCTGCAATTTAAGCCCACTATTTCTTGTCCTGTCCTCAGTGGATAAGGAGAACAAGTTGCTGTATCTAGCAGATGTTTGTTATTAGTATAGCTATTGTAATAAAGTAACTATAAATTCATATATCCACCCTTCATTTATAGACCTCAAAGTGTTTTACAAATGACTATAAATATCAAAGCTGGTCAACTTCTTTTTTTTTGACAAAAAATGTTGGGAGACAATGTGTTTTTGTGGGTTTTTTAAAAATTTCCAAATGAAAAGTTTTGAATGTTTTAGTGGGGAAAATCTTTGTCTTTCTCACTTTCTTATTCTCCTCTGCCCCCCTCTTTCCAATGAGGAAAAAAAGGTGGGTGGACAAAAAAGGGAAAAGCAACAGAGGGTCCTGTGGCACCTTTAAGACTAACAGAAGTATTGGGAGCATAAGCTTTCGTGGGTAAGAACCTCACTTCTTCAGATGCAAGTAATGGAAATCTCCAGAGGCAGGTATAAATCAGTATGGAGATAACGAGGTTAGTTCAGTCAGGGAGGGTGAGGTGCTCTGCTAGCAGTTGAGGTGTGAACACCAAGGGAGGAGAAACTGCTTCTGTAGTTGGATAGCCATGGCTACAGAAGCAGTTTCTCCTCCCTTGGTGTTCACACCTCAACTGCTAGCAGAGCACCTCACCCTCCCTGACTGAACTAACCTCGTTATCTCCATACTGATTTATACCTGCCTCTGGAGATTTCCATTACTTGCATCTGAAGAAGTGAGGTTCTTACCCACGAAAGCTTATGCTCCCAATACTTCTGTTAGTCTTAAAGGTGCCACAGGACCCTCTGTTGCTTTTTACAGATTCAGACTAACACGGCTACCCCTCTGATAAAAAAGGGAAAGAACATGGAAAAAAACATTTTTTTCTCTCTTTTCAATTTTTCAAGTAGAAAGAAGAAGAAAAAATAAAAAAAGTTAGAGCAAGTGTGTTTTATTCCCACTGAAAAAAAAAGTGTTTTGAAATATTTTTAAAATTTTTCAAAAAAGTCTTTTGAAGTTTTTCATGAATTGTATTTACCTTTTTTTTTTTTTTGACCATCACTTATACATATCACAATCCCTATTTTACAGACGGGGAATTGAGGAAGAGAGGTGAAGTATGAAATCTCTCTCTTTCTGTAGCTTGGTAGAAAAACATGTGGTGCTCTATTGTAGCAGTACAGTAAACCCCTCTGTAATTGCCAGCGTGGCGATGCACCACTGAGCAAGAGCTCCTGGAGTCATTTTGTCTCACTGAGCTCTTTTCCCCAGCATGTAGGAGGCTGCGGTCAGGACACCAAGCCCTCTTGGGATTGTGTCAGTAGCTTGCTGGACCAGAGCAGCCTTTGTGCTCATAGAGCAAGAAAAGGCATTGTGGTAAGGATTACAATGAGGGTGAAGAAGAGATGCCGTGAACACTCATGTAGGTACTGTTCTAATTTCCTGCAGACACAGCTTTCCAAGGCTGTTAAAGACTGAAAAAAATCTCTCTCATATCACTGATAAATGGAACAAAAAGTAACCTGATTATTTTTTCATAGCAACATCAGATTACAGATCACTTAGTTTTATCTCAGATGGGTGAGTAAGTCAGTCACCACATACCACTATGACCTCAGTATTCACACTTGAGAAGGGAACGACAAGTTTCCTAAGAAAGAATTGTGTTAATTTTCAGCTTGAAAAGTAATCAGATGTTGATTACAAAAGTAATCCTGAGAACTAATTACTTTTGCTATAATCATTTACTTTTGACGTCCTGCTTATGGATGTATGGTGATGAGTGCATGAGAACTCCATTGGCTTCCCTCTAACAGGCACATTCTAGTAAAAATAAAGCAGTGCAGAGCTGTGTGTGTTTGGCGGGTAAAGGAGCAACATAAGGGATTTAGTTCATGTAACACTAGATGCTGGTGATCAGTCATTTGTGCAGCTGTGCTTCTGCAGTATTCTGCCCCTTTTAATTTGCAATGCTCTGTGTTCCCAATGAATAAAAACAGACAACTAAACTGTGCTTTGAGACATGTTGATTTTGGTTTTGCATACATAGCAAAGCTGCATGCTGTAGTAAGATATAAACTTGTATTATTTTATTTAATTAATAGATGCAGTAATAGAATTCAGGGATCTGAATCATGTAGTGGGGATTTTAGCAGCCGCTCTATCATACAATACCATTATTTGCAGTGTGGTTATTATTTCATGCATTTCTGAAGTGTTTATCAGCCTGTGAACTCCTTTTATGTAATTTAGAAATGCAATTTATCCCCAAATTGGGACAAGCCTGTCCTTCACCAATCTCTGGCAAATAAATAAAAATAAATGCATACTGTAAGATATCAAAACAGTGGCATGAAGGAGTGCTGTCCATCAATTCAACAAAAAAAGGAAACACAAAAGCAATCAAGATGTACTGCAGGTATTTAAAAATACTTAAGCAAAATCTTGTTTCTGCTGCTGCATTATGTGGAGAACCCCTTTTAAATAAGAATATTTAGCTGTCACATAGCACTTTTCATTCATAAACCTCAGGCTGCAGGACTGGGCCCATAGTGGATATAAATAGAAGGCAGCTGTCTTGAATGACACCTGAAAAGGAACTAAACTCTGTCTTTCCCATCATTCACCCAGTTTGAACTTAGTACTTCTTCCTCTATTAGCCGCACCGATTGCTGATGGGTGGCAAATTCTGTAGTGTTTACTCAACGGGTGACCTGCTCTTGCTGTGAAATTCCTCACACTTCCTATTTTATCAGACTGCGAAGAAATGTGGCGCCAGTATTTTTGCCAAATACCAGATTAATAACATGTAGTATGTGTTCCTGAAGCAACTTTCTCATACAAAGATTTTGTATTAATTTTACCATGGATTTTGGCTCTGTCTGTGTAAAGCAGCTCTGAATTCTGTTTGTTTTGGATGATGTTGAGAAGAGGGGTTCTGTGTGAACTGAATGGTGGTGGTGTACAGCATGAGAATAACTGCTGGGGACCTGGCTGCAACAAGGATGTCTCCCAATATGGTTAAAACGTGGGTCTGTCTTGTAGCATGGAGAGCAGCTTAGTTGCTCAGATACCGTGTTGAAGAGCACACTATAGGAACCCAATTGATAAGTAAAAATTACTTTATATTAAGGATGCTCCCTTCAGAGATGCCACAACCTCTCATGACACCATAGTCAGCCTCTGTCCAAGAGTGTAGCATTGTAGACTCAAGGCCACTAAAGGGTGGACAGGCCCTGTGACCCCTGGCATTTTTCAGAGGCAGAGGGGTTTGTCCCAGTGTCCATGGCCAAAAATTTCACCTCCCCTGCCCAATGTTGTATGTTGAATGGCTGGTGCACTCTCAGCCCAGGAGCACTGAATAGGTACATAATTTGCAATGCATGTCGGAATCCTTCAGGGAGAAAGATGTAATAGGTAGCATCATAGGGATAGATGCTACATAGGCTACTTTAGAAATAAATGGGAATTGAATGTTTAAATTCCTAGGTGACTTCGAAAATCCCACCAGTGAAATATCATACTCATCGCAAAACTACCCTTTTTATTATCTTATCTTTTCTTGCATTATAATAAGTACTGGGGGAAGAGACACCTTTTGTTAAATCATTTCTGTGGACAAAGAGGTTATTTGGTTTCTCTCAGCAACCAAAAGCCTTCCCTCTGGAAAAGAGTGAAGCAGGAGTTCAGATTAGAGCTTCACCCAGTCCATGAATCCATAAAGCACACCTGCATTATGAAAACAGTCACGTGGGAGACCCAATTATAACACAATTGACCCTGAAATGGTTAAAATATAGTTTCTTCTTGTAGTGTAGCTAGGAGCTCACCATATTCAGAGCTGTAGCAGTAAAGTTCTATCTATACCACAAGAGGGAACCATGTGATAACTTGGTCCTCAGGATGGCTGCTTTCGTACTGTAGATGGGGCTGAGAGACTTTTATGGCAATCTGAGATATGGCTTAGGATGCAGCAAAGTAGTTCAATAAAGCACTGATCCATTCTCTGCCTCTCAGTGTTACTGCACTGAAAAAGGAATGACATATTTAAGTATCAGAGGGGTAGCCGTGTTAGTCTGGACCTGTAAAAGCAGCAAAGAGTCCTGTGGCACCTTCTAGACTAACAGACGTATTGGAGCATGAGTTTTCGTGGGTGAATACATCCGATGAAGTGGGTATTCACCCACAAAAGCTCATGCTCCAATACGTCTGTTAGTCTAGAAGGTGCCACAGGACTCTTTGCTGCTTTGACATATTTAAGTTATAATTGTCTCAGCAGATGACATTTCCTGGATCTTAATTATCAGCTGGGAGGCTTAATGGTCCAAGATGCAGTTGATTCCATCAAGAACAATATTTTGCACTTATATAGCACCTTTCGTTTGAGGATCTTGACATGTATTAATTATTTAAGCCTTCCAACACTCACACGAGGAAGGTGAGTAATAGTATCCTTGTTTTTCAGATGGTTAAATTGAGGCACAGGAAGGTTAAGTGAATTGCTCCTAGTCAAACGAGTAGGTCCATGGCAGAGCTGGGCATAGAATCCAGAAACCCTGGCTCCTGATTCTCTACGTACATCACTGTACTGTGCTGTGCTGGACAGCTTTACCTCGCCTGGAAATACCAGGGGGATAGGTTGTTATTGCTTTTAAAAAATAGGTGCATTGATTATTTTTTAGTTGATGATAAAGTTTCAACTGGTATCTACAGCGCATTGCTAGAGAATTACAGTGGAATGCTAGGTCTACTATAGTTAAGGTTTAGACCAGCTTTCTTTTTAAAGCTCCACTCTTCTAAGTGCTCTAAAATCTGCATGGTTACTCCGATAAATACTCTGCATCTTAGCCAATCAGATGTCTAGAGTCTTCACTCAGCATTCCATTCAGTTTATAATACATATTCAACTCACAAGAGGGAATCGTCCGAGATGACACAAACCACCAATAGTCTTTAAGACACAGACTAAAATATCAACTTTTAAAATTAAGAGCCCCATTTTTTACTCTCACACTGCCTTGAACTACGGATGAGTATAAAGGTGTGTATATTAATGAGCTGAGATCTAAAAAGCCAAGATTTCTTTTCTTCCTTTCTGTCAATATACAGTTCCACAGGTTACCCAATGCTGTTCCTGTGGGAATCACTAGGGCACAGGGTGACAACCAAACAACAAAGGACATGTATTGCCTAGGCATACTAGTGGGAGGATTTTTATATTCACATTTGAGTTTTTGCCAAAAATGACATTGGAGGATATAACGATGTAATTTAATTTCCTCCAGGTAATGTAATAAAATCGTGCTTTTGCTGAAAAAGATCTTTAGGAATTTATTATTAATTATTTGTATTACAATAGCAGTCAGAGCACCAATCAACATTGGGATCCTAATATGTTAGGCCCCATTGTACAAACACATAGTGAACAACAGTGCCTGCCCCAGAGTGCTTACAAAATAAATTACATAGATGCAGAAATTAATTTAGGGTCAGTGACTGAGCAGCAAGGCAGGGAACCCAAGCAGCACAGCAGAATGTTGGTAATCGTGGAATGGATACTTCAGTTTGGGTTCAGTCTGGAACAGGGAAAAGCATTGTACCTTCTGGCATGTTAAATTTCCCATCATGGAGTCATAACAGCACCCAGGCTGACACACCCATTTTTCATACTGATGTTTGAAGCTCTTTCACACTTTATTCAAAGAGATTGTTGAATTCTTCTGGTGAAATCATGGTGCCACTGAAGTCAATGGTAAATGACATTAATAGAGCCATGATTTCACCGCCCTCTTTCTAGCTCTCTCCCTTCCATTGCGGCATATGCAAACAATGGAAAGAGGGGTAACTGAGGCTTGAAACACACATATCCCTTCTTGAACCACTGTCTTTTCCCTTCTCTCTAAGTAGCTAATTTACCAAGGACTGAGTGGAGGAATTCTCCTTCTCAGCAGAATTCAGCCAACCCAGATCTCTAAACTGGAATTCTCCCACATAGGTGGTTTTTTGTTTGTTTGTTTGTTTGTTTGTTTTTAAAGAGGGCTGCAAAATGTGTAATCTCCATTTGTGCAAGCAATATGCAAGGGGACTACCTCCTTTCTTTTTATCTATGAATGGGCATCTAATGATGATTCAATAAACTGCCTGCTCACAGGATTTTAGGTGGTCTTCACCTACAGAAATGTTATTGCAAACTGGAGCAGCTACACAGAAGGCCTGGTGGCTTTAGAGCTTTTCAGAAGATCCTTCCTAACAAGAAATCTTCAAGTAAAAGATGCTCTTCCCAGTGGACGGGTGATTCTCATTCTAATTAGATCTCTGATCACGTGGATCATGGAAGCGCATGGTTCATCTTCACATGAGGCCAACAGGATCATTGCACAGTGATACTCAGGGTAATAAGGCAGAATTAAATCTAGATGGAAGGTTCTGATGGCAAATGCAAGGGAATAGGGAAAGAGAAAGGTCATGCACAAGGGCTTGGCTTAATCTTTCCCCAAATTCTTGTCCGGATGTCATTAGGGAAAAATATTGGTCAATACTTATGGTTTACCTTCTGAATATTAATCATAATTAGTATTTGTACTCTAGTAGCATTCACAATATGCTAGATGTTGTATGTACACACACACACACACACACACACACACACACACACAGAATCCCTGTCCCAAAGAGTTTACAATCTAAATTAATTAAAGTCTCCCACTTTATGTCCCAAGGATAAGGGGGATGGACAGCAAGTCTTGAACAACCTGTACAATTGTGGGGAAGTAGATTTCCTTCCCATCAGATATTTCTGCAATGATAGCAGCTTTACACTTGTGTCTGTCTCCACTAATAATTTCCACAGTGGTAGCATCACAGGCATTTACCGTGGAATTGTCGGTTCCATTTGATGAAGTCCCCAAGAGACACCAGGAATAATAAAGGTCTCAGATCTAATGAACCAGTCACGGCAGCCTGGCCTCTGAGCAGCTAACACAACTGTGCAGACCATTAATATCATTCATTGGCTGTTATACAGTCCCCCAGTATTAATGGTGTTTCAGTCAAATACTAAGAGCGAGCAAACAGCTGTTGATTCCCATCAGTGCAATGCTTTCTCTGAAAATTGTCCTGGCTTTCCTTCCTCTTGCACAGGTTGAAAGGCCCCGCTGTGGCAGCACTTCCTGTCCTGACTGTCTTGGTTCTCTTCTTGAACCACAGGCCCTAGCCGTCTCTCATATTTCCCCGTGCTATTTAGTCCTTCGTTCTCTGCAGGGCAGGCTGGATTAGCATCAGCATATTTTTCTTTGTATTGTTGGGTGTTGCCTGCAAAAGTCTCGCAGCGGTTCAGGTTTTCCTCTTGCACTGGACTCCCCACATTCTCATCAGCTGTTCCAGTAGCGGTTGTCCCCTCTTGGGAGTTTTGACTAACATAGACAACAATTATATCGCCCTTAAAATTCATTACTTGTCCACTTGATATAAATGTAGAGTTACTGTTTCCAGTCACATTTCCTAGGGAAAGGGAGGGGAAAAAAGCATATATGCGTGATTAATATTTTCTGTCAGAATTTGTCTCATGAGATGAATATTTAGCTGAGTGAATTTGATTCCTGTTATTTTTCCTCCCAGCACCAAACCTGTCATCCAAGTGTGTCTAGCTGGGATGGTAGGAAAATTTCTCCCTTTCAAACTCATCACCTGGAGGCAAGAGAGAGATCTTTTGCTATATACTCTCCCTCCTCCAGCTACCTGCAGCAAACTCTCCTGAATTTGCTCTCACGTACACAAACCCAGATTACGCTGGAAAATGCTCCACACATAATCTGTGTGTAAAATGCTCATTGTCTGTCCCTCTGAATATATAGCTATGTTTTAGATATTTATAGATTACCAGTCACTATAGTGATTTTCAAATGATTGAAATTATTATGTAGACTATGCAGTAAATTTAACTAAATAAAATTTGAAAGACTTAAAAAGGTTATTGCCACGCCATACAGCCATGGATATTGGACTCTAGAAGGTCTGTTAGTGTAGAGCATATGGATGGGGCAATCCTAGGAGCACATGAGATTATACTCTATGACCCAGATCCGGCTATATGCTCAGTGACTTTAATGGGGCTCTGCATGGGCACAGGGATCCACCCATGTTGAGCACATTGTGGGATCATGGCCTGTGTCACAAAATTCTGCTAGAATGATAATAGAAACCTCTTTTAAAAGGTTTGGCCATGAGGTGTGCATGGCAGGCATAGGTGAGTTTATACTACAAGCCCGATCATGGTGTCATTGAAGACAATGAGGCATTTTGCCATTAACTTCAATAAGAGCAGGATGAAGCCCTGAAATTTCAAAATTCATACAAGAATTATGGGAAATGCTGAGAAGAATTAACTTTCCCTCAGTTCAAACAAATAAAACAGCTTTAGCTGAGTATTATTAGTGCACACTCTCTCGCTCTCTCTCTTTCTTTCTCTAAGAGGTATTCTTCCTACTACAGATTACTTAATCAGTTTTTATGGACAGCTCCTAGAGATTTTTAGAAATTCATGATGATTTATTGGCATGTTTTAATACTTTAAAATCAGCAATTTTTATAACCCCATCACTGCAGTTATTCATTAATTTTAAAGAGGAACCCACTTACAATCACCCTTTATAAGGCATGGCCTACCCCAGAACAACCTGGTGTACTCAGTAAACAGTGATGTTTGCATGCCATGACTGAATTCCAGTAAATGATAATAAATTCATACATGAGTACATCTATAACACAGTTTGGCGGCACTTGGACTTCTTTTTTTAAAAAGGCTCACTTTAGCAATATTATTTACTTTAACTAAAAACCACTACACTATTTCTGTATTTTCTTTCCAATTATCGTTGATTACCATGATATACGACTAAAAGTTCTCTCCTTTAGGTACTGCCGTATTTCCTGCCCAAGCTGTTTCTTTGATGAAGGCCCAATCCAGGTGTCACAATTCCCTGCCATCAACATGATGCTGATGTCACAAATGCTGGATTTTTGGTTAGAGTAATAACCCTTAGCATTTCCATAGTGCTTGCTACATCCAAAATACTGCATGAACATTCACCAGTGTTTATTTGTAGAACAGCAATTTTAGATAAACTACATGAAAGTTAAATAGAAGTCAATTAATGCTTTGCTGAATGTGATATGGGATTCTTAACTGCTTATTAAAGGTGCCAGGTTGATAGAAGAGGTGAATACTGAAATCCTCTTTCCCCAGAGAGTGTTAATGAAAGCTGTCCACTTTGCCCTACCAAATATATATAAAACCCAGACCTATAGGGATACTCTCCACAAGCATTCAGTCCTTTGGTTTCTCTACCAAGACTGCCAGTTGCTTGGTATTATAGGGTTGTTGGGGTTTTTTTTGTTACAATTACCTACTGAGAACTGGAAGGTGGCCACAAACTCACTTTGCACAAGCCACCAAGCAGCTTTCATGTGGTAATGACTGTTGGTTGCTACTGACTTGGACAGGATTTGAACTTAGATGTAAAAGACTCTGTATCCCATTCCTAATTCTTGAGTCACTCAGGGGTGAATGCTCTGAAGAAGTTAGGCTCCTAACTTCTATTGAAGTCAATGAAAGTTAGGAACCTAACTCCTTTGTAGCATTCAGCCCTTAATCCTCCAGAAGGGGGCTTGCCTGTGATAGCAGGGGACTGGACTCGATGACCCAGGTGGTCCCCTCAAATTCTGTGTCCTAGGTTCACAAAGGGCTTCTAAAAGTTCTATTTATAGTCAATACTAGAGATGGGCATGAACACACACTACAGATTTCAACTCCTCCGAAATTTGGAGCATTATGAATTGGCACCTGAAGGCTCAGACCCCGGTAACTGAACACTTTGGTTTGCAGATTTATATTTACATGCCAAAAGTCTTTCATGATAGGGCAGTTCAACATTTTTCATTTAAATTTTGAATATTGATTAGTAAAAAAGACAAATATTTCCTTGGAATTTTTGTGGCAATTTCCCCCCATTTTGAAGCCAGTTCTATTTCACAAAGCTGACATGCCACAAACTCTCAAACAGGGGCAGTGCTGGTGGGGAGGCGGTTGTTGGACCTATGTCCACCCCAAAATTTGCCTTAGCCCCCTACTCATAGCTACTCCTCCCAGCGCAATGGTCTAATATTATGATAAGTAAGGGTGGCATGGTGTGGTATTACCACCCTTACTTCTCCACTGCCTTCAGAGCTGGGCAGCCAGAGAGCTGCGGCTGCTGGTCGGCGGCTCAGCTCTGAAGGCAGCACCGCTGCCAGCGGTAGCGCAGAAGTAAGGATGGCAATGCCATACCATGCCACCCTTACTTACGCAGTTCTGCGCTGTTACTGGCAGCGGCACTGCCTTCAGAGCTGGGCACCCAGCCAGCAGCTGCTGCTGCTGCCAGCCACCCCGCTCTGAATGCTGATGATGTCCAGGGCTGGCCTGAGGGAAAATGGCACCAGGCAAATGGGGGGGCAGCTCCCCATACAGTGATCCCTCCCCCCATGGCTGGGGAGCAATGGCGGCAGGAAAGTGCGGGGTTGCAAAGTTTCCTGCAGCCACGGGAGGTTCCCAGAAGTTGGTCTGACCCGGCCTCAGGAGTGGCCCTTGCAGGGGAAGAGGAAGCCCCAGCCCATACAGGACTAGCAGCTGGAGTGCCCCCAGCCATGCCTCTCCCAGCTCCAGGCCCAGCTCTTGGAGGTTAAAGGAGCCTTGGACTGACTATATGTGTGGGAGGGGGCATTGACCATGGAGCCCTCTGACCAAGGCGCCCCCTCGACTATGGTGCTCTGGGCAGTCGCCCAGCCCTAAGGCCTCCCCTGACGATGCCACCAATTCCTTTGCTGCAAATCACAACAATGGACGGATTGTCCTTAAGTGAAACGTCTTCTCTGCGGTAAGTAGTAGCTCAATCTTCGTACATGCGTTTTTTTGTTTCATAATGTATGTCAGTTTTTCACTGGTTTAGTGGAAACCTTGAGAAACACTTGCCCCACAATGTATGTTTAAGAAATTACATCTTGATTTTTGCTGCCTGTCAAATGCTGTTTTTGTGCTTTATTGGTAGAGCTTTATTTATTTTGTGCTATTTTTGTATTAATTGGCAGTTCATTTAGTTAAGAACCGAATTGCTTTTGTTACTTTTACAAAGACCGTGAATTATGTGGGTGCACAACAGTTAAAGCAAGAGTGAACCCCCCTCCAAAAAACAGCTTTAAAATGGTTTGAATTTTCTGATCGTATTTGATTGGGTTTTGATTTGGCTGGAATGGAAATATGGGCTCGATCGGCTAAGGAAAAAAGGTGTACTTAGTTTTGGTTGGTTGTTATTTATTTTGTTTTAAATAGTAGTGTGTGTGTGTTGTTGTTTTGGTTTTTTTGCATGTGCAAATGGCTAATTAAAAAATATAATACAGTATATTCTCCAATTTAAAGTAATTAGCTATTAGTATTATTTAACCAGTAATTTTTCCCAGAAGTTTGCATGTTTATTGTTAATATTATTAGTATTATTAGCTTATTTATTTATTGGCTTAGTTTTTCTCCTATTGATTTTCTGTGAATAAGTGTTGCACCAGTGAGCTGCCAGAGATGTAGTTTAAAACTGATCTGTCTGTATATATATTTTTATTCTTCTTTTGAGGATAACATAGATAATATACATATTTAGGTACGTATTGTTAAAAAAAAAAATGTGTGCACCCGCAAGATGTATAGGGCAGCCCCGCAATTTTCTGTCTACCTCAGCTCAGCCCCACCACCAGGAAGAGGTGGTGCTGCCCCTGTTCACTCACCTATATGGTTCCGGTACTATGTCAATCCATATTGAGACAGTTACAAAATGTATGTTGTGTGTCTTTTTCTGTCCTAGAACTTCACAGAGGATTTCATTAATGCTTCTTATACACCCACAGCTAGTTCTTAAGCATGACTCAGAATGGAACCATTTACTAAGCCCTATTCCAGTTCACATGTACACATCGATATTTCCCTCAGAACATTCCCATTCCATAAGCAGAAAAAGAACACATGAACTGTGCATTTTGAGTCTGATTAATTAAAAATTACTATTTTAGAATTGGCTAAAAGGCCCTCACAGCAGTCATATGTCGCTTGTAAATAAATAACACAGTATGCATGCTCAGGTTTCACCAGGTAGCACTACAGTAAGTGAAGGCACCCAGTGGTGCCTATACAATTAAAACTACACCAAGAGAATTAAATAGCAGACCAGATTAGACACACTTCCATTCACGTGAGAGTCCAAACTCCCCTTTCCCCCTGCTCCCCAATCCCCAATCTCCCCTGCCCCTCTGCTCCATAATATCTCTCTCTTCATTCTACTGTCGGATTTAAAGAGAGGAGTAACATTCTGCTAGTGTCAAAAAGGACTTGACCTCTAGGCATACCTCAGATGTCCCTCATTTTAGCCCCAAAGGTACCTACGTTCCACTCAAATCATGTATAGCAGAATGAGTCATTTATAACAGAGGAATGAATCCTGCAGTATTTTAAGTCTCCCATGTGGATAACATTTTTGGGGGGGCCTCTGACACATTACAGCCCACATTTGGGCCTTGGCAGGTTGACATGAATGCCCCAGGACACTACTCTAAGGTATAACATGCATTTATAGAAGGGCGATTGCCTATTATTAATATTTGTATAACCATAGTACCCAGAGGCCTTCATCAAGACCAAGGTCCCATTCTGCTAGACATCATAAAAGCATATATAAAGACAGGGTTGCTGCCCTGAAGAGATTACAGTCTAAAACTACTAGTGACATATAAAAGGTGGGAAGACAGACATATACATATATAGTTTCTCTATATACTTCCCCCCCTAAAAATAATTTAAATGGAACAACTGAACAACATCTGGTCCTAGAGCCATCATAAATAGATGATTTCTTATATCATTGTAGCAGATGTGGATAGGGTTGAGTTAAACAAACAGAAAATTGGGCCTGTCTTTATTTGTCAGTTATAATGGTGTTTAACTGCAAATTTCATGCTTCTTATTGGTGTTTAACTGAGAACTTCATGATGGGAGACGAAAGTGCAATGAATTCACTTTGTTCCACCATCAAAATATTTAGACAACAGCATAAACTGTCTGGGCTCTGTAGCGGGAGCCAGAGGATGGAGGTTTCCTTGCTGGGTGGAGAATAACCACTGGCACCAGCATGAAACCTCATTGGGTCTAGACCATTTCCAGAGTCCAATAGAAAACAAATGTCCTGGCTTTTTTATCCTGGTCATTGAAAGTAACTGCAAGGCAAATAAATAATAAAAAAAAAAAAGCTTCATTTTATTAATCTCTCCTTCCCCCAAACCATATCCTGCACTGAGATTCAAAGTAAAAGAATATGGGTAAAGTATGAAGGATAATCCTATATGATAGTATGTAGAGCGAGCCTGCTGGAGGGGTTGCTTACCCGATGCCTGTGGGAGTTCTGAAGTGCTACAATTTGCCCCAGAAGTGCTTCCGTTTGTTTTCTGGTACTTTGTGTCAGTACCTTCAGAGGGAGTATCTTCCATGCCAGGATTGCTTGCTAAAGTACTCTGACCTGCAGAGGGAAAGTCCAAGCCACAGGTGCACTGTGGATAAAGTCCATTTTCCGGTGAGGCTGTGGTATAGTCAACTGCTGCACAAAAGGGTTCGCTCCACTTCCTAGGAGATTCCCTAGATGAAACCCCACAGCACACGCAGTTGTTCACTGACTCAGGGTTCACTGGGAAGTGATCTGTGTCCTTTCTCTCTGTCTCCTTCATATGACTACAGGTGCAATGGCAAGATTTCTGTAGGTATTTGTCTGAGGAGACATGGATGCAGTCCATGCCGCATGAAGGATCAGAGCTATAGCAGCCTGTTAAATCCACCATGCTCTCAGTTCCTGTGAAGCACTGACTTAAGCTATCATTCTCCCCCACCTCCAGTGGCTCTGAAAATGGTGACACAGATTTACTGTCAGGCTGACTCAATAAAGGTAAATAACCATGGGCATGGGGAGCTCTATCTACATATTCATCTTCCATGGGAATCTGCCTGAAGTGGTCATCTTCAGACTCTGTTGCTAAAGACAATGTTGGGATGTTCTCTCCCAATTCATAGTGGATTGTATCTGGGCTGCCTTTCCCATAGAGAGTGTGCCCATTTGGGCAACCCAGGTCTTCAGAAAAAATATAGTCATCAAGGGCTAGTAAATATATTCCTTCAGAAGGCTGAGGACTTGTAGCGTTCACCATGTTTGTATTAACAAATGGCTCTCGGGGGGATTCCTAAACAAAATCCAAAAGAAAAAGATGTTTAATAAACAGGTCATCAGAATATTATTTTTCTTAGCCGAGCAGAAATGATATTTAGAGAACTTAATATTCTTGAGTTGCAGTTGCTGACTTAGAGCAGCACCACCTTCATTTTTGACCCATAAAATGTAATTCTCCTTGGATATGTGACAAGGATCTTACTGGACAGGTCTGCTCCTTGTGTGTATTCACAGTCAAATCTGCTCCCGCGAGTGACAAAAATAAATTTTTAACTGGTTATTGCTCCTGTTGGCTCTAAAGAGCCAAAACAGCTAAGAGTGAGTGAGTTAGATTTTATTCTTCCTTCTGTCTCATTGACAGAATTGTTACTAAGGTCCAATCAGTTACACCTGAGCAAGCCCATTGACGGCAATGAGGTTTGCACAGGCGACACTGAGGGCAGAACCAGGGCCGCCCAGAGGGGGGGGGCAAGTGGGGCAATTTGCCCCAGGCCCCGGGCCGCGCAGGAGCCCCCACGAGAGTTTTTTGGGGCCCCTGGAGCGGGGTCCTTCACTCGCTCCGGGGGCCCCGGAAAACTCTTGTGGGGCTCGGGCCTTCGGAGCTTCTTCCGCTCCAGGTCTTCGGCGGCAATTCGGCGGCGGGGGGTCCTTCCGCCCCGGGACCCGCCGCCGAAGTGCTCTGAAAACCCGCGGCGGGGGGTCTTTCCGCCCCGGGACCCGCCGCCGAAGTGCTCTGAAAACCCGCGGCGGGGAGTCCTTCCGCCCTGGGATCCGCCGCCGAAGCGCCGGGTCTTCGGTGGCAATTCGGCAGCGGGGGCCCCCCGCCGCCGAAGACCCCAGGCCCCCTGAATCCTCTTGGCGGCCCTGGGCAGAACCTTTATTAATGGTGGTGATGCATGAAAAAGGAAGAATCCAGGTTGGCTTTCAGAACTCAGGGTGAGCTTGCAAGGCAGAGAGTTCAAAAAACATTTACTTGTGAACTGAGCACATATGACCTGGAAATTGTTGAGACAATAAACGCGGAATCCATGGTGCCATTTTTATAGTCACTTTTCAGAGAAAAGCTACAATTTAAAGCACAAGAGGTTTTCCTCTTAATAATGGGCTATTCTTTAAAGTTTGATGCCCAGATCTAACCTATACTAGATTTGAAATCCTCTAAATTCTAAGGGTCAAATTCTCTTCTTTGTGTGAAACTCCACTGAAGTCAATGTAGCAGTGACCATTTACCTCAGCAGAGGATTTGACCTTAAATACTCTCCCTCATTTTTATAAAGGAACAGCTGATTATTCTCTTACTTTACACCAGTTTTACACACCTTCAATTCCTCTGACATGAATGACTGATTTAGACTGAAGTGAGAGAAGACTCAGGCCTTATATGTTCAGTGACCCTGCCCACAAATTCCCTCCATTTCTTCATTTGGCTACTTTCTACGATGAGCATAAAAATGGCATTTACAGGAATTTTCCTGGGATTACCCAATGATTAAAAAGTCCTAGTACACTAGAACAATTAATATAATTAACTGACACCAAGGGCTTAAAATAAAAAGGAATATAAAGCAAATCGTCCCTAGTGTTCAGAAAAGAATAGCTATTTCTGTAGAATGCAAAGAGAAGTCCTTATCTTCTAGCTATGTAGAGTGGGGGGAAAGAATTCAAATGGTATGCCCATGGTCACACAATGGGCCCAATTCTGCTGTCAGTTTACCTTGAGTGTCACACTCATAGGAGTAGCAAAGAGTCCTGTGGCATCTTATAGACTAACAGACGTATAGGAGCATGACTAACACGGCTACCCCTTTGATACTTGACTCATAGGAGTGACACTCGTGTAACTTAGAGCAAAACTTGGCTCATTGTCTACAGGAATTAAAGCCAGAATGCTATCAGTTCTCTGTCCTTTGTTGTAACTACCAGATCGCCTACTAGTGTCTTTCCTTGCGTGGTACAATAGTTACTGAATGGTGGGAGAAAAATCTATGGCCTCATTTATCTGTACTACGTGTCGAGGCTGCCATGAGGGTCAGGAAAGGAATTAGCAAAGCATAACCACAGTGAAAAATTTAGAACATTAGAGTTTACCTTCGTCCCTTTTATTTGGCTGCATACTTCATTAGCCCAGTGCTGTAGATCTGCTGTAGGGGAAACAAAATAGTGTTTAGCAGGCTTTCTTAAGTCAATCACAGATCAAATAATATGCAGTTATCCATAATCCCCTACATTAAATGAAACCTAACTGTCCAGATTGTTTTTATTGACTCTGCTCAAAAGACCAAGCGACTGTCTAGCTGAGCATTCATTATAACTTGAATTGGATACATCCTTATGGAACAAATGTCTATAAGGTCCTAAAATAGAATGTGGTTAAACTATGTTCCACATCAAATAGGGCTTTATTCCTGGTCACATGTCAACAAGCTATGACTGGCCTCAGATCGACCCAGTTGCAACCATACAATTGGTTAGTCTATTTCAAGAGGTGTCACATGAATGGCCCAAATAGCAATGAGGAGACCAAAGCGGGAAACCCCACCCCCTGCACACACACCCCGAAACCACCACAGGATGGCAGTTTTGAATACAGTCTGTTCCGCTTAATTGGAATGTGTTTAATTGGGAAATGTACTAAATTAAAACATCTCTGAAGGAAAAGGTTTAAACCCAGTGAGGCTTTATAACAGCGACTGCTGCATTACAAGGACAGTAATTATAGTTTATGGGGATTTTGTCGTGCTGGGCCTTGTGTGCTTTTTATATTATGCTGGTTCTCTGTGTTTGTAGAACAAGTGGAACACATATCAAGTATGTGGCCACTGCCTGGTCTTGGCTATTAGTTTGTTCCATTCATGCCAAGTACACACACCTACTATCCACTCCACTGTAGATACTGGCCTGCAGAAACTGGGAGAAGGCACTAACTTGATTGGGCTCTGCAGAGCCCAGACAGCAGTATTGCTATTTAAGTGGTATCATCTGTCAGTCTGGAATTTCTCTTAAAGGGCATGAAAGGCCACTCACTGGAGCGGGCTGTAGAGTGATGGAAATCCGGATTAAGAGGATTCCACTATAACCTGTGCTGAATCTAAAATGTTTGGTTTACTATGAGGGTCACCATTATCTCCAGCCCACCCAAAGGATTCCTGATTTAGGGTGACAGGCATTTAGTGTGGAAGTGGTAGCTAACTTATAAAACACTATTTAAAAGTTTATTTAAACAATGCAGGAGAAGAATGGCACAAAATACCCAGGCAGGTGGGGCTGAGGAAATGAAAGGGGAAAAGGACAGATGAGAAAAAGATTTCCAGGAGGAGGAAGTAAATGCGAAAGGAGTAATAACAGTTTGCTCAAATCAACTAACGTGTAGAGGTTAAAATGAGTTTCTGCAGATGCATCGACATCCATGCAGCAATCGCTGCAGCATTTCCCCCATGTTAATAATATTTAATGCCATTGACAATACATGAAAATCACATTTCTCCACTATTACAGTAATACTGTATCGAGTCCCTAGTCCAAACAAGCAGCTTGATCACGTTCTCAGATATGTGATTGTACTAGTGGCATGCCATGACAGTTTTAGTAAGGCAGTCCAAAATTGCATCCTCCATTCAGTGTGACCTCGCACGTATGGTGTGTGTGAGGTCACACTGTGCAGAAGACACCAAGATTACAAAATGGAATCCTCCATAGGGTCTGGACAGAATAGTCCACAGGCCGCCAGTTGGCTAAAGCACAGCTGTCAGGCATGCAGGCCACACAATACATGCCTTGCATGCATAAACAGCACTCCATTGGACTGTACATTAGCTAAGATCTAATTTTGACAAACCAGTTACTGCACAATAGCTGATTTGACAGGGTACCAGAGCGATAAGCCTAATACGTTTCTGGCCTAGAGAAAGGGAATCCAAAGTCCTGCTTTGTGCCAGCTAAAATACATAAACTGTAGAGCATATAATTTTCCAAACAATGCATGCGTTTTTAACCTGATGATTCCCACTAAAGTCAAATCACACAGTTTAAAAAAATACAGATTTCACATTAAGTTGAATTCCTAAAAATCATTAGCCATAATGTACCTGTCAGTGCTTTCCCCTTATTTTTGTAATATATGATAAGTATGATAATGCTGGTTAATATCACAAAGAGGACTGGAACACTCAGAACATACAAGATCTTGTTTGTTTCTGTAGGATGAAAAAAAATATCACATCAGTGTGCAGCTTATACTTAGCAATGATACAATCCTTGCTTACTTTTCTTACTTGGATGCAGTAAGATTTTTCTATTTGAACTTAGATTTCTAAAATAACCCCGATAGCTTTATAACACATTTTGTTGCGTAACAAGGAGACTGATCAAGCCCATGATTTACAATGCTATCTTAAAAAGAACTACAGATTTAAACTCTGAAGACAGCCCAATATAGGCATGCCCAAATTTTGCTCAGTTGAAGGGTTCAAGTGTAAGCTGCCAGGAGCCCAAGAGCTACACTTGATTTGCCTGAAAAGGCTCTGAAGGTAGTTTCTATGAGTTACACAGGCCCCAGCATGCAAGACTCATATCACGACGGCTCACTGCATGCTGAAACATGCAGTCTCGCTGGGGCAGCACATCCACATTAAAGATAAAAAGGGCAATAGGCCTCATTATCAGACATCAAGGTCTGCCTTTGACTGACACAGTATCCATCGCTATCAACAGTACACAGACAGAAGTCATAGGGTTTTTTTTAAATAGTTAAACATTAGAGGAATGCAAAAAAGTCAGAACTGCAACTGTGATGGTGGTTAATGGGTATTATAATAACAATCTCATCTGGTATGTAATTTCAATAAAAAGTATAAAGCTGTATACAGTACTGAACATAGACTGTAGTTGTGATTTTTCACAAGGAGGTGCAATTCAGAATAGGGTGACCAGATAGAAAGTGTGAAAAATCGGGACGGGGTGGGGGGCAATAGGCACCTATATAAGAAAAAGCCCCAAATATCGGGACTGTCCCTATAAAATTGGGACATCTGGTCACCCTAATTCAGAATGGCATAAAATAATCTTTAATATAAAAATATTTTGAGGGGGATTTTCAAAAAGGCTCAGAATTGGCCCAACTGCTTCCTTTAAAGCCAGCTTCAGTGGGAACAGAGTTATGCCAGCACTGAGCCCTTTTGAAAATCCTACCCTATACTTTCTGATGGATAATTATGTATGATGAAATATACCATCTTGTGGTTGTACAGACATCGTAGGCTCCACACAAACTACATCTGCCCGATCAGTCCCAGGAACTCCTTCTGCAGTTCCCAGAGCTGTGCAGCTACAAAAATAAAGAAAAAAAAATGCTGGATGATCATGTAGAGAACTGGCAATGACACCTACATTTAGGTTGCCTAACACTTTGCATTATAAGAGATTCTCAGAGCCTTTAATTTTTAATCATCTCTAACACCTCCATTGTCTTCCTTTGAAATTTGGCAGGCAGAAAGCCCTCAACATAAAGATTTTCTTTGTCCTATAAAATTCTATTGAGGCTTTGTGGATTTATAAACTGTTAACAGCCACTATGGCTTTTCCTCTGCTGTGTTCCTCAGGAAAATGGTGTCAGCTTGCCAAAATAAAAGGAACATTCTAAAGTGCTTTGTCCCAGGCCCCCTGAATACTCTGGGTGGCCCTGAGTGTCAGTGACCCATTCCCCCCTCTGTGAGAAAAGCCTTCTCCTGCTGCTCGCTAATATAGTTAGCCCTGTAACTCAAGTAGCAGCAGTCAGTGTTGAAGGTTCAGGGTTCAAAGGCTGTTGATCACATGCTATGAGGGATTGTTAAGGTTGTACATAGCAGAATTAGTTATTTTTCTTTTTTAAAAATCAGGAAATTACATATTTAAAAATTAGATTACAAGAGCCTTACTTAGGTTGCAAAGTCAAACACTCAAAAGGTAGGAAATGCCAGATTTACATTTGTCTGTGGAGCCTTAATTCAGCCCCCTTGTGCATATGAATTATGATGCTCTCTTTAATTGCATGATCACATACTATATTTTCCACAAGGTCCAGGCCTCACTCAGTGCACAGGTTAGATGAACAAGGGGGACAGAATTAAGGATGCACAGACAAATGCAAATCTGGCATTTCCTATCTTTTGAGTGCTCATCTTTGCAATCTAAACACAATTCTTTTAATGTAGGGTTTTTTTTTTGGTATGTAATGCAATGTGTGTTATGTAATGGAGTGATCACATACATGTCCAGCTAAAGGGCATTATCTGCTTTCACTTCGTATTGTGCTCATTACGAGAGCCCTATTTGCTCTATAGTTTTAAATTTGTATTTCTAATTTATATTTTAACACGTAGCATCTTCACTAGTTTGGTCCCCGTTATGGTAAAGCAAGTCTCTTGGGTTATATTATATTTTGCTTAATTGTGTAGCATATCCCAGCAAGGTGCCACCCACTGAATTACTTTATGTCTACCGAACCCACAGGCACACAGAAGAGGGTACTGGGAATGCAGATGATGCTATGTACAGCTGAACTGCTTCATCTTTATGAGAGGATAAATCTGAAGAAGAGAAAGAGCAATGAATGGGGGGGAAAAGACAGAGAACAGACACAAGGCTGCAGAGAAGGAGGTATAACAGTAGCCACTGGAGTCAGTGGACACTGCTCTTGCCATGTGATAGGGTTGGTCTTTATAACCTGGATTCATGTCAGGTGACAGGAAAGGAACATCCATTTCTTATCATGGCTTGTGTGTGTTCATGTCCTTATTAGACCAAAACTGATGAAAACAGGAGGAGAAATGAGGAACAGAAGAGACAAAGAGAGAAAAGCAGAAATAGGAAACAAGAGAGAAGAGAAGAGAAAGAAAGAGAGCACAAGCGAAAGCAAAATAGGGACAGAAAACTCCTCCTCCATGAAACAACCCCCTGACAGACAGAAAACAGTGTTCTCAAAAAAGCCATTACAGGCACAAGGAAGTGGCAAAGACAAGAGGGAAGAAAGAGCTGAATGAGGACCAAGGTGAGAAATGTGTAAAAGTGACCAAGGACAGGAAGAGGGCATGAACTGAACAGAATGCTCTAGCTCAACAGTTTTGTTGCAATTCCCTTCCCTTGCTTTTCCCTGGTGAGGATCAATCTCTGATGTGAGAATTCCCATATTTAAATCTACTCTGTCAATGCTGCATGGCTGCTGATCAGTGTGCTACAAAGAGAGAAGCTCACTGACAGTCCGTTGAACGTTCCATTCTTCAGCTGAAAAATCAATTTGTCCAGGCCTCTTACAGCTTTGTGGTTATCTCACAGTTATGTTCTAGGAGAGATGCACTTACTTGGTCCAGGATTTACACTCATCGGTGGATGAATAGATGGCTGAGAAGTACCCCCAGCGGCATGGTGCACACACAGTATCCTTGTCTCGTTGCACTGTGGTAGAGGAAACAAACAGCATAGCTGAGCAACTGTAACAACTTCATCTCAGACTTGGAGAAGATTTTGCTGATAAGATTTTCCCCCCCTGAAAATCCTTCCATCATGAGGAAGATCTTCCATTATATTAAAGGAGGCAACTGGAGTTAAATCTGGGCAGAAAGTAGTGGTAAATGAGGTCTCTACAGAGTCAAAACGAGAAACAGAAATGACAGGAGCGATTTGCATAGCTGTGGTGAAAAAACACTTAGTTACAATGGAATTAGCGCCTAACAACCAGTCTTGTGTTAATGCAGTTACTCTGAAACCTGTCATTAATTATGTCAGTAACTTATACCACCACTACTACAGAGCCACAGTGGTGACTCCATAATGATGAAGTGGGTATTCACCCACGAAAGCTCATGCTCCAATACATCTGTTAGTCTATAAGGTGCCACAGGACTCTTTGCTGCTTTTACAGATCCAGACTAACACGGCTACCCTTTTGATACTTGACTCCATAACTATGGTGGGTGTTCACAATACCAGCTACTGTGGAGAAGAAATCATTGTGTTGAGTCCAGATGTAGCACTTACTTCTCCAGCAGTCAGTCCTGTACCATTTTTATGTTGTTCCTGCCACTTGGAATGGCCTCCTTTCTTACCAATGTCCAGTATAAACCTGATTTTGACGCCTTCTGATTTCCACTCCCGAAAAGCAAATGAACAAACCAACCAACCCACCTCCTTTTAGCCTGAAATTTCACAGCTAGTCTGATGTCAGAGGTGATTTGTTTTTGTCACATCTGAAGTAAATCCATGAAACTGCTTGAGTTATAATACATACAAAACTACTACTCTGTTAATTTTCAAAAGGTGTTCATAATTTTTACCTTCGCCTAATGCTATAAAATTGAACTTAGCATGGTTCATTCAGTTCAACTTAACCCGAACACTGAGATCACAATGACAGCACATGCATGGGGATGCTTTTGTGAATATTGTAGTTAAATTTTTAAAGTTAATCAGAGTCAAATTCCTTAGCATTCGGTGCACAGTGAAGTCTCCCATGACAATTATAGAATTCAAGATAAAACTTTTAAGGTCCACCTCAACTAAGAGATTTTAGTCAAAATAAAAATTCTCAAGTCTCTTCCTTATTTTGGGGAAGTTCTATGGCCTGTGTTATGCAGGAGGTCACATGGGATGATCACAATGGTCCCTTCTGACCTTGGAATCTATAACTCTATGAAAGGCAGCCTTCAAAATGTAAACAGATCGTGAAGGTTGTACATCAGTTATTATACCTACAACACACCTCTCCAACTCACATTGGCCTGAGATCCAATCAACCCTCTCTTTAAAGGCTGGGACTCCATTCATCTAGTTGTCCACTCTACATATCTTACCAGGATGGTGAACGCCAAACCCTGGAGCACATTCTGTATTTCGCAGACAGTAATCACAGTCTTCGTTACAGTGGTATCCCAGTGTACATGCACATTGTCGCTGGAACGTTCTATTTCCTGGATTCACTTCTATTAAACCTCTCCCTAAATGAGAAAGCAGATGGAAGTAAAAATCTCTCCTTCAACATAATTTGGGATGGCCAGCCTCACCCCCCACATGTCCACACTGCTTGCGTGTCAGATGCAGAATCATTCTTGTTAGGCATCACATTAATATTTGTAGAGCAGTTGGTTCTAACATGGTAGATAAGTTGATTCATATGAGACGCCTCACTGTTTAGAATCATAAAGTGACATCATTTTTATTGACTTCAGTTGGAGCTGAATTGAGCCTTTACACTGGGGAGACAAATAGACTCAAGAAACGTGTGCAGCCTTATGCTGGGAGGGAGGGGGAGGAAGAATCTCTATGTGCTCACCCATAGTACCCTAGTGCACTCCACTGAAGATTCACTAGTGGTAGCCTAAGGGTTATGGCTGAGATTTCCAAAAGAGCCTGGGGGGGTTGAAATTTACTGGGAGTTGGGCACCTAACTCTCTTAAGGTCATTTGAAAATCCCTCTCTCAATTATTATTTTGGTGAATTAAACATAAGTTCTAGATCAGGGATAGTCAATTATTTTTTGTCAAGGTCCAAATTTTTTGATCAAGGTATAGTCAAGGTCCAGACTCTAGAGAAAATAATAAAAAAACAACAATAATGATAATAAAAATAAATAAAAAGATTTCAGGGTGTGTTCAAAAGCGTCTGGCGGTCGGGATTTGCCCCGCAGTCTGCATATTGACTACCCCTGTTCTAAATCCACTCACCCATCCTCATACTTCAATAGTTTGGACTCAAAGGTACGTAATGCCTCAGTATGAACAACTCACCCTCATCACATATTTTGTGTAGTAAACATTTGTCTTCTTCATTCCAGACATCCATATATTCGTTTGGGCCGCAAGGCTGGCACACAGTCTCAGAGGTGGCAGTGCATTTGGCAGACATGTACTTTCCTGAACAAAGAGGGAAAAAACCACGGTCACTTATCAGTCACTGACGCTCTCTAAAGATAATAGACCAAATTTAGCCCATCTGTTACTCGACTGATGCCACTGGATTTAGGAAGGTTTTTGCCTATTGTCATCCCAGTTCCTCACTCTGGCCTCAATTTAGCAAGGCATTTAAGCACCTGAGTAACTTTAAGCACATGAATAGTCTCACTGAAATCAGTGAGAGTCATATCACTGTGTGTCTCCAGCACTGAAAAATCTCAAACAAACCAGGTATCTGGTGCATCTTTTGTTGAAGTCAGTGGTGTAGGCTGGGGACTATGCCCGTGCTTTCAATTATGCATATTCCTAAATGCTTTGCTAGGAGTTGTGCAATTAGACTCATGGACAGGGCCAATCAGAGGGGTGGCCAGGAGGGCCATTTGGCCTGGGCCTCAAGCTCAAAGGGGGCCTCAAATTTAGACACTTGTTCATTTTTTGGCATTTGATAAGCTTTGCAACTTGTTTTTATGAGCATCCCTATCGGACCAGAAAAGCATTTGTTAAAAAAAAAATATTCAAATTATGTCACTCTTTTTTTGGTGCCGTATTTTGTTTTCATGTGTCGTCATTTTTTATTTTTATTATGGCTAGGGGCCTCAAAAGCTGGAAGTGGCCAGGGCCTCTCTGGACCTCTGAGAGGGCCTGCTCATGGACTCAAAAAAGCAAAATGACCTAGTGACCCGATGCTAATTTCATAAAGAAGATTTTCATTTTTGAAAAATAAGAGCACTAGAATATACTTACCTGGCTCACACTTTGTGCAGCACCGTCCAGAATACTCATAGTGTTGCTCACTCTCACAGGCGGGAGAGATTTGTAGTGATAACTGGGAAACAGAACAAGAGAAACAATACCTTGAGAGTTATTCATGAAATAGTTTTAGAAAATCCTACTCATGCTTCTGATAAGTGGAAGGAAAGCTCCACTAATTAGTTACAACACTTCATTTTGCAAAATAGTAAATATTACGGAGCACAGACATGGTACGTTTCATTATCAAAAGTCCTTTGCAGACAAATTAAGTAATATAAACTTGATAATATCTACACATGCAGAGCTTGACAGCCATGTGAGAAATAAATAACATGATTGTGCAATTTATCATGCATTTTTGACCTCTTCTCTTACCCAGTAACCCATCTCCCCCAGCACTGTATTCTAACATTTGAACCCCATGAACAGCTTCAAATAAGCATTATTTTAACAAACAAAAACAAACAAATAAAAAGCAACCTAACAGAAATACTTCCTCTTTCTCCACCAAAATGAACCCAGCCCAAGACTCAGGTCTAGCAAGATTTAATACTTGATCAGTGACAGGTTTAAAGTTCAACATTTGGCAACCTGGCAGAGAGCCAAAAACAAGTGATTTAAACCACTGAAAAGGAGAAGTTCCCAGATTCCCACTGGGATACGCAACATGGCTTCAGAGGAGCCTTAATTACAATGAAATTAAGCAAAAATTCTATCATCCATAAAAAAAATGGTCATGTAAGAAGCATAGAGAGAGTACACAGCAGTGTGGATATCTTGGTTTTATTAGCGCACAGAATGACTTGCAGAACTCACTCCTGCTTTTGCCACCTGCGAGTAAAGCAGACATCCCATTGTTAATGATTTCTTTTATAATGTTTAAGACACTTCAAAACCCTTATTTATAGTGACTGATTCTTCATTGTAATTGGATGTAGCTGCTGAGATATTGTTTATGTGGAATATGTTATGTGGAATATTTCTTTGAGGAAAGCATGTTGGCACTCCTGCTGCTGGCAATGTAATTCTTTCGATATATAGCATGTGATAAAAGCTCCACGTGCACAGGTACTGTAGAGTGAAATTTAGATCAGTTTCCATTCCCCTGCTCACGTCTCTCTTTTTGTTTCCTCCTTTTGTTCCCTTTCCTCCTTTCTAGTCTCCAGTGCTTTGCTATCCTTTTCCCGCTTGGACCTTGCATCATCTGACCTTGTGGGTCTTGTTGCTTGGAATTGCCTCCTTTCCTTTTGTGCCAGATAAGCTCCTTCTCTTGATTAAAGGACACTTATTTCCACATGACCCACTAGTTTTGAACCATATTCTGGTGCATTATTTCTGTGGCTTTAATCTGTATGAGCTGCATCTGAATTGGACTGTAAGATCCTTAAGTCAAAGACGATGTCTTTGGGTACGCTTGTATGGGGCTGAATGCCACTAGTGTCTGATGCCACTAATAAATAATAATAATCCTGAGGCAAATTAAGGGTCCAGTCCTGCAAACATAGTGCTTTTGTCTCATTGTTCCCTTGTGCTCCCCTGTCTGTCTCCTGTTGTCTCTGAGGTTTTACTTAGATTGTAAGATTCTCTTTGGGACAGAAATAATCTTTTTTGTTCTGTTTGTACAGCGCCTAGCACAAATGGGTTCTGGGCCATCATCAGAGCTCCTACCGCAATATAAATGAATAATAATAATTATAGTTCTTACTATTGCACCCCCATGATACTTTTTCCCTGAATAATTAGCATTCAGGGCTGTGTACATTCCTGGCAAGATGTTAGGTAGTCCCATGAATGTAGTAAAACAGGCTTGGCCAGCCCAGTGGCTGAATGACAGTGCTGTTCACTATCTTGTGGACAATGTTCTAACATGTTCTTGCAATCTATTGAATTTCTGACATTACGTTAAAATGGTTGTATGTGGTAAAAGGCCAAGCTATCACCAGCTAAGAATTGTGACTTCACTGCAGGATCGTGCAAGAGATAAAGGCTGTGAATGAATAAACTCTTATTCATAACCATCTGTGAACGTGGCATACAACTGGTTGAGTCATTTGGTTTTTGTGCAAAAAGTTCTTTTCTTCCTTGTTTGCTCCAGTTTGAAAGTTCCTCTTTTGATGGGAGACTTAAAATCACTGAACTGCTAAACGAGGACAGTCTTTAGTTTTAAGGAAGGATATGGAAATTTATTTTAGAACATAGAGCCAAAGGTTGGAGAATCATTTTTTAAAATAAAACAGCATGAATGGACAGGCAACCTATACAGATAACTCTTCAGTGGTTCCTCTTATGGTTCGAATCAGCACTAAGAGCTGGTTATTTAGTTACCTATTATAAAACAAGGGAGCTATACATAACACAGGTGCTATTGTTACATTTCCAGTATATTCTCACCACAGCTATTTTTCTGTCTATATACTCGCATTGTGACAATCAACACTCCATTCTATGGTGGCGTCCTAGTATTTAAAAAGCCTTGCTACCGTCTTCTCTTATTTACACTTCCAGTGAGGTAAACAGTAAAATCACGCCAAATTTCTTACATGCATCTCAAATCAAATGGCAACCTAGCCACATAATGGGGTGTGAGTGTGAACTTTGTCCTAGGGTAGAAGGGACTCTGGATCTGTATCAGATTATGCCGTAGAACATGTCATTTGGGGTGCAAGAGAAGATAAAAAGCTAAATGAGCGCAGCTGGGGAAAGGAGCTTTTATTTTAGATTGTGTTTGAGAAGTCTTAATCCAGGGGTTCTCAAACTGGGGGTCGGGACCCCTCAGGGGGTCACAAGGTTCAGACATGGGGGGTTGTGAGCTGTCAGCCTCCACCCCAAACCCAGCTTTGCCTCCAGCATTTATAATGGTGTTAAATACATAAACGTGTTTTTAATTTATAAGGAGGGGTCTCACTCAGAGGCTATGTGAAAGGGGTCACCAGCACTAAAGTCTGAGAACCACTGTCTTAGTCCTTGGTATTTCCAGCTAAGGAGAACTTCTATTTGTGAGGCAGGATGAAGCTATACTTTCAAACTGACAGAAGAATTTGTATAGAAGTCTTCCCTGTCAAACTGGGGGTTAGAACCCCCCTTTTTTTTTTTTTTAAATGGGTTGGATATTGCACATCTATATTTGTAAGGGGTACCTTTTGTGAGCAATCCCAGTGCAGCCAATGGGGCTACTCACGGAAGGGTCTGCAGGAGGATTGTACCTGAGCGACAAACTGTACATAAGCTTTTTTTGCCTGGGGGAATCTACCTACTTTACTTATATGGCCCTATCAGTGTAGTACCTGACCACCTCACAGTCTTTAATGGATTTATCCTCATAACACCCAGGAGGTAGGGAGGTGTGATTATTCCTTTTTACAGCCTGGGGACAGGGGTACAGAGAGACCAAGTTACTTGCCCAAAGTCACGCAAGTAGTCTGTGGCAGAATGGGGAACTGAACCCAGGTGTCTGGAGTCCCAAGCAATCACCAGGCCATCTTTTCTCTCTGCCAATAATAATTCTGTACATATAAATGCTGATTATTCTGATAATACACAGTATTGGTGTGTATAGAAAGAGGGTCAAATTTCCACAGGTGGTTGTACATAATCTTACAAATATCAAATAAAAATAAATAAAAACAATCTGGAAACCTAATCTGAAATAAATTAAACAAACTCAGTCATTCCTTTGCCATTATCAGTATTGGTGAATCTTTTCACTGGACCTTATGGACATATGAAAATTAACATTTAAGAGAAGTCATATTTTTAAAAGATTTTTCATATTTTTAATTATAGGATAAACACAAGTTTTTTGCTGTAGTCCTTAAATGTAATCCAGTCTGCCTGTTCAAATATGTATCGTCTCAGAACTGTGTCCATTTCCAATGATGGACAGCACATAGAATTAAGAAACATTTCCCTCTGGTTTTCATAAGGCCCCGATTCTGCAAAGCACTTCAGCACATGCTTAGCTTTAAGCACATGAGTAGTCGCATTGACTTCACTGGGAGAATGGACATGCTCAAAGGTAAGCATATGTATGAGTGCTTGCAGGCTCTAATGAATTTGCTTTAATGAATCACGGCTATAAAGCTGAACTGTGTTAGTCAGACATTTAAAAGCACACACAGGTGCTTCTGAAGGGGAGACTAACAGAATTCAAATTCCTGCCTTCAGGCTTAAAGAAATATTTATTTTTAGTGCTGTTGAACAATCTGATGGCAACAGAAATTGTGTGTCATAGGTGCTAAAATTACTTTCTCGCTCAAATGAATATTCAGACAGACATATCAGAGAGAGAGGATAGAATTGCATGGGCCCCTTTACTTCAAAAGAAAAAAATCTGGAAGAACAAGCTAGGGGGTTTCCAGTATTTTTTTTAAATGTCATTTCTTTCAAAAACCTGAGACTCTCTGTGGATTGTTTGTGATATTCTCAGATTTGTGAAGCTAACATTTGTTTAAAGTGTAGTTATAGATGGTGGGTAACTATTTAAAAATGGCATCTTCTTACTCAATATATCTGCTTCCAAAGGGTCTTCAAGTCATAGCTGACCATTTTACTGACCAAATCACATTTTTACTTCTTTTTGGAATGCAGACCTAATGTAGAAACGTGAGCAATGTTGTATCCTGTCTCACACAACATCAACTGATTTTTAAACTCATGAGCTTGGTATTAATAGTGACATTAAAAGCATGAGAAACTGTTTGATTGTCTGATCCTCAGTTGTCCATGAAGCAGAACTCTGGTGATTCTACTGTTCTTTGGGCATGAGCGTCTTCACCCAGAGGATCAGGATTTGCCCAGTGACGTCTGACCAATAGCCATTTAAACCAGCCATCTTGTTTTCCAGCTGGGACTGGCTCTGCAATAGTTTTTTCTGTTTAAAAAATACATGTATCCCCTCTTCAGAGACAAGAAGCCATCCCTTCACATTTAAAAGTTTTGTGTCTTCCGCCCTTTTTGCCACATTGCTAATGTTGCTTAACAGTTCCCGTCTTCCTTCAGCAACAGTCCTAAGCTGCACCACAGCAGCATTAATCTCTTGCTGTCTCACAACAAAACACAAAAGAACCAAAACCACCAGGCTGCTAGGAGGAGTCTGAAACTGATAACAAATGGTTTATTTATTTTTTTAATCGGCATCCAAGTCATGTATGGCTGAACTATAGTTATATGCTAATTCAAATCATGAAACCCTAATATGAAATCAATGGGCAACGCTGCCTTAATACAGCCTCAGGTTTCCTATTCCTCATGGAGACTGATCTGCTTGAGCAATTCTAACTAGTGATTCACTAGCCAGAAAAATTATTTTGTTGAAGGAGGCTTAAAAGCATTGGTAATTTAGTAGAGCTACTGGTCATCTCTGCCACTTTCCTGGTTCAAGGACCACTCAGCAACACCACCTGGGGAAATACTATCTTATTACTTACAGAAGACCTCAATTATATTTTTACATCATAGAGATTAAAAGGAGATGAAAGATTTATATTGAAAAGGCATAATCTGAGTTAGATGGACACACATCCTTCCACACAATCTTAATTGACTGCTGATAAAATCCAGTCACAATGCACATAGATGACTCTGGGCAGTTCCAGCTTTTCACTTGAAGGGCTGTAATTCAGATTGTGAACGAAATGGTTTTTGTGATGTCAACTTTCCAGTGACCAGTAAACCACATCACATAACCACCATCAGATGGTAAAACAGAGTCAGGAAATGCAAAGGCGGAATGAAGACTGAATGCTATTTCACTCTTACAAATGAATCCTTGTAAACTTGCTAGATCTTGAAACCTTCCAGACCCAAAGTGGTAAGAAAGAACATAGGGTAAAGACAATCATTAATAAGGAGATTTTAAAAATATCTATACATTGTTGACAGGTAATGGAGAGATGCACTGAAAAAGTCTAATTCCCTAATGACCGTATTGCATACTGTAATTGTTCCTATGGGCTCTTTTTAACAAGCAGCAGACAGTAAATCCAGTTATGAGGGATCACCTGACCAATGACAGAACTTTATCTACAGGAAGAACCATAAACTAATCACAAACCCTCCAGAGTTATTTTTGTTAGGCAGACTGTGCAAAAGAGCAGAAGTGGTGACATTGACTAAACATATCTTATAATGATGGGGGAGGGCAGATAAGAAGCTTGGTAGGTTAGATTAGATAAAACAAACAATAGATTGATCAGTGTTGACATGGCTACAGTTTCTGTGAATTAACTAATCTTCCTTTAGCTCCTCAATGGAATTAAAAACTCCCCATCATATGAGTAACATTCATCCACCGTATGATTATCATCAGATAACAATCAGACAGGTGTCAATACACATGTATATATATTTAATGCTTATTTTGATTCACTGGGCTGTTTAGGGAGTCTAAATATTATTACTTTGCCTACAGTAGTGCCCAGAACCCCTAGGTGAGATCAGGCTCCATTATGGTGGGGCACCATATACAGACATAGTCCTGCCCTGAAAAACCTAATGTTTACATAGATAAGACAAACAAATGGTGGAAAGGAAAGAGAGTTGAAGTGACTTATGCATCCGAAGAAGTGGGTTGTAGCCCACGAAAGCTTATGCTCTAATAAATTTGTTAGTCTCTAAGGTGCCACAAGTACTCCTGTTCTTTTTATGAAATAACAGCACTGTAAGGGCAAAGCTGTGTATAGAACCCAGGTCTGCTGGGTCCTCCGTCTAGTGCCCTATTCACTAGAGAAGGGGATCCTATGCCAAAAACTCTTCAAAACCAACAACAAACCTTTCAGTTTCAAACGGATGGATGTCGCATGTACTGGAGAATGCCAGAGAATGCCCAAGAAGCAAAAATGCACTCTTCTGGCTGCTTTCAGCCATAATGGTGACTAATACTCGCCAACCACACTGACATAGTAGTGTTATTTAGTAGTGCGTTAGATGCTGCGGCTGTCACTGGGCGCTGCACTCTCTCATCCAGCACACAGCCGGCTGGCTTTCTGCTTGTGCTGAGCCACACAACTCAAGTTGCTGAGGCAAACGTGTGAAGTTTCATCTCATGCGGCCAGAGCTCCTCTCATCCAAAGAGAGACAGGCACACAGGGCCAGTTCAGAGCAACTGCAAAACCTGTAGCCACTGGGAACCCCAAGGTCAAAGGGCCCACACACAGGAACACCCTCTGCACTCCCTGCCTCACAGAGGCTGCAACCTGGCCCCTGTAGGGCTGGAAGGGAGGGGGTACATGGGGAATTCTCTCCCATCTCTGCAGTGAAGTTGGTAGGTGGGGGGTGATCAGTCAGGTCCAATGGATAAAAGTTTGGCTACAGGGCTAAGGAGAGCCAGAACAGCTGGGTGGCTGCCATTTGAGGCCCCCTCACCTCTTCAGCCCAGCTGGAGCTGCCCGATGTTCAGGTAGAGGGCAAGCCCCACCCCCTTCCAGCTAAGACTCCCCTGCCTCTCCTCTCTGAACCCTCTTCCCACTACACACACACACACACACACACACACACACACACAACCAGAGTCACCCATCCCTTTGTGTTCATTTTTATTTAAATAAAAAATTCAAACCCAAACCCAAAAATTACAGTCACTAGCAGGACAAATCACAGTTATAAAAAGAAACTGCCTGAACCCGCTTTCTCTCTCTCTTTCACCACCCCTTTTTTTTAATGGCACTTTATTTGTTTTATCCAATTGCTACTTCAAATGTTTTGTGTTTCTCTTTAATGTTTATAAAAGGGAAGCAAAGTAAACTTTGGCTCATATTCAACAGCGATCCATATAAGGAACTTCTCACTTAAATTAGATGAGTTAAAAAGTCAGACCACTGAATGTAGGTCTCCAGCATGTAACGAAATATATCAAGATATCATCTGTGACATACTTAATTGTTTCTTGCAATTTGAGTAACACAGAAGACAAATAATGGCTGATTCATTGTGTTTCTTTATAATGTGCTGTCTAAAATTCTAGAGATGTTTAAAAAGGAAGTTATAATTACAGCTGGACAGGAACCTCTCGATAAAGTGTTTTTCAGTGGAAAATGCTGATTCCATGACCCCAGAAATTTATATGGAAAAGTATCAGTTTCAAGCAAACATTCATTGGGAAGTTTTCTCAGGTCCAGAGCAGCATTTCTGGTCCAAACTAGACAGAGAGACCCACCCTAGCCTGCCCTAGTTATAATCAAACTTTTAGGCTTCTTTAGGCATTTATTTTACCCCAGAGTCCAGAAATCCTTAAGCTAACAAGGCCTAAAAATAAATACATACTAAAAGGAGACATTTGCAATTTTTTAAGAAGATGGTACATGAACTAATAAAGTTTGGGAACCATGCACTAGACCATGCTACCTGTAAGCATTTTTTCTTTTTAAAATTATTTACTTTTAATCAGACTGCTTGCAATTATCTGTCAAAGTATTTTTTTAAAAAAATCTACAGATTATAAAAGCAGGGGTTAAAAAAAAAATCACAATTTTACTAATATGCTTTTACAGCAAAGCTACAGAGAAATGAAACTCCCAAAGCCAATATCTTGTAAAGCTTGCATGGAAAATCTATTTACAATTTTAAAAAGTGTAAACAAAAGAACTGAAGCTCTATGTTTGCTTCTTTCCATATATAATTAATATACAATTTAGAGTGAATAACCTGATCCCTAAGACACTGGGTGATCCTTAAGGTCACCTTGAAGAAGCTCCACAGAGTCATCACCTACTGTGATAGGCTCCTCCTCTGTTTTATATATATTTACAGTATAGGTGTTGTTTTTTGCTTACTTAATCAACCTAAAGTTATGGGCTTGATGCAGGCATTACTGAGTAGAACTCCACGTCTGTGTTAAACTGGATGTCAGACTAAATGTTCATAGTGCTTTCTTCTGTTCTTAAAGTCTATAAATCTATGAATACACACAGGAAATTTAACAGAAGTTATTTGGGTGTGTTGGTTATGTACAAAAAGCAAAGATATATTTTATATGTTTATGGAAAGCTAATAAAATGCACACACACACAAAAGAAAAGAAAAGCTAAAATTAGCAATAAAGAACTCTTTTGACAAGTATGTGCTATTGAGTGATGGTAAGTATAGTGTCATATTGCTCAATAGGCTACCAGAATGCAGTGTAATACACTAGACAATAAGAGCTTAATGTATAATCCTGCAAGCTTACCCTCACACAGCTCCTATTTGGAATTCTATGGTGAATCATTTGGGCATGCTTCTTTGGGCAGTGGTAACAGGTATTTTCAGGGATGCAGCCATTCCTGTGGTAGATGGCTTTATAAAATGGGTGCTCCTCACACACTCAGAGGATCCTCTCTTGAAATAAACTACACAGTCTGATCATCTGGGCAAGAATTACACGATAACTTCTTCCCTGTCAGAGTAACAGGCAGCACAGAGCCCAATCCTGCTGCCTTTATAAGAGTAAAGTCAGAACAGCAGTATGGAGCTCATTGGTTACTTTGGCCCGGATCCTCAAAAGGTATTTAGGTGCCAAACTCCAATTGATTTAATGGGAGTTAGGAGCCCAAATACCTTTGAGAATCTGGGCCTTTATTCCTTAGTAGTCATCCTAAAAAACCAAGTCTGCCATTTGCTATGTACTAAGGGCATGATGCAAAGACCAATAAAGTCAATGAAAAGATTCCCATTGACTTCAGTGGGTTTTGGATCACACCCGTTGTGTGTCAGTTTTACCACATATTCCATTACCTTAAAAATGATTTATCAGCATAGGCAGATTTAAGTCCTGAGCTCCAAAACCATTATTCCAACAATACTAGAAGATACTGAAGAACATAAAACATGCAAGAAGAAACGGTTTGCCACACCTAAATACATTCTGTACCAATCTGCAGTCATGAATGTAATTCTTTGCTGTTCATGAACAGATCCTATTTACTTACTTTATTTATTCCACAAAGTGGTGAGGGCAAATTACATAATTTTCTTCCTGCTGATCAAGTATCTGAAACTGGTAGGGTGGGTTGAGCTATCTAGTCTTGCAAGAAAAAACTCTTTTACTGAGCTAAGGTCTTTCTCCATAGCTATACTTGAAACTTATGGATTGTTGACATGGGGCCATCTAGGAAAGTTAATTCAAATTAACTAAAGATGTGACTTTGAAGGGGATTAGTTAAACCACATTAAATCCCTGTGTGTGGATGCTGTTATTCAGAATTAAAGGTGGCCTGAATACGGTTTAGCTTAATTCACTTTGGAAGTGAACCAAGGAGCTGCAGCTGCCTGGCTCTGCTTTGAGAGCTGGACCAGGTGTTCACTGCCTAGCCCAGCTTCACTGCTCCTCCCCACAGCCCCCATCTGTGTGAGATCTGAACTGGAGGGAGGTGGGGAGATTAACTCCCTGTTTTCTGGTAACTAGGCAAGGCTCCTGTCATAAATGAACTTTGCCTACTGCTGTTAAACCAATGTTTAAAAAAAAAAAACTTGAAAGACAGGCTCATCCATTTGTCTAGAATGTGGACAGAGAATAGAATCAAGTATTAGTTATTGGGCAGTATCTAAATAGGGCTCCACCAGAGAGGGACGTGGGGAGTGAAAGTGAGTTGCCCTGGGAATTACAGCACGTGAAAAAGTTCTTGGGAGAAATGGCCTTCAACCCGGGGTAGAATTCGCACACTTCCCTTCTGGGCCCCAAACTGCTCCAGTTTGAACTTATGGCAGCACTCCCATTGAGTTCAGTGGGAGCAAGTTAAGGCCCTGTCCTATTATTACTACTTTATATTTGGTTTTGGTTGCACCCACATGTCCTAAGCGCTGTGCAAACACAAAGGAAGGCAAAGTCCCCACCCTGAAGAGCTTACAGACAGAAAAGAAATACAGGGAAGGGGTGCAATATCAGGATATTATGGATCAGATCCTCAGGTGGTGTAAATCAGCATCACTCCTCTGATCTGGGTCAGAGGTTCCCATTATCAGTAAAGACATGTCACAAATAGAACCTAAATGTGGGGGGAAGTGAACTAGGAGAAAACTGGAGGTTAGCATTCCCCTGCTTTGAAACTTCATGAAACCTCCTGCAGTGCAATAGAGACACCCCAGACCAGTTGGTTTTCAGCCTTTTTTCGTTTGTGGATCCCTACAAAATCTCAAATAGAGGTGCAGACACCTTTGGAAATCTTAGACATAGTCTGTGGACCTCCAGGGGTCCGCAGACCCACAGTTGAAAACCACTGGACTAGAAGCAACATTAAGGAAAAGTGTACTATGCTACATTATTGGGCTCTCTGCCACAGCAAACCCTGTTGCTGCTGTAACTCATGAAAATCTTTGTTCTACGATGTGAGTCCCTGAACTTTGTACTTTCTACCAACTGTAGGTAAGTCATAAAAGAGGAGAGTACTGCGCTTACTGTAAACAGATTAATTTATTGTATGAAGTAAAGCCTAAATCCATAGTGCAATTTATCTAAACTGCTTTTTAGTTTTATACTGCATGAATTGCACTCAAATATTTGCTTCTCTCACTATTTGTGCCCTTCCATTTTAAATAACTAACCATTCTCTGTGCACTAACTTTTCCAAGGAACCAATACCAGGCTGAGCATAATTAAAATTGAATGTGAACAGCAGTATCCAGAATATTATCCAGTGCCACTTGACAAACCAAGGTTCCAGTAAAAGACAAAGTACAATCTCCAAGAAATATAGTACTGCTGAAGTAAATGATGAACCATGTGTCTGACCACAGTTCAGTATAGACAGAAAAAGAACAATCATCCTAGACATGGCATGAGATGGCCCAATGTCTCATTGTTTCCTTATGCTCCCTCACCTGTCTGTCTGTCTCCATCTACTGTCTCGTGTCTTATAGTTGGATTCTAAGTGCTCTGGGGCAAGGACCATCTTTTGTTCTGTGTTGTACGGCACCTAGCCTGTACAAATGGGTTCTTGGTCTGTGACTAGGACTCCTAAACACAGTTGTCAACTTTCACACGGTAAATAAACACCCCAACTTTCACAATAATCCCATTTCAAAACAAGGCCAAAACAAGCCAATCCCTAAGAACCCCAACACTCTATATGACTAGATCCCCCCAGCGTGTAGTCTGGGACTGTGGTGGGCCCGCTGTGCACCCCTGACTCTATCCCCCCCTTGCCCCTGCTTGCCCCTTGCCCCCACTTGCCCACCCTTTGCCCCTGCTTGCCAGGAGCCAATCAAAAAAAAAAAAAAAAAAAAAAAAAAAAGAAGAAGCAACAAGCTACAAGCCAAAAACTAGTCAACAAGCAACTCCCAAGCCAATTAAGCCAAAAACAAGCCCAATTTCTGCATTTTTTTCACAGGTTTGGCATGTCTGCTCCTAAGTATTACAGCATCAGAATTTAACACCAGAAGAGACCATCATATCATGTAGGCTGACCTCCTGCACAACACAGGCATTAAACCCCTCTCAGTTATCCTTGTATTGAGCCCAATAACCTGGATTAGATTTAAGTATTACAGTGCTAAAGCATCTTTTGATAACAGTAGCCTTTTCTGCAGGTGCAGAGAGAATATTTTCTTCATTTCAGTTTATTCAACTAGTTCAATTCAATGACTAGTTCATTCAAAGTTAAGAAACCAATAGGAGTTGAAAAAAAGAAAGTTTATTTTCTTCTTCCAATCTAATAATAAAAACTAGTGAAGAGTTGTGAGAGGATGAAATCTACTAATTCTAAAAATCTTGACGGACATGGTGACCACAAACAATCAGTTCAATTCATTAAGTACAGATAATACTTTCTTTGTTTAATAAATCAGTTTTAAATGCAAAAGATATTTTGATAAACTTTTTTACTTATTTAAGGTAGTTTATTTAATTAAAAAAACAAATAAAATGCTGTTTTTGTGAATTTTTAATTGAATTTGAATTTCCATCCAAATAGAGGTTGATACAAATCACAAGTAAAAAATTAATCATCTAGTAAATAAGAAATGCATCATTCATAATTTTCTAACAGAATAAAAAGTGAAAAAATTAAGACTCTAATGTGTAAGTTAAGCTATATAATTGCTTAAATAAATATGTACAGATATAGTGTATCCTACTGGTTAGCAAAAAAATAAGCAGCACCAAATTTAGTGTAAAGTTTATATTTCACTGCAAATCAATGTTTTAATGGTTACCAACAAACAATCTTTCTTTTGTGAAAATAACTAAAAAGTATAAATGCAAAACATAATTAAAATCAATTATCTAAATCAAAGTTTCCTGCTTGCTGATTGAAATTATTATATTGGTGATTTAAATGACTTTGATTTCAATCAATCCATCCTGTTTCAGAGTGTGAATTCTTCATATCTCCAGCTATTTGTTTTTGCAGAGCTATTCTTGGAATTTTCTCCCTTTTGAGCTAGTGAATGATTGGAGGTGGTAATACCAGTGCAACACTAGTAGATGTATCATCACTATGGCTCAGCTGGAATTACTGTGTTTGAATTGTGCTTCACATCCTGACAGATTGATATATGGTGAAAAAAATCTTGCCTCCCACCGCAGCTACAAGATCCAGTATATTTTCATGACATGTTGCAATTATTAGAATGCTCTGTATTTTACTAACTTGTAAAGTTTGGTGTAAGCATGTTTGGTTGCATGGGGGTGAGTTGTCAGAGGAAGCTTTATATTAATGGAGAGTTGATAGAGTATTTCAAAATATGGATGGAAAATCCAGTAATCATACATTATTCTATACTTACTGTGGCTGTCCAACAATTACACTTCATGTTAATGTAAAGGTTTTAGCCTCATATGCCACACAATTATCTCCTTTATGTGAGACACTGCGGAGAGTTAGTTTAGATTTGTCACACACCCCTCCCCCGGGCCCGGGAAACTGCAAAGCAAGTAAACGCTCTCTGATTTCCCTGCCAGTGCCCTTTTCTGAAAGTACATTTTGACCAACCAATTAATTTAATCAAAATAGCTTGTAGTGTATATCTGTAATTCGAATGGCAAAGAATCCAAAGTTTTAGACTGAGGCCTCATGGCAGCTTTGCTTTATTTTATTACTGCTTTTTCCATTATAAATACCATGGCTTTTTTGGGGTGGAGGTGGGGGGGTGAGATGGGGAGAAGGTCTACATTTTGGGCAAAAACATTTGAAAACTTCTCTGAAGCCCTCAAAATTCTGATTGCCTGGACTGAACAAACACTCCACATGGCCAGACATAGTATTAGATATGGTTTGGGAGGAGAATTCAGTTCATTGACACTCAAAAAAGGAGGCCTGGCAGTTAAACTGTATAATACTGACAAATACATATTCCCACAATCTTTATTCCCTTATCTGAATGAGGCATTTTACAAGTATCAAGCAAATAATGGGAAAATATGAATTTTATATAAAATTCCACAAACAAGCTGCACTGATCATGTGTCAGGAAGGAAGGTACTGTATATTCTGACACAGTATAAGGCAAATGTCTTGGAAAAATTGTCTCATGGTTAAACCACAAGACTGGGAGAGAGGTGGTCTGGGTTTTGTTCCCAGTTCTGTTACAGATCTTTGGTGTGAATTTGGGCAAATTACAAATTCTCTGTGCCCATTTTCCCATCTGTGAAAAATAAAGATGCTGCTTACTTCTTAGGGGTTATAAGTCTCAATTTTTGTTTCCAAGGGTTTTGTGATCTTCAGATGGAAAGCATGATAAAAGTTTGAAATATTAACGTCTCTCAACTGTTCCCAATTAAGAGGAGTGTCATTGATTATGGACAAAAATTTACTGGTATGTCAGACAAACCACTTCTATTATTGTCAATTATTTCTGTCAGAAAATGCCAAACAGTGTACAGAGGTTATAAAAATTAATGATTAAACAAAATAAGCACCACAGAATATTATCCTTTCCTACACTACAGCTTTTCCTGGAACTCGTATCATTTTGGATCTTTGTTATCCAACATTTTGGCCACGGAAGGTTGTGAACTATCTGACAAAGCAGCCACTAGCATGCTTAGAGTAAAGCACATGCTTAAGTGCAACAGAAAGCTTTACATGTTATAAAATCAGTGCCAAAGCATCCTCCTCTTATTTTTTGTACGAATTGAAAATTTGGTGGGGGAAACAAATCGGGGAGAACACACTGAATGTTCATTTTGGGGATCTGGAGCAAGTTGGGACCTACAGCAAAGGACTCCAAATTAAATGCATTTCCTGGGTTCAACTAAGCAACAATAGATATCAGGCTATAGGAACCAATCGCCTCAAAACTAAATCACTTGAGGGGAAAACAAAATTTCTTTGTGAATGATGGGGAGAGGAACTATACTGAACATCAATGAGATTTGAAAATGATACCACATTGGCAGATGTTCTGAACATCCATCAGGACAGAAAAATAATACAATAGGAGCTAGAGAGATTAGAAACATGGTCAGAAAACAGTAAAATAGATTGAACTCACAAAAGTGCAGGCTAATGCACGCATGCAAGGGGAGGAAGAAACTTAGCAGCAATTCTGAAAGATACCTAAGGTCTGAGAGTAGGCAGGAAATTATGCATGTGTGTGTGTTTATTATATATATATATATAAAATAAACACACACACACACACACACACACACACATATATATAATATTCTATATATATATAAAGCAGCCAATGCAGTTTGGGCTCCATATTCGGACGTATCAGAGCATGGAGCTGAAATGCCAGTGAGCACCTAGTATTCTCTATTAAATCACTAGATTGTAAGCTCTTTGGGGCAGGGATCATCTTTTCATTCTGTGTTTGTACAGTGCCTAGCATAGCAGAAGCACCAGTCACAGACCGGAACTCTGGGCAAGACTGCAATTCTAAGAAAATTATGCTTAAAATAAGTAGTAATAAAATATTGACAAATATAAGGAGTTCAGATCAGAGTTACAAAATTGATTCAGGAGCGGCAGGAATTGACTTATGGAGGAAACACTCTATGTATATAATTATAGCTTTGCCTAAGTGATGATGAAGTTGGGACATGACCATAGTCTACCAATATTTGAAAGGTCTAAACACCAAGGAAAGAGAGGAATAATTTAGAGTGCTGCACAGAGGTATAAGTTGGAATAACAGTGACATGAAAATTTAAGCTATATGGGAAAAATTCTGATCACTCTATGATATTTATAAGGCTCCTTGGCTGTGCTACACTCTCCTTAAGCGAAAAGATGGAAGTCCCACCACTGGGAACACCTAAGAGTACGTTAGACTGAACGCTAGTAGAGCTGTGGCAAGTGTTATGCTTTGTATGCCCGTGGTCACAGATTCAAATCCCACTTAGTCTATCACAGACACAGTGAATAGTCTCGGTTTTAAATAGAAAGGATGTCCCCATGGTTGGGGTGCTAGCCTGGAATGGGGGTCAATCCCCTGCTGTATAACAAACTTGGTGCATCACTTTAGGCAGCTCACTTAATTTCTCCGTGTCTCCGGTCCCAGTCTGTGAAAGGGGCTGGTCCATACTTCACAGGGGTGTTGGGAAGATAGAACTATTAAAGCTTGTGAAGCCCTCAGATAGTATAGTAATAAGTGCCATGTAGGTATCTTAGATAGATTGTAAAGATACTATAGGGGAACAATCCTTCAGTGGCGGGAGATGGACTGGGTGGCAGAGCTTACAAATTTGCTCCATGTCTATCTACTATGATTCTATAGAATACAAAATTCCAGACAAGTGTTAGCAGCCTCTTTTGAGTAAACTCTGTTCAGTTGGGTGGAGTTTGCCTTGTTTTTTGCTACATACAAATTATAACCCTCCACAACCCCTCTGCAAATATTTTCTCACACACTGCACTGGGCAGGAGCAGGCGGGTTTCCTACAGATCTTCTGGATTCGTTTTGGGGTTTTGTTTTTAAAGGAGGGGGGAGTTGGAGGCTTGCGAGACAGGGCAAGTCAAAAAAACAACTAGGCAGCCAAACTAAGAAAAAAGGCAGGGGAAACTTCTGTTAATCCTTCTTCTTTCAGCAACAGCAGCTCTGAGAAACCAAACCCTACATAAGGGTCTTTTCAGTGCACAGAGAATAAAGAACCTCTGCACAGGTCATATGCTCACTCCCCCTCACATTTTACATTGCCTTGGTAATAGAGCCTTACCTGTTTGTCAGCGATGAAAAGGCAGAGAACCAGCCAACAGCCTGCTGCTGAGATGGACATGTCCGTGTGTCTGTCTCTGCCTGCCTTTCCTGTTCCTTTTGCTGCCACTGACCAGAAATTAGATCCTCCAAACCAAATCCCCTAGCCCCAGCCACAACCGAGTGAGGCACATTTGAGTTAGTTACTTCTCTTTCTTCCTTTCCTTCCTCTCAGTTACATGAGGGGAGAAAACAAACATACCAAAAAAAAAAAAAAAAAAAAAGTCTGGCTGTAGTCCCTAAAGCATTTCCTCAGGACTTGACATGCAGGTTTTTTTTTCTTGTTGTCCCTCCCTTTCCTCTCCCCGCCCCCCTGTTAGAAGAAGTTTAGTCATGAAGCCTTTAGTCCTTCCTCCTGCTGATAGTGCTGCTTTCACTGTCTCTCCCTCTCCAAGTCCACCCCACTGCCTACTGCCCGAGCCTTGTTTCCCTCTTGTCCTATCTTATAATTTCTCTCCTCCCACTGCTTCTTGCAACCTCCTGCTTGCTTCCTCCCTTTCACTGCATCCTGCTTGATCCTGAAGTTTCCTGATGCTCTTTTCCATTCAATCTCTCAAGCAACCTGCTGTCCCCTTCCTTCCACTGCCTCTGGCAACCTCCTACTGCCCTGTTTTTCCCAGTGCCTCCTGCCACCCCCTTCCTCCTGCTCCATCCAGCAATTTCCTGATGACCCTTCCCTTCCACTATTTCCTGAAACTGCCCTTCTGCCCCCCCTCACACTGCCTCCTGCAACATGCCCTTGCTGGACCCAGCAAATTCCTGCCCTTTGCCTCTGGCTCTGTGAAAATTACACCAGATAGGCATCAAATCCACCACACTGCAACTCCCTTCTCCTCTTTATCAACAACAAAACTCCTAAAACTGGTGGGACACATCTTCAGCTGTGCTGTCTTTCTGGGTATATGTGCTGCACCAGGGCGGATGGAGGTGGGGAATGTGTTTCTAAGCTGATCTAATAAAGAAGTTGCTCTTTCTCTTGGGTATTTAGATTTGGCCCATGACCAGAAGGAACATAGCTTTATAGGTTATTACACACCTACAAAAGATCAGACACAAAGGGAAACCGTGCTCTGCTTGTGGCACTATTCTTTGTTTCCTCTGCAGATGAATTACCCTTTCAAACAGTCCTGGGTGTGAGGAGAAAATGGGCCATTAGGTTTTTCTCACAGCATTCTAATCTGGAGAAAGGCTTCATGAATGGCACAGCTTTCCTCTGAAATCACACAACCTCAGCACCCAAAGGCACATAGCAATAACAGTGCAAGTGGCGACATAAATACGCTGGTATTCCTCTCTAAACAATAGTGATTTCTTATGATTAGGGACACTCCCCTCCCTGCTAATCCCAGGAATTTAGTTTTACATTTCAGTGATCGTGAAAAGGGCTGGCTCGACATGCCTGCTAGAGGCCAAAGTCTGCTCTTTCTGCATTATATACACAAGAGAGACAAGGTGGGTAAGGCAATACGTTTTATTGGACCAACTTCTGTTGGTGACAGAGACGAACTTTTGAGCTACACAGAGCTTTTTACCTCACCCACCTTCACTCTCCCATACATATATCAGTATAGCAAGGGAAGCAGCAGCATATGATTCTCACCCTTGTGCCTCCATTCTGTGCCAGATGAAGCTACCTCTGGGGTGAGAGAGCAGCTCACTTTCCCAGCCCATTCAATACTTGAGCTGTAATGAACTTGCCAACTAAGGTGCTAGACCTGCTCACTAGGTACATTGGAATTGTTATTCCAGGTCAGACCATTGCTCCATCTCATCCTGTGTCACCAGTAACCGCCAGTTCCACATGCCTCAGAGGAAGATGCAAAAAACCCTGTAGCACAATCACACCCACTTATGGAGATAATTTCTTTCTAAACTTATCATTTAGTGCTCGGCCCATGCTTTAAATATCCCTCATATTTGTTTAAATGCTAGCTAATGTAACTGTGGGTGGTCTCATTATCTATATGTTTAATCCTTTTTTTGAGCCTATTGAACTCTTGATACACCATCTCTCTGTGTGCGTGTACATATTATACACCCCCCTCATTTTCAGTGACATGATATCTGATTCTAAAAAATAATAGAATTTGGGTGTACACTGCACCCTTTCACACAGTCTAGTTCAAGAGTCACCCAGGTTTCGCATCCATAGAGGAGCGTAGGGATGACAACTGTCTTATACACCTGAATCTTGGCATCCTTCCGTAGGTCATGGTCCATAAAAACGCGTCAGAGCAGTTTCCCAAAGGAAGCACTTGCGCACTGGATCCTGAGTTACCTACCGACAGCCTCTCAAGAGTCTGGATAGGTACCCATAATGATGCCTCCAGAAGATCTTTCGCATCAAGTGGGAAGATCGCCACACTTATCCCAGCATCCTTACTGAAGCCAATGTCAACAGCATTGAAGCAATGATTCTTATGCACCAACTCCACTGGGCTGGACATTATATGCGGATGCCACATTCTCGCCTCCCAAAACAAGTCTTCTACTCTCAGCTCACCCCTGGTCAGAGACCCTGTGATGGTCAGAGGAAACGCTACAAAGACACACTAAAAGCGTATTTCAAGAAAACTGATGTGGACATCGCAAGCTGGTAGGAGCAAGCCACCAACTGACTTCAATGGCAGCATATTCTCCATCAGGCAGTGGCCCACTTTAAGGACCAGTGCCTTGACCTTAAAAAGAGAGAAAAGAAGGAAGGAAAAAGAGAAAGAAAAAGAAAGAACTTTCTTTCAGCAGACAGCTGACCTGCCAGGAAACGTTCTGGGGGCGAATCTGTGGTTCCAGAATCGGACTCCTGAGTAATCTCAGGACTCATATGTAAATCCGTGGTAGAGATCATCCTCAAACTGAGAGATCGCCGATGATGAGTTCAAGAGTGTGTTGAGACAGGGACACATTCTCCATCTGTGTTTGTACTTTGCCAAGCACATACACAGGAGCTTTACAAAGTAATGCATTTGTAACCCTTCTGCCAGGTGGAGTCAGCAGCAACCAGAGCCGGGTTCAATATCTAGGGGTTCCTTTCCATCGATACAACACAGAACTGGCTCAAGCCCCCACCCAGTAACCTGGAAAATTTACACACCACCCCTGGGCGCCTCTAAGAGGCAATACTTCCCCACTCGCAAGCACAGAGTCTGAGCATAGAAAATAAACTTTTAATAAAAGGAGGGCAGTAACTTGGCATTAATTTAGGAAACACCACAAACAGGGTTCATAAACATAAATCATGAGTAAAATACCCACCCCCAAGTAGGTTGGACAGTACCCTTTTCCCCTCAGGTTCTTAAGTCCAGCAACCCAAAAGTCCCTTTCACGTGCCCAACCCTTCTCTGCACCCCACTCACAGTTGCTGTCCTTGGTCAGAGCAGACCCAGAGTTCAGAGGTGCATCTGCAGATTTCACCTCCCCCCTGGGTGGGGTAAAGCGGCACCTTACTCGCTCTGCTGCTTGGGCAGTCGCTCGCCGCCCCTCTTTGCCAGCCACCCTGCTGGTTGCTCACCGGCTCACCAATCTCCCTGCTCACTGCGCCTCTCCACCAGCCGCCTTGCTGGCCGCTCATTGCGCCTCTCCGCTGCTGTCCTGCTTGCTGCTCGTTGTGCCTCTCCAGCCACTCATTCACCAGCTGACTGTCAGTCATCTTCTGCTGCCACCTGCCTTTCTGCTGTGACCTCTGCACATCAGTCTCTTAGTAATTTTCAGCTCTTTGCAGGTCAGGCAAAAACACTGCCCCATCTCAAGTGATTTCAGCTCTCAGTCATTTTTAGCTCTTAGCGGCCAGGGCAGAAACACAGTCCCACCACAACTGATTTCAGTTCTGATTGAGCATTTAACATAACAAAGAGGCTCCTAATGAAGCCTATTTAACTCTTTGTGTGAACAGTGGGGGGAAAACAGGTTAAATCAGTCCAGGGAAGATTCTTGGGCATGCCTGTCCCCACTCCTGAAATGCCTGTCCCCGCCCCTCTTATTTTCACAGGGCTCTGACATTCAAGCCGCTGGCTTAACGAGGTTCTTTCAACTGAGGGTGGCCTCCTCATTTGGGACAGGTTAAGCACAGTCCTGCTTTCCTGTATTCTTACAATAATTACATTGTTACAAATACAATACATTCCTACAATAATTACAAAATAATTGGTAACCATATTTCACTACCCCTGCATTCAGTACTAAGGTGATTTGTACCCAACACCAGGCAAAGTTGATCACTTTGACACCGCTATATCTTCTAAATATGTAAGTAGAGCAGGAGAAAACTGTATTTACATAAACACACCCAAAGTCTCTCCCCCTCCCAGCTAGCTGTCAGGGAAGCATTCATGCAGACCCTGTATACATTAGAAGTTGGTAAAAGAGGTGGCTGATAACTAAGAATGGTGTATTTGTATGGAAAGTATTCTGGAATGGTACTAACAGAACAGAATCACAGCAATGGGTGAAAATTCTTCTTAAGAAGTTGTGCACACCCCTCATGCTAGAAATCCTCAGTCTTCTGCACTGTATGAGTATTTTTAAATGACCATATTTAAGATACACGGAAATGTTGCCCTTAAACAGTGGTGCTGGAACGCTTTTTATAGTGCGGGTGCTGAAAGCCAGCAAAACTATCCCCAAACTTTTTACCTTGTGCCTCCCCCACTCTCTGAGCTGTGGCCGGGGGCAGGGCTATGTCTCCAGGAGGGGAGGACACAGACAGGGATAAGGGTCAAGGCTGGGGCTACGGCTGGGGGCAGGTGCGGGGCCAGTAGCGGAGCACCACGTGCAGGACCAGAAGCCGGGGCTCCGCGTGTGCGTCCAGTCGCGGGGCTAGCAGCCAGGATCCCTGGGTGTGGGGCTGGCAGTTGGGATGCGGGACCCCACGTGCGCAGCCGGGTGCGGGGCCGGCAGCCCGGACCCAGGCGCGGGGCCAGCAGCCGGGATGTGAAACATCCCCTGCAGCCCGGAGTGGGGGTGCCTGCCAGGACCCCGCATAAAACCTGGGGGGTGCTGCAGCACCCTTCCCATCCCTACTTCCCACGCCTATGCTCTTAAATAGAACAATTGGTTAAGTTCCTTCCTCTTTTTACTCGCATGCACAATACTGAAACTGTAAGCACTGTTTATTACCAGCTGCTGATTCAGGCCACAGATTTACAGGAGAAAGCCAGAAGGACTTTAGGATGCCCAGCATTGCAAAACAGTTTCTATTATAATCCTCTATACAGATGCTTGTTTCCTCCTGAAACATTTGCCTTTGCGGATGAAATTTCCACTCCACGCCTGCAACTTTTGGCTCCATGTGAAGGTCAATTATTTCTTGAAAGCTTGAGTAAAGGCATTTGTTTCTGATTTACATGCTATGAAACTGATCCAAACCCCAGTGAATCACTTAGTGTCTTCTTACTGACTGTACAGTGCAGTAGAGCCTTAGAAATCCAATTATGAACATCTGAAAAATAAGAACTGGCAAATGTATAGTAGGATGTTTTGTCAAAGCTTAAATTATGTTAGCCATAGATGTTCTAGGTAGGGCTGGTCAAAAGTTTTGCACCAAAACTGTTTGACAGAAAATAGGGTTCACAACTATACAATTTTTTAATAATGTCCAATTTCTGTGGAAAATTGTGTCAAAAAACCCAAGTGCCCCCAAACCAAAACTTCAATTCAGAAATGCTGCCATGATATCGCATGCCTCTATTCTTGACTATAGTCTGGATGCCTCAGCCAGCCTACATCTCCAGTGATCCACAGTTGCTATGGGACTCCCTTCATGCACTATAGTAAAAGATGAGGCTGTGGTGCATCATGGGAAATGTAGTCTGGCCCAGGAGTTCAGCACATAGAGGGGAATTGGACATGAGGCATCTGAACTACTTGAGGCACTGTGGTAGCATTTCTGAATAGAAGATTTCTGTTGAGTTTTCACACCAAAATTAACTTTTTCATTTTCGTTGAAAATTTACACAGAAAAAGCCCAGCTCTAGGAATGCCTTCACAACTGACTGCACAGTGAATTGGCTTCTGCTCTTGCCCCCCAAAAGACCCATGTCTTAGAACTATTAAGTACTGTGTTAAGATTGCATGGTTAAAGTTAGAAAAATCATGCAATGCTAAAGGTAAAGTTGAATGCACAACTTTAACTCTGCCTCATTGGGAGTATAAATTATGCTGCAGTCTAATGTAGCAATAATATTCTATTTTTTAAATATAAAATTCTCTCTCTAATGAACTATAAATGTGGGTAAATAGGTCTGGTTTCGAAGGATGCCATCATGCTGATGCTATGAATCTGAAAAAAAGACTAACCACAACGAATGACAGCTTTCTTACTTGAAAGTGGGAAGAAACAGATGTCAGGTAAGTTATAGTTTTGTAAATCTTTAATTGCTTTTTCCTTTCCATTTGTCAGAAAAGCTGGAATGTTATTTTCAAGTATTCACATTTTTTCAAATTTTATTAATAGAGTGCCCCCCCCTTTTTTTTTGAGAATACCAATACCAGCTTTTAATATAAACTTTATGGGATAAACAGACTAGAGGCACATGCAGTGAATGCACATACCAATAAAGGACATCACAAGTGAAGTCTAGAGGCTAGAAATCATCAGGAAATATGAAAAGAAATGTCCAGGCAGTGGCTCACAAGCATTGCACAGATGTAGTGTCTCCTAGTGGCCAACAGAGCCCTCACGAACAATGGCAGTCATGGCCAAGCTATTAACTTCAAGGAACTTTTTTTATAGGGAAGAGATCAAAGGGACGCCAACAAAATTAAATGATGAGCCATAATAAATCCATATGTAGGAACTTGGCTTGATTGCATCATCCAAGCAGAAAACATGGAGTATGGCTGAAGATGCGTTTGTTTGTTTGTTTTTTAAATGAAGGGAGTTGGGTTAGCACTTTGTTCACTAAGGATGTGGCAGAAGCATGAGAGCTCATTTGGTCCTTGTTACCAAAACCTTTCACTTTGTGAGATCTGTCATACCATGAAGTCTAATTTATGAAACATTTTAACAGCTGATCACTCCAACCATCTTGGAGGAGAGAGAGAGAGAAATAAAAATTATACACTGACACCAATAGTTTAAAACTAAGAGCACAACAGTAAACACAGTATTAAAAGCTTTTAAAGGAGCTAAAAATGAAATCTCTGTATTAGAGAAAAAATGCCTGCTATTTTCAAGGAGTTTTGGTAAAGAATGATTAATCCTTGTGCAAAACGAGCCAGTTTTCTTTCTCTCATCAAAAAATTGTTAGCATAAAAGTGAAGATAAAGATGGTCCTGTAATTAAGGCACTGCAATGGGATTCTAGAGCTCTGGATTCAATTCCCAGCTCTGTCACAAACATCCTGTCATTTTGGGCATATCACTTAATCCCTCTGTTGTCCATCTGTAAAATGGGCATTATACTTCCATCATGTCTCTTTAGATTCCTGCATGTGTAATCTTTGCAGGATTGGGAGGTTTTGAGACTGTAAACTCTTCAGGGCAGGGAATCTCTGCCCTGGTCAATTCTGGCCAGTATCAGGGTTTAACACCCAGTTCACTTCTCCCTCAATGTGAAGAGGACCAGGCACAGTTGTGGTAACCAAGCTGAGATTTTCCCCAGACACCTTAGTCAAACACACACTGGTTGGGATTAAAACATAAAATACGTTTATTAACGACAAAAGGATAGATTAAGTGATTATAACTGATAGCAAACAGATCAAAGAAGACGACCAAGTAAATAAACAAAACTGCAAACTGAGCTTAACATACTAGATAGGTAGGATATGAATTAGCAAATTCTCATCCTGAGTGATAAACAGACTGACAGATTCTTAAGGCACAAGCTGCCTTGGCTTTCCTGGGTTTTCATACACAGGCTAGCAATCCCTTAGCCTGGGACCATCACTTCCCCCTGTTAAGTCCTTGTTCCTCAGGCGTTTCCAGGTGTTGTTGTTGTAGGGAGAGCGAGGTCCCCTCATGTTGTCATTTTCCCCCTTTTATATTTTCTTCCCACTTGCTGGAAAGTTCTTTTGCTGTGACCTGGGTCAAACATTCCCATTGTGCAGTGCTATCTCTGAGAGGTTTCTGTTTTACACAGTTCCTGGGGTAACTCAGGGGGCATTTCCTCAATAAGCCATTAACATTGTTTGGCCTTTTTACTGTTGAACCTGAAAGGCTGCTTGTGGGTGTTCCCAACCTCACAACATGGTTCAGTAACACATACATAGCCAAACTTCATATACAATGACAGCACATGCAATACGACAAGATATTAATGTCTAGCAGATCAAGACTTTTAGAATGATACCTCACAAGGTATACTTTGTACAAAACATATCCTAATTACATGACAGTGGTGAATATTGAGGTGCCAGGGTGTCACAAGAACAACTTGAAAAGTTTTTTTCTTGCTGTGAAGTAAATATTGCTCTGTTCAATTTACTTTAGGATTTTAGTTTGGAGTGTTAGTGTATCCATGTTATTCCCAGGTTATTACATTCTCGAAGATCTGTGTAGTTCAAAAGCTTTCACCAACAGAAGTTGGTCCAAATAAAAGAAATTACCTCACCCACCTTGTCTCGCCTTCTGATTTTAAACAGAACAGATATTTTTCATTACCATTAGAGTAATTTTTATAACAAGAGTTTGTAAATTATGCATAGGGTGGCTTACACTTGACATGTTTTTGACAACCTCACAAGAACATATTAGAGTTAACTGTGTCAATAAAATGATGTTTGCAGCCCTTTTAAAGACTTAAATTCTTGCAATCATCTGCTGCTAATGTGTGAAGTATTTATTTAAAGAAAACATACCGGCATGCATAACTGATAACTTAGCACTCAGAACATTGAGGCTATAACAATACCTAAGTATTCCCGGTAGGAAATGTTAATTGTTGGTTAATTTTTAACTTTTAACATTTTTAGTGTTCCTAAGAGGTACCAACTTGATGACCTTGGAGACCGAAATTGATGACAAAACAAGTTTGGAAGCTGAAATTCTTTAATCAACAAGAACATCACTGGATACAATAATGGAAGCTCTGTTATAGTGCCCAGCTAATATACCTCAGGTCTGATCTGGGGGTATGACTTTTTCAAGATGTGAGGGTAGATCACTTTCCATGCCCACGTGGTATTAAGCCTGTCTGCAATGAATCCATATTGAAAAAAATCACTAACAAGAAAGACGACTGAGATGACTTACTCATTTGACACTAGATTTTGGGTGGTTACAGTTATTTCAACTGGGCTGGTTTAGAGTAACAACCTGCCACGATGAAAGCTACACGTCCCAATACTCATTCTCCAAAATCATCCAGTGGTCTGTGCTGGCCCTCATACTCCTTAGTTTTCTCAATCAATTACATACAAAGAATAACATTAAAACTATGATATAACATCAACTGAGTAGTAAAAATGACAAAGAAAAAAACCCAAAACAAAACCAACAGAAGATGAGTCACATATTTTGACTGAGTAGTGCAGTATATTTATTCTCTAGGGAGACCCTGTTCAATGAAAACCCTATTGTCTCAAAATCTTCACCTCTTTCTCCCCACTTCCAGTTTATAACAGCAATTATCTCATTGCAGGATATTTACTAGGCATTAAGGGCTGGGACCATGAGCTCCTGGCAGCTGGGCAGCAAATACGCTTCACCTCCAGCTTTAATGTATAATATTATGCTTTAGGCAACACTCTCCTTTTGTATTTGGCTATGGTTTAACATTTAATAGTAATTTAAGATACACTAACCAGAAATGCTATGGAAATGCCATTCTATTGTTGGCTCTATTCTGGCTCCCAATGGAGTTTATGGAATACCTGTCTTTGGGAATCAAAGATTTTCTTCTCCTGACTCTGGAACACAGCAGGGGCCAGGACCTAGGGATCCAACTCGATTTCTTGTAGTAGAAGAGATCAAATACATTGTGACAGAGTCTTTGTTGTATTCAGGAAAGTATTTAAAGTGATAGTATTAACAGGCATCTGCCTATGCAAGGGACTGGAGGTTTTTTCTTGTTATACATGTGTGGGCCAGTTTGCTTCCTCTCACATTACAAATGTTGGAAGAAATCTTCTGGGAGGGTCCCCCTCTTGGAGATTCCCCCATATTATACTGTCAGGAGACGAGATTTGCCCCTGAGTGGAAGAGGCTGCAGGTTCCAGCTACAAACCTGGCGGATGACAAGGGGTGCATGGGAAGTCAGGGCCATCCATGCAAAAGGCTCTGTGCCACCACACCTCCTCTGGCAGCACAGCTCCATTGGAGCTTTAGTAACAGGGGAGCACCCTCTCGCCCCACCAACTGGTAGTAGTGGTAATATGTAGCATGTAGTGGTGGGGAGAATACAGAAAAGCCTAGAGCTGTACGGAGGAGGAAGACGAATCGTTGTTAACCTCTGAGGATAGGACAAGAAGCAATGGGCTTAAATTGCAGCAAGGGAGGTTTAGGTTGGACTTTAGGAAAAACTTCCTAATTGTCAGGGTGGTTAAGCACTGGGATAAATTGCCTAGGGAGGTTGTGGAATCTCCATCAGTGGAGATTTTTAAGAACAGGTTAGACAAACACCTGCAGGGCCGCCCAGAGGATTCAGGGAGCCTGGGGTCTTCGGCGGCAGGGGGTCCTTCTGCTGCGGGTCTTCGGGGCACTTCGGCGGTGGGTCCCAGAGCGAGTGAAGGACCTGCCGCCGAACATCCGGAGCGGAAGGAGCCCTCGCCGCCGAACTGCCACCCGGAGCAGAAGCAGCTCTGGGTCTTCAGCAGCGGGTCCTTCACTCACTCCGGGTGTGTTCGGTGGCACTGAAGGACCTGCCGCGGAAGACCCTCCGAAAACTCTCATGGGGGCCCCTGCGGGGTCCGGGGCAAATTGCCCCACTTGCCCCCCCCCCACCGGCCCTGAACACCTTTCAGGAATGGTCTAGATCAGTGGTCACCAACTGGTCGATTGTGATCAACGGGGAGATCCTCTAGGATCGGCCAGTCGATCGCAATTTCCGGCAGCAGTGTCGACTATTCACCAATCCCTAGTGGACCCCAAACTCATCAACCCGGAGGCTCCGGTGACAATTCAACCCTTCATGTCACACTCTGTAACCTTGCCTACAGCCAAGTTACATGTCCAGTACAAGGGCTGGTCAGGAATGTGGACTTTTGCAGTCTATGACAATTATCCCATCCCCATACTGCTGGGGGAGGACTTGGCCAATCATGTGAAGCTAGCCAAGAGGGTGGGAATAGTCACCCGCAGCCAGGCTAAGCAAGCTTTCACCCCCATCCCTGTTCCTGAGCCGTCCACCAGGGCCCTGTCTGTGTTACCAGAGACCCAGACAAAGGCGGTGGAACCAGATCCCCTGCCAACGACTGCAACAGCCGTAGTGGATCCAATCCCAGAGACCCAGCCAAAGCCAGTCCCAGAACCGGAACTGGCAACAGAACCAGTGCCAGAACCATTGCCAGCACCGAGTACAGCGTTTGCAAACCCGTCTACAACTCCAACGCCAGAGGGCACTAGCGAGCCTGAACTGGCAGAAGCAGCAGATAACCCTACCCAAGAGGCTCAGCCAGAGCCTGAAATACAACATAGTGCACCAGCAGACAGCGGTTCACAGTCAACGGAAACAGCCCCAGCACCTGCATCGCTTCCAGAGGGACCAAGCCCAAGTCCACAGTCCAAGGAGGAACTGATGTCTCCAGCATCAAGGGAACAGTTCCAGGCCGAGCAGGAAGCAGAGGACAGCCTTCAGAAAGCTTGGGCGGCGGCACGGAGCACCCCACCGCCTCTCAGCTCTTCTAACCGATCCCAGTTTGTTGTAGAACAAGGACTTTTATACAAGGAGACTCTTTCTGGTGGGCACCAGGAAGACTGGCATCCTCAAAGACAGTTGGTAGTTCCCACTAAGTATCGGGTAAAGCTCTTGAGCTTAGCCCATGATCATCCCAGTGGCCATTCTGGGGTGAACAGAACCAAAGACTGGTTGGGGAAGTCCTTCCACTGGGAGGGAATGGGCAAGGACGTTGCTAATTATGTCCGGTCTTGTGAGGTGTGCCAACGAGTGGGAAAGCCCCAAGACCAGGTCAAAGCCCCTCTCCAGCCACTACCCATAATTGAGGTCCCATTTCAGTGAGTAGCTGTGGATATTCTGGGTCCTTTCCCAAAGAAGACACCCAGAGGAAAGCAGTACATACTGACTTTCATGGATTTTGCTACCCGATGGCTGGAAGCAGTAGCTCTAAGCAACACCAGGGCTAAAAGTGTGTGCCAGGCATTAGCAGACATTTTTGCCAGGGTAGGTTGGCCCTCCGACATCCTTACAGATTCGGGAACTAATTTCCTGGCAGGGACCATGAAAAACCTGTGGGAAGCTCATGGGGTGAATCACTTGGTTGCCACCCCTTACCACCATAAAACCAATGGCCTGGTGGAGAGGTTTAATGGAACTTTGGGGGCCATGATACGTAAATTCATAAATGAACACGCCAATGATTGGGACCTAGTGTTGCAGCAGTTGCTTTTTGCCTACAGGGTGTACCACATCCCAGTTTAGGGTTTTCACCATTTGAACTTGTGTATGGCCGCGAGGTTAAGGGGCCATTACAGTTGGTGAAGCAGCAATGGGAGGGGTTTATGCCTTCTCCAGGAACTAACATTCTAGACTTTGTAAGCAACCTACAAAGCACCCTCCGACACTCTTTAGCCCTTGCTAAACAAAACCTAAAGGATGCTCAGGAAGAGCAAAAGGCCTGGTATGATAAACATTCCAGAGAACGGTCCTTCAAAGTAGGAGACCAAGTCATGGTCTTAAAGGCGCTCCAGGCCCATAAAATGGAAGCGTTGTGGGAAGGACCATTCACAGTCCAGGAGCGCCTAGGAGCTGTTAACCATCTCATAGCATCCCCCACCTCCAACATAAAGCCTAAAATATACCATGTTAATTCTCTTAAGCCCTTTTATTCCAGAGAATTAAAGGTTTTCCAATTTACAGCCCAGGAAACAGATGACGCGGAGTGGCCTGAAGGTGTCTACTATGAAGGAAAAAGTGACGGTGGCGTGGAAGAGGTGAACCTCTCCGTGACCCTTGGACGTCTGCAGCGGCAGCAGATCAAGGAGCTGTGCACTAGCTTTGCGCCAATGTTCTCAGCCACCCCAGGACGGACCGAACGGGCATACCACTCCATTGACACAGGTAATGCTCACCCAATTAGAACCCCACCCTACCGGGAGTCACCTCATGCCCAAACTGGTATAAAAAGGGAGATCCAGGACATGCTACAGATGGGTATAATCCGCCCCTCTAACAGTGCATGGGCATCTCCAGTGGTTCTAGTTCCCAAACCAGATGGGGAAATACGCTTTTGCGTGGACTACCGTAAGCTAAATGCTGTAACTCGTCCTGACAACTACCCAATGCCACGCACAGATGAGCTATTGGAGAAATTGGGACATGCCCAATTCATCTCTACCTTAGACTTAACCAAGGGGTACTGGCAAGTACCACTAGATGAACCCGCCAAGGAAAGGTCAGCCTTCGTCACCCAGGCAGGGGTGTATGAATTTAACGTGCTCCCTTTCGGGCTGTGAAATGCACCTGCCACCTTCCAAAGACTTGTAGATGGTCTCCTAGCGGGATTGGGAGAATCTGCAGTTGCCTACCTCGATGATGTGGCCATTTTTTCTGATTCATGGGCAGAACACCTGGAGCACCTGGAAAAAGTCTTCGAGCGCATCAGGCAGGCAGGACTAACTGTTAAGGCTAAAAAGTGTCAAATAGGCCAAAACAGAGTGACTTACCTGGGGCACCAGGTGGGTCAAGGAACTATAAATCCCCTACAGGCCAAAGTGGATGCTATCCAAAAGTGGCCGGTTCCAAAGTCAAAGAAACAGGTCCAATCCTTCTTAGGCTTGGCCGAATATTATAGGCGATTTGTACCACACTACAGCCAAATCGCTGCCCCACTGACAGACCTAACCAGAAAGAAACAGCCAAATGCAGTTCAGTGGACTGATGAGTGTCAAAAGGCCTTTAACCAGCTTAAGGTGACACTCATGTCTGACCCTGTGCTAAGGGCCCCAGACTTTGACAAACCGTTTCTAGTAACCACAGATGCGTCCGAGCGGGGTGTGGGAGCAGTTTTAATGCAGGAAGGACCGGATCAAGAATTCCATCCTGTCGTGTTTCTCAGCAAGAAACTGTCTGAGAGGGAAAGCCACTGGTCAATCAGCGAAAAGGAATGCTACGCCATTGTGTACGCGCTGGAAAAGCTACGCCCATATGTTTGGGGACGGCGTTTCCAACTACAAACAGACCATGCTGCGCTACAGTGGCTTCATACCGCCAAGGGGAATAACAAAAAACTTCTTCGGTGGAGTTTAGCTCTCCAAGATTTTGATTTTGAAATACAACACATTTCAGGAGCTTCTAACAAAGTGGCTGATGCACTCTCCTGGGAAAGTTTCCCAGAATCAACTGGTTGAAAATTGTTCTTGGAATGTGGGACATATTGTTAGTTTTTATATAATCAGTAGTATGTCTAAAGGTGCATGTGTCTTATTAACTCTGTTTTCTCCTAGAGCTCCAGGAAGAAATCACAGCCAGTGTGGAACCGGCTGTCCAACACTATCTGTGATTTGGAGGGTATGTCATAACTATAAAGGGAAAGGTAACAGCCCTCCTGTGTACAATACTATAAAATCCCTCCTGGCCAGAGACTCCAAAATCCTTTTACCTGTAAAGGGTTAAGAAGCTCAGGTAACCTGACTGACACCTGACCCAAAGGACCAATAAGGGGACAAGATACTTTCAAATCTTGGTGGGGGGGGGAAGGCTTTTGTTTGTGCTCTTTGTTTTTGGGGAGAGTTCGCTCTTGGGACTAAGAGGGACCAGACATCAGTCCAGGCTCTCCAAATCTTTCTGAACAAGTCTCTCATATTTCAAACTTGTAAGTACAGCCAGGCAAGGCGTGGTAGTTTTATCTTTGTTTTCTCAACTTGTAAATGTACCTTTTACTAGGGTGTTTACCTCTGTTTGCTGTAACTTTGAACCTAAGACAGAGGGGGGTCCTCTGGGCTCTTTAAGTTTGATTACCCTGTAAAGTTATTTTCCATCCTGATTTTACAGAGATGATTTTTACCTTTTTCTTTAATTAAAAGCCTTCTTTTTAAGAACCGGATTGATTTTTCCTGTTTTTTTAGATCCAAGGGGGTTGGATCTTGATCCACCAGGAGTTGGTGGGAGAGAGGAGGGGGGATGGTTATTTTCTCCTTGTTTTAAGATCCAAGGGGTTTGGATCCGTATTCACCAGGGAATTGGTGAAGAGTCTCTGAAGGCTACCTAGGGAAGGGAATTAGCACATTGGGAGTGGTGGCAGCGGACCAGATCTAAGCTGGTAGTTAAGCTTAGAAGTTCTCATGCAGGTCCCCACATCTGTACCCTAAAGTTCAGAGTGGGGAAGGAGCCTTGACAGCCTTAGACTCGCTGCGCCCTCCGCCGACCAGGAGCCCCAGAGGTAAGTGCTGCTCAGTGGAAGGCTGCACCCCAACCCCCATCCCTGAATCCCCTCCCACAGCCAGTTATCTGGCCCTGCAGATTTAAAGCATGTTAGCAGTTGCTATTTAACTTCTTCTCTTGCTGCTGGAATAGCAATTATTTCAATTAGCATTGCAATAATAAAAGAATACATATTTTTGAATGCTTCTGACTTTTCTACATGTACTATTTTACCATCCCTGTCTAATAACAGACCTATTTGGTTAGCACAAAACAAATATAATTAGGTCATGATCACCTGTACCTAGGCAACCACAAATTTTTAGTTCTATGATCATTTTATTTGTTAGAGTGAGATCTAATATAGAATTACCCATACTTTGTTTGGAAAAGGTCAGGGGTGAAAGTAAGTTAAAGGACTTACCGGTACGCCGGAGTCCTGAGCAGGGGCGTGGCTTCAACCAGAAGAGGCGTGGCCTCAATTGGAAGAGGCGGGGCATTTAAATAAAGATTTAAAGGCAGCGGGGCTCCGGCAGCAGGGAGCCCCTGGCCCTTTAAATCGCCGCCCAAGTCCCGCTGCTGGAGCCCTGGGGTAGCCGTGGCAGGGCTCCCGTGGGGATTTAAAGGGCCAGGGGCTCCGGCCGCTGTGGAGAGCCCCGCGCCCTTTAAAGTGCCGCCAGAGCCCCCGGGTAGTGGCAGCAGGGCTCCCATGGGGATTTAAAGGGCCCGGGGCTCCGGCTGCTGCAGAGGCCCTTTAAAGCGCTGCCCGAGCCCCGCTGCTGGAGCCCCAGGGTAGCGGGGGCAGGGCTCTGGCGGTGATTTAAAGGGCCAGGGCTCCCCGCAGCAGCAGGAGCCCCGGGCCCTTTAAATCGCCAGCCTGGGGAAGCCAGTCTGGTATGCCTTGCTGGTACACTGTACCATACCATACCGGTTTACTTTCACCTCTGGAAAAGGTACCTATAACGTTTAGACATTCCAAGAAAGTTTTACTAGAGGCAGCATGAGGCCTTGGAACCCAAGAGTCAAAACTCACCATTCCTTTGTCAGCAAATATGAAACCCACTGACAAAGCATTCCATTCCCCTCAAATGCTAGTCAAATAGAGCAGTGATACTCAGAACTGAGGCTTGGGAGCCAAAAGTGACTAATGTGTCTCCTGTGGCTCTTTATAGCACATAATATTGAAACACAGTGATTTAATTATTAACCAAAGCTATTTATATATATATATATATATATATATATATATATATATATATATATATATATATATATAAATGTTAAATGAACTCATGCTACTGTGGCTTTTTGGGGTAATGTTGATCACTAATTTGGCTTCTGAACCACTGAGGTTACTGTTACTGTAAGCTCAGGTGGCAGAGATCTGTGTGAAGAATCTGAAGTTCCCAACCCTGCTGATCACCCACGGGGGTGTCAATATAATACCACATTATGGGATTTCTATTTTTCGGGTTGTTTTTCTAAATCCCTAGGAAATTACACATACAAGTACTTTAAGAGAACATTAAGGATGCAAAGTCAAGCATTGAAAAAACTAGGAAATGCCAAATGCAACCTTAATGCTGCCACGTTGTGCATACACATTCTGATAGTCTTTAATTACATGATCACACACATTTTCCACAGGATCCCTGCCTCATTCAGTGCACAGGATGAATCTGCTCTGGAGATGAATCAGCTTTTGTAGTAATGGAGACTTATATAGCTAACTTCTAGTTGGTATGTTGCAGAAGTTGGAAGGTGTAGTGAATGAGGCAGGGGATTGTAGACAGAGAACTGACAGTCTCATGATTAAGGTGGTTAAATGCTACCATAAAGAACTAGATTCTATACCTGGTTGTGAGAGACAGTTCCTATTTGATGCTAAGCAAGTCACTTAAATCTAGGGTGACCGATGTCCCAATTTTATAGGGACAGTCCCAATTTTTGAGTCTTTTGCTTATATAGGCTCCTATTACCCTCTGTCCTGATTTTTCACTTGCAGTCTGGTCACCCTACTTAAACCAAACTTTTCACTCGTGGTCACTAATTGTGTGTTCCTCATTTTCTGGGTGCCTGATCTGAAACCCAGGGTCTGATTTGCAGAAATGCTGAACACTCACAGCTGCAACTGAAGTCAATGGGAGCTGTGCTTTGAACATATAAAATGTGCTATACAATGCTGTATATTTTGAAAAGTCTTGTATACTTTTGACCTCTCTGTGCCTCCAGTCTGTAACATGGGGGTAATACCCCTTCATCTCACACAGGTGTTGTGAAAATAAATGTATTATGTTTGTGATGCACTCAGATATGGTAGTAATGAGCACCACAGAAAAAACCATGCAGAAATTAATGTCTTTATTCAGAGCAATGTTTGTCTAATGTGCAGTAAATAAGGCATTCCATCACACACAACACGAAAATAAAATACGGAATAGTTTCTCCTTAATTAAGAGCAATGTTCCTTCAGTGCATTGACTGAGGCAGGGTACCTGTGGAAAAAATAGTGCGTGATTATATAATTAAACACTATCAGAATGCATACGCACATGGCTGATTTAAGGATGCACAGGCAACCTTAATTTTGGCATTTCCTAACTTTTCAATGTTTGACTGCACCTTTGAATGTTTTCAACATGTTTTTGTGTGTGTAATTATAGACAAGTTTAAACATCTCAACTGTGCACCCACGGCACTGCCCTGACTGACAGGCATACCCATCCACTACACACAGACTTATCTCTGGTCACAAAACTTCAATTCTTCGCTCTTAATTGTATAGGTATTGCCCAGACTCCAGCCTACTTAATCATACAGAGTCCATAAAAATACTACTTAATGCTTGACTAGACTATATATGGAGGGCTGTAATTTCTCATGATTCACAAACATTCCATTTGACTCCAATTATGCCAGTATTGCTGCACACAGATCCCGAGTCTTAGAATTTGCTTAGATGTAAAACATAATTGACAGGCGTCCTTGGGACCTCATGAAGCATTCAGGACTTTGATGGACCTTGCAACTGTGCCCCACTCCTTTCCAGGCTCTCCAAATGTGGAGGTTTGCTATGGGAAAGCAACTCCTGTGTGACTTTCCATCTCCTGCCTTTTCAAGATGAGGCCCACATCTGTGCCAGGCATACTTCGTAGATCAGGTAAACTAATAATGTACACATGCCTGTAGGTAGGTAGGTAGGTAGGTAGGCAGGCAGGCACACACACACATATATATATATATATAAAAAAATTGAAATTGGAGGGAAACTGAGGAGATTCCTTGCAGCCATTTGGGTGTAGCAATCTTTCTTTGTGATGCTTAGAAATAAACATACAAGGCTCGTATGCAAAACTCTTTATTTATAACAGAACAATTGACAGGAAAGTTAGCCACTTCCAATTCTTCAGGAATGTCTCCATCATTTCACAGTCATAGTGTGTAAGAGCATAGTTATTTCATGGTAACAACTATGGGAAGGAACTGAGCTGTTAAAAGGCCTCTCTGTACAGTGTAAAAAGGATTGTTGTGATGTGGGTGTAGCAGGTTCTCACTTTGCAAGTATGTTGGGCAATGTGCATCCAGTGCCATTAGGCAAAGATACAAAGTAGTTAAGAATATTAGTAGTGGGTATTAGCTATGTGCATGGGGAACACTACATCCACATTCTGTTTCAGAAATCTATCCTTTTGTTATCTATTCACTCCTTTCACTTCCCCAGTTGCCAAAAAAGTTAATACATCAAATTCTAATGGTATTGTGACACTTTCAGAGAATCTCACTTTTTCCATTTAGAATTTTTGTTTGACACGTGCACTTCAGATTACATTCAGATGCTTACATTAACCAAAATATAGTGGAAGTGTCCATAAGAACAAGGACACACTTGGAATTTGTGAAGATGCTTTGTCAATGTTTCGTTGTTAAAAAAACCCCTAATTGTTAAAGACACTGCTTTTAAAGATTGCTTTTATTCTCTAAAAATAGGTATATGGATTTTATAAACACGTATATAATCTACTTGAGACTATTTTAGAGACATTTTGTATATCACAAATTCTCATTAATTTATTATTTAAAATATTTTCTTCCAAAGTCTGAATTGAGTTAGATAAGCTAACCAATCTAATTATTGCTTTTAGCCATCATACTGCACACTACTGTGCAGAGAGGGGAAGATGAAATTGCTCTTTTGCTTTTGCGTATAGTTCTGTCTGTAGACATCTCTAGTGCAGTGCATTGGCTCTGAAGACCTTACAAGACCCTAGACAAGTCAGACACTTTAAGCTTGACTACTTGGTAAGATTAATCTTGATCATCAATTTACTTTCTTTAATCAGGGCATGTGCCTTTCAGTAGGTAGACTAATAGTTAAAGTGCTTCAGTTAAAGTAAAAAAAAAAAAAAAAAAAAAAACCCAATAGATAGAAGAGGTTTATCTGGAGAATCTGATACACTACTTACAGAATATGCACTGAAGCATCTGAAATGCTGAATGTTTCCCATGGATCAATGCAGTGCAAGCAGTTTTATGCATTATGTGCTGCAATTCCGCTAGACTGGAAATGTACAGTACTTACAAAAACACAATCCAAAAAGCAGAGACTAGTGCTGGTGGCTCTTCCTTGTCATTTTAGAAACATAAAAAATTCTGCACTACTTTTTTATAATTTAAATACATAAGTAATCTCCACTTTTATTACTTTATGACAATGACTTCAAATTTACATTATTTTAAGTACCATTGTAATAGCTCCGTGTATAATACAGATATTTGCTGAAATCTTGTCAGAAAATAAAATAAAAAATACCTTTCACTATATAAAAAAATGCTGGAAAGACAAGAACACAGAACAGGGACTTGGTACAGACTATGAATTCAGTTTTATATTAACCACAGTTAACCCAAAAATTAACAGATACACAGCGATATTCAAAAGCAGTGCAAATATCTTTGGAGGTTAGAATAAAATTATACTACAAGAACATCAGACAGGGGAAATAAAAAGGCAAGTACTTCAAGTACAAGGAACCAGTCTGCATAAGGTCCATCTTAGTGTTTATTTGAATTTCTTTTCCAAATTTTACTTCTTCCTCTGAAACACGTTGGCCAACATGGCACCTGATGTAGTCAGCTGGCCCATTTTGTTCAAAAACTTGGTCTTTGTATCTTCACTCACAAGGCTAGCAGCAATTGACATTGAGCTAGGAAAGAGTTAAGAAACTGGTTACATAAGAGAACTAAAACCCCCCAAAGAATGCTGTGGTTTGCTGTTTAATAGGCAACGTAAGTGTCTTATCAGCACATTCATGGTTTAAAAATCATGAAAGACTAGGCTGTTATGAATAGCTATGAAAAAGCCAAACCCAAGGACACACTTGGTTGACAAGTCTACATACCAAACAACAATTTCCTTCCAGCCTCCACAGTGGTAGTGTCTCTCAAGTACCATCAAAGCTTCTATATTACTTGTGCACCTCAGGGTCCAATAGCACACTCAACCCAAATGGTAGTTTTCATAGTTCCAGGAAAAAGTAGCCCTAGAGGTCCTTCAAACAGAGTCCTACTGAAGAACTTTAAAATGCATTTACATATTCTTTTGAATATCTTTAGAAGTTCTCACATTAATGTTAGCTTAATTCAATGATTACTTCTCAAGGATGAATGCCTTTGTGAAGCATCCACTTCGTCACCTTCTAGTGGAAATATAAACTCTAAGCCTTCATTTGTCCAAGTACTATACATTTGGAAGACCACATCTAATCTCAAATCAGATTCAGAAAAGCAATAAAGCCAAAACTACTGAACGTAAGAAACTGGAGTGTGGGGCAATAGGTTTTAAAAAGCCACACAGTCACACAGACACTCCTCTGGAATTTCTAATGTACTGGAGTGTTCAACTTCCCGGTAAACAGATAACTGTCACTACAGTAGAACTGTGTCACAAGACAGATCATTCCTATAAATTAGTATCACAAAAGGCAGAAGTGCTAATAAATGTGCTGCACTTCCTGTACTACATCAAGACATTTGTGGTTAAAATGTCAAGGCAAACTTTCTTTCCACCAAGGTTTACTAAAATTAAAATGGAGTCCTCATAAAGTTCAGCAGAGACTCTGACCATTTGATAATTATCCAAGTGCTTACACCATCCAAGTCCATAAAAAAATGAATTTCCTGAAATCAAACACATAGCAATCAGAAACAATACCAACATTTCAAACATCCCTGGATGTCAAGGCAGGTCAAATAAGTGAAAATTAGTTATAAATTGTTCTCCCATAAGCCAAAAAGGAAGTTACTTACTTGTAACTGAAGGTTCTTCGAGATGTGTGGTCCTATTGGTATTCCGAATGTGGGTGCACATGTGCCATGCGCCAGAGCCGGAAGGTATTCTTAGCAGTGTCAGTTGACCCACACGTGCGTCTCCTTGTGCTCTCAGCCGAGAGTATAATCGGCTGTGCGGGTTGACGCCTCTCCAGTGACCCCCTCTTACTCCCGAATAGACCAGTTCACAGCAGAGAGGATGGAGGGCGAGTATTGGGATACAAATAGGGACCACACATCTGGAAGAATCTCCAGTTACAGGTAAGTAACCTCCCTCCTCTTCTCCAAGTGATGGTCCCTACCGGTATTCCAAACATGTGTGAGTAGCGAAAGTGATTAGTGTGGAGGTGGGTGCGAGGTTGTATGAGGAAGTGCAGTCTGCAGTATGGCACAGCCCACTGCAGCATCCACAGCCGCCCCTTGGGGAATGACGTAGTGAGATATGAACATGTGTACTGAGTGCCATGTGGCTGCTCGACAGGCCAATGTGATGGTTTGCATTCGTGTAGAGTGCACTGTAACTATCAGGCGGCGGTACATCAGATAGTGTGTATCATTCGTTGATGCACCCAGAGACCCATTTGGAGATTCATTGGGAGGAGAAAGCTTGATCCGTGGACTGGTTGGCAATGGTTTCAAACAGTTTGGCTGATGCATGAAAGGTGCAGAGTCAAAACACCAACTCATGGCGGACTTTGAGGGAATGCAGCACCCTGTGTGCATGGGAGGCGTGCGGTTTGGGACAGAAAACAGGGAGGTGTATGCACTGATTAAGATGGAACTCTGACACCACTTTTGGCAGGAACTTAAGGAGTAGCTGTAAGGAAACAATCCTTATGGAATACAGTGGGGAGGGGGGGGTCAGCCATCATGGCTGCCAGTTCGCTGACCCATCTAGCTGAGGTAATGGCCACTAAGAACATGACTTTCATGGAGAGATGTGAGAGGGAGCACATTGCCACTGGCTTGAAGGGTGGTCTTGTGACGGCGGAAAGAACGAGATTAAGGTCCCACTGGGCTGTGGGCCAGAGTACTGGTGGGAAGGTATTGAGGAGACCTTTCATGAAGAGGATGGTGGTAGGGTGCATAAACACAGAGGCACCCTCCACTGGGGGTGAAAGGCACTAAGGGCTGCCAGGTAGATCTGTATAGAGCTGAGGCAAGGCCTGACATCTCAAGCTTGAGGAGGTAACTGAGAATGATAGTTATAGAGATTGTACTCAATAGATGGTGACAGCAGCGAGACCATGAGATGAATATGAATGGTCTCCATTTAACGTGGTAGCAGGCTCTGGTGGATGCCCTCTCGCTTTGTGTAAGGATGTGTCATACCAAGGTGGAGCAAGATACGTCTACCCCGATCCCCAAGCAAAAACCAGGCTGCAAAGTGAAGAGGGCCCAGGTTGGGATGCTGGACTCAGCCCCAATCTTGTGTGAGGAGATCCCTGAGTGTTCTGAGGCGGAGTAGTACTCAGTTGGAAAGTCTGAGGAAGTCTGTGAACCAAAACTGATGGGGTCAGAATGAGGCTCTGAGTATTACAGTATCTCAGTCCCATCGAACCTTGTGTGGCACTGACGGGTGGATGGGAATGGGGGAAGGCATAGCAGAGGTCACCTGTCCAGGGCAGGAGAAGAGTGTCACCCTGTGAGTCCTCCCCCCACGGCTCCCCTGGAACAATAAAGGGACAACTTGCAGTTCTCATGAGTGGCAAAGAGATCACAGCATGGGGTGCCCCATTTGAGGAAGAGGTAGTGAAAAGTGGCATTGTCCAATTCCCACTCATGGTTGAGGTAGAGAGTCCTGCTGAACACGCTGGCCAGGGAATTTTGGGTGCCCAGGAGGTACATTGCTTGGAGTTTCACATGGTGTTTGATGCACTGATTCCAAAGATGGATGGACTATGAACAGAGAGGGGGAGACTTGGCGCCATCCTGCTTGGTGATGTACACTACCGTTGCGATGGTGTTGGAGAGTAGTTGAATGTGGTGGGATCGAATGAGAAGAAACACCTGGCACGCAAAATGGACTGCCCTCAGTTCGAGCACATTGATGTGCACTCTGGCCTCTTTTGGCGTACAGACACCCTGGGCTGTGTAATTGTCTAGATGGGCCCCCTAGTCCCCAAGGAGATGTCTGTTGTGATGATGGCCTGCGGGATGGGAGAGGTGAAGGGGGTACCGAACATAACCTTGGAAGGGTTGGTCCCCCATGTGATGGAGGTCAGAACCATCTGGGGGACAGTGACTCTGGCCTCCAAATGGTCCATGTGGGGTGTGTAGATGGAGAGGATCCAGAATTGGAGGCAATATATGTGTAGATGTTTGTGTGGTGTCACGGATATAAAGGCCGCCATATATCCCAGGAGGGAGAGGCTATGGTGGACCGTGGTGTGGGTGTTGTGGTGCAGTTCCACAACTATGGCTGTCAGCGTTGTGAAGCAGTCTGCTGGAAGGAAGGCCTGTGCCGCAACTGAGTCGAGCCACGCCCCAATAAAGTTTATTGTGTAGATATGAGCACTGATTTCTCCTCATTGAGGCAGATACCTAGAGAGGTCAGGAGAGCACGAAGGGCAAGGATGGCAGAGATGAGTTCTTGTTGGAATAGTGCGAGAAGGAGCTAGCTGTCCAGGAAGGGATATACCAAGTAGCTGAGGCAGTGCATTTGAGCTGCCACAACAGCGAAGATCTTTGTGAAGACCCATGGAGCCATTGCTATGCTGAAAGCGAGGACTCAGAATTGATAGTGGTAGCATCCCACCTGGAAACGGAGAATTTTCCGGTGGGTCAGGTGAACGTTGATGTGGAAGTAGATGTCTTTCATGTCAAGGGCAGCAAACTAGGCCCCATGGGGAATCATAGGACTAGAAGTTACCTCGAGAGGTCATTTAGTCCAGTCCCCTGCACTCATGGCAGGACTAAGTATTATCTAGACCATTCCTGACAGGCGTTTGTCTAATCTGCTCTTAAAAATCTCCAATGATGGATATTCCACAACCTCCCTAAACAATTTAGTCCAGTGCTTAACCATCCTGAAAGTTAGGAAGTTTTTCCTAATGTCCAACCTAAACCTCCCTTGCTACAATTTAAGCCCATTGCTTCTAGTCCTATCCTCAGAGGTTAACAACAATTTTTCTCCCTCCTCCTTGTAACAACTATGTACTTGAAAACAGTTATGTCCCCTCTCAGTCTTCTCTTTTCCAGACTAAACAAACATTTTAAATCTTTTTCAACCTTCCCTCATAGGTCATGTTTTCTAGACTTTTAATAATTTTTGTTGCTCTTCTCTGGACTTTCTCCCATCTGTCCACATCTTTCCTGAAATGTGGCACCCAAAATAGGACACAATACTCCAGTTGAGGCCTAATCAGTATGGAGTAGAGTGGAAGAATTACTTCTCGTGTCTTGCTTGCAACACTCCTGTTAATGCTTCATTCACTCCCAGAATGATGTTTGCTTTTTTTGCAACAGTGTTACACTGCTGACTCATATTTAGCTTCTGGTCCACTATGACCCTCAGATCCCTTTCCGCAGTACTCATTCCTAAGCAGTTATTTCCTATTTTGTATGTGTGCAATTGAGTATTCCTTCCTAAATGGAGTACTTTGCATTTGTCCTTATTGAATTTCATCCTATTTACTTCAGACCATTTCGAATTTTAATTCTAACCTCCAAAGCACTTGCAACCCCTCCCAGCTTGGTATCGTCCGCAAACTTTATAAGTGTACTCTCTATGCCATTATCTAAATAATTAATGAAGATATTGAACAGAACTGGACCCAGAACTGATCCCTGTGGGACCCCACCCGTTATGCCCTTCCAGCATGACTGTGAACCACGGATTACTCTCTGGGAACAGTTTTCCAAACAGGTTGCATTTCCCTAGTTTGTTTATCAGAAGGTCATGCGAGACAGTATCAAAAGCTTTACTAAAGTCAAGATATACCAGATCTATCGCTTCCCCCTATCCTCAAGGCTTGTTACCCTGTCAAAGGCTATCAGGTTGGTTTGACACGATTTGTCCTTGACAAATCCATGCTGACTTACTTATCACCTTATCTTCTAGATGTTTGCAAATTAATTGCTTAATTATTTGCTCTGTTATCTTTCCGGGTACAGAAGTTAAGCTGACTGGTCTGAAATTTCCCGGGTTGTCCTTATTTCCCTTTTTATAGATTGGCACTAAACTTGCCCTTTTCCAGTTGTCTGGAATCTCTCCAGTCTTCCATGACTTTTCAAAGAAGGGAAGGGATAACAGATGTATGAGGAAGTATGGGAAGTAGAAGCCTCTCCCTGCGTAGGGAGGTGTCACATACTCTATGGTTCCCTTTGTGAGAAGAGCATCTGCTTCCTGTTGGAGAAGGAAGTGATGGGGGGGGGGAAGGGAGAAATGTGGGGGAAAGCAAGAAATTCTATGGAGTATCCGTGGTGGATGACCTCCGGTACCAAATGGTCCGTAGTTTTGCCCCAACTGTAGGCAAACAGGGCAAACTGGCCCCCCGAAGAGGACATGAGGCCCCACGGGTTCGCAGGTCTTGATCGACACATCAAAACTGGGAATTGCAGTGTTGGTGGGAGAGGGTTGAGGAGGTGGCCATGGCAGAGGCTGTGGGTCGCTGTTGCTGGGACTGGTGTCATCTGTATGGGGCTTCCTGTTGCTGCTGGTGTTAGGCCAGGTAGGGGCATACAGGTGGGGGAGGAACTGCTGGTGTTGCTGCTTGTGCCTTAGAGCCGTTGTATAGATTCCCAGGGATTGTAACATGGCTCTGGAGTCCTTCAACAAGTGAAGGGACTCGTTTGTCTTTGACTAAAACAACTTGTCCTCATCAAAGCAGTGGTCCGCTATAGTAGTTTGTACCGTCCAAGGAAAGCCAGATGACTGGAGCCATGAGTCCCGGTGCATTACAATGCCAGTTGCAAGGCAGTGAGAGGATGTGTCAGCCACATCAATCGCTGTTTGGAGGCCCACCTTGGCAACCAGGCACCCTTCGTCCACTAACACCTGAAATTGCTGCTGCTTGTCTGGAGGCAGCTTGTCCCTGAACTCTGCTATCTGTGGTAGTTATTAAAATTGTACTTGGCTAGCAGAGCCTGGCAATTACCAATCTGAAATTGCAGCACAGCAGAGGAACAGACCTTTCTCCCCAAAAAGTTCAATTGTTTGGCTGCTCAGTCTGGAGGGGTGTACTTGTGTGTGCGCTGGCATGCCCACTCCACCGCTGTGTGCACAACGTAAGAGCTGGGGGGGAAGGAGGGGCGTGGAAGAAGAGAAAGTCCTTAGCTGGGATGAAGTACCTTTGCTCTGCACACTTTGGTGTGGGGGTGCAGGAGGCAGCGGTGTGCACACTACCCTTACTGGTTGGAGGATTGCATCATTGATAGGGAGCACCACCCTAGATGGTCCCCGAGGCTGGAGGATGTCTGGGAGCTGGTCCTGTACCTCCTCCAGCGGTTTGCCCAGGTCCGCTGCCACAGGTCCTGATACTGCCTGTGATTGTCCACTTATTCCTCGGAGCTCGATGGTGCTGGTGGAGGAGTCTGGGCAGAGCGGGGGGAAGGCATGGTAGGGTGGATATTGCTGGTGTATGGGTTCCAGGGCGCCCAGTATGGCCAAGGGATGGGCCCCAAGGGGTGTGGTGAGCCCCACAGATACCGGTACCAAACCCTTGCTGCTGGGTTGTATGCTGGTGGATAAGGCGGCCAGGGACACAAGTCCGAGCTGTGCCGAGACCCTAGGGAAAAGGAGGGTTCCGGCTCTGAGAATTTCTCCAATTCCAAAGGCGGCTCTGGCAGCAGTGCAACCAGTGAGCCGTGGTGCAGTGCCAACAGAGGCCTGTCCGGCAGAAGCAGTTTGTTTGCTGGAGAGGGTGGTTAGGGCAGCACCAGTTCCTCCATCAGGAGAAGGAGCTGCAAGCGGCTGGGAGTCCGAGTGCCCTTGGAGACGCCAGAACACACAGGCGGTGTCTGTGGCGCTGTCTGGTATGGAGGTGGCAGCAGGACGGGTGATACTCCCACTCCAGGTGGGCAGGTATAGGGATGACCGTAGGTACCTCCATCCGTGGAAGCTTGGACACCAGTGCGGCTGAGTCAACATGCGACATCTCACCTGACCTGGTTCGGAGAGGAAACAATGCGCTTAGGAGCAGCCCTCAACGGGGACCTGCTCTTATGTCCATGAGAGTGCTTCTTATTCTCATGCATGGGCTTCTCCTTGACCACCAGTACTGGGGCGTGTAGAGTGCTGGGAGGAGTACTCACCACCAGTACGGACATAGCACTGACAGTTCCGGATCCAAGTGAGCACGTGGCCTCATGGCTTCCTCCATTAGATGTTTTTGGAGGCGAAACTCCTCAGTCTGAGGTGGGAAAGATTTACAAATCGTGCAACGCGCTGCAATGTGAGCCTCCCTGAGACAATACAGACACTGCTGGTGCTCACTGCTCATGAAGAATGAGCATGGACAAGAAACAGTTTTTAAACCCCGGAGCACGGAGCAGTCCCGAGAGGGTGGGGGGAGGGAAAAGCTTACCCCAGATGGGGTTTTGCTATCACTAACTACAACGACTATATACAACTATCTATGCTACCCACCAAAAAACAAAACAAAAGCACAACTACAAGAATGATAATCAAACTAGTGAAGTCACTCTCTTAGTTAAAAGACTAACAGTGTGAAGGAACAGGGGTTCTGACTCAGGCCATGCAGCAGTAAGAGGGAAGTGGAGAGGCGTCGACCTGTACAGTCTATTATACTCTCAGCTGGGAGTATGAGGGGAGGCACGATGCACATGCAGGTCAACGGAGACTGCTAAGAAAACCTTCTGGTGCATGGCGCATATGTACACCCACGTTTGGAATACATATATGGACCATCATTCGAAGAAGAATATTCTTTACCTGGAGCAGAGGGGCACTCAAAGAGGAGACATTACATTCTTTCCTTTCTCCATAAAGGAACAAAAATCCATGCAAGTACTTTACATCTCATCCTCACTTGCTTGAATACAGAAATGCATTTTTAAATGATAAAATTATCACTTACGCCATAAAAGCTAGTTTATTATACATAACATGTTCACTTTACTATTGCAGCATCCTATCAACCCTTTCTTTTGATCTTTTTTTCTTCTAGCTATTGAGTCTTGCTATTATCCTAGACTAAGTGCTGGGACAGGGATTGCCTTATTTATATGTTTGTACAGTGCCTGTTACAATAGGGCCTTGACCCATGACTAGGGCCTCTACATACATAAATACGCTCAATATGCTGTAGGAATACTTTGAAAAACGTATTTGCCATAAAATGAAACATCAAATAGTCTCAAAATTATTCTTAAACTTTATTCTATTTAATATTATTCTATAAACTTAACATTTCCCAATGTCCAATTCTGCATTTGAGCCCCTAAATCTGTATTTGGATGTCTAGATGTCCATTTAAGAACACAAGTTTGAAACCTGGGCTCACAATGTGTCTCTCTTTAGTCAGCATATGACAAAAATCACCTTCTTACATAATGGCTCTGCATATATTGTGCTGATCTGACACTGATGAAGCGAATTTAGCATAATTTCATGATTTATAACCTTGCAAAAGTGAAAAGTTATCTAAAAAAATCTCTTTGGCAACAGTCTCAAACTTTAATATTAGGAAAGTATTTAATATATTTTAAATGGCCATTTAATGATATTTAGCAGTCTGAAAACATGGAGAGCCATGTGACCAGTCAGCTCTGTGGATCAGCAGCTATCTGTAGATCCGTCTGGGAACCACTGGTAGCATACTTTGCTTTTAGCTTAGCTGCTCTAAGGAAACTGTATTGTAAAGATGCAAGCTGGATTTCATAGTCAAATCAAAGGGATACTGATTATCAAAGAAGGGGATAATGATTATATAAAGAATCAAAACTTTTACTTAATACCAGCTATTCAAGAACTAGAAGTCACTTCAACCTATGTTATACAAGTCTATCCCAGAAAAAGCTGCTTTAGACGGGAAAGTAGTGTATTCCACGCATTAACAGTGAAAGGAAATGCACTGGGGGCTAGCTTCAGAAGAGGAAGAAAGCCAGGGGCTGGGAGACAGCAAAAGAAAACCAGTCTTAAACTGAGGGATATCGGGCCCTATGCTACACAGTGAACTAATCAATACGCACTGAAAGACATTTTATTTTCATTCTGAAAGTCTTGTATGAAAACCAAGGTTTAGGGAAACATCAGAACTTTAGAGACACAAAATGGGTGATGTAATATCTTCTGTTGGTGAGAGAGACAAGCTTACACAGAGCTCTTCACATCTGGAAAACGTACTCAGTGTCACAGCTTAAGACAATGTCAGTTTCTGGAATACTTTAGAACTTAGAACAAGTTCAGAATTGGGAACATTAAAGTTCAGATTTTCACAGATAACATTCTTATATTATTATAACCCAGACAGGTGGAAACATTTAAAAACAAGTACACCTCTACCCCGATATAACACTGTCCTTGGGAGCCAAAAAATCTTACCGCGTTATAGGTGAAACCGCGTTATATTGAACTTACTTTGATCCACCAGAGTGCGCAGCCCTGCCCCCTCGGAGCACTGCTTTATTGCGTTATATCCGAATTTCTATTATATCTGGTCGCGTTATATAGGGGTAGAGGTGTATATCTAAGAAATATGTCTAGTATTACCAAGTTTAAATAGTTAAATGTGTTGATCAGGTGAGAAACCTTATAATTTGGTTCAAAGGTCTGAGGGGTTTTTTTTAATCATAACAGCTTAAAAGCCAGTAGTTTATGTTATTAAATGATGTAGCCATGCAACTGTTCTTCTGTTTGATCATAAAAATATAATTCATTACACAGAAAAGTAGTGTTTAAACATTAACTTGACTGAGGTCTACATATATTACATGCAATACAGTACTCCCTTCAATTTATGGTGAGGCTTCGGGCCAAAACATTCAGAAAATCCGTTCATATTACTGTGCACTTTGTAAAATCACTTTTTAAAAGTTGGTCACTTAAGATCAAACTCTTTTGTCATATATTAAAATGAGTTGAAGAAAAACTATCTATAAACAGCTTTAGGATTTACAATACTTCATATGTTTTGTTTTTAAATCACAAAAGCATATTCCTTTTGTGATCTCAGAATCTCTCTAATCAACATTTCTAATACAAGATGAAAATATGGTGAGCCATAATAAATAAATGTCTACAACTGATTTTGATTCATTTTATTTTTTGTAAATGTATTTGGATAGAGTGGTCCTTGCATCACGTTCCTAAACACTGGTAACTTGATTGTCTTTTGGTTACATTTTTATAAAGGATTTAAATGTATTTTTTAAAAAAACCACTTAAGGGGTATCTAAAGTTTCTAATAAAATGACCAAGTTTTGATTGGGCTTTAGGAGGACCGAGAAGTTTGTGTGGACATATCTTAAGTCATAAAATATTTTCTATCAAATTTCGACACATTTTTGAAAAAATATTGCAACAAAAATCTAGTACTGAAAAGATAGAAAAAAGGGAAGGTTAAACAAAGGAAACAAGCGTGACACGTTGTGAAGACTTCTCTTTTTCAATCTTACTTCTCAGTAGTTAGCATTCAAGAAGGAAATTAATTGGATGCAGCGTCACTGATGCACGCGTAATACTTATATTTGTATCCATGCTGCACAGGAAGTACTCAATGTGGTATCAAAATGTTTTCTTCAGTCGTAAAATGTTACATTTTGATTCAAGTTTTTTGCTACTATGGTGCTGTTTACTAATTTGTTTTTAAAACTTCAGTTAATCTAAAACCACCATTAGACTAAAGCTCCAGAGAGATAAAACAGTATGTCTTATTCAAAACCAACCCTGTCCACTTAGAGAGATACTTAGTAGAAGAGAACACATTATCATCCCCAAAAGTAACTCCTCTGTTCAATTAAAAAGAGCAGCCCATCAATGTTTCTAACTGAAGAGAGTTGCTTCTGACTTAAGGCCAACTCTCTCATCTTCCCAAAGGAACCTAGGCTATGTTTACATTGCATCGGCACAGTCTGCAGGAGTGAGAGTTGCACAGCACACCAAAATGTTGTGCTCTAACTGCCCTTTGTGGCTGCTGCTGGCACAAGCTAAAAGGTACAGAGGGCACAGAGTGAAGAGAAACCCCTGGTAGAGTGCTCATTTGCAAAACAGGTGCTTCTCATTGTGAAATGAAGTTAGGACTGGCTGAATGGGGGTAACCATCATGTTTATGGTTTTCAAAATCTACTAAGGAGGTCTGTGGCAGACTGTGTTGGGGCCAAGCTAAGCCCTCTTATCACAGGTGCTGCAACCAACACTTATAATGGTGCATGAACTCTAGGAATGAATCACTAGCAAAGAGCTACTGTTTAAAATGCTTTATAGCCAGGCCCACAGCTTCTCCTCCTAGTCCTACCCAAAAAAGACACCAGGGATATCTCTGAATGTATCCACTTTATTCTTTGTCTTTTCAGTTTCGCATTCTTCTCCAGTCAAAGTTTTTGTCACCTCTGCCTTCCTTATCTTTTCTCTGATCTATTTTTTTGTTATGTTGCTCTGCTCCTCCTAGCCCTTCACTCCAAGTGCTTTCCCGTCCCTCCTGTCTGGTTTTCTACTACTTTTTCTGAAACAGGAGAATGTGCCTGAGGCTTTAACCACAATAACTAGTGCTTTGTCACCAAAGCAGAATAATGACTACTTCCCTCTCCCTTGCTGCTTTGTTGCCTGTTGTGTTGCTCCTCTACACTCTGCTACTCTTCACAAGCAAATGAACATTAAGATCACTGAAGAACGACAGTACTTTGAATTATTTCACTTCATGCCTGGCTCTCCCTCCCCCCAATTCTGCTGATTTCACCCAGAGGAATGGGAAGAGATGGAGGTAGTGAAGGGGTACAATGAAAGGTGAAGAGTGCACAGTGAAATAAAGCTCTGAAAGGCTACTTCCTTGTGTAAGCAGGGGAATGGTCCCGCTATTGTGGGGAACTTTCCTGGCTTCTGCACTACTCTGGTGAAATGGGCTAACGAAAGGATCTGAGTCCTCACTCCCACTCTCTTTACCCAGAGGCCTCCCTGCCCTTGAGGGCTCCCCTTCCACTCTCCTGTCTGGCAGAGTCCTCGTAACCCCAACAAGGCTGGGCCCAGGATTCCTGGGGGGCTCCACCCCCAACCCTGCTGTGGTCACCTAGGACAGGGGCTAGGGTGTCCCCACTCCGGGGTACTCTCTCTGCACTGGGCACCTCCCTGAGCCACTGATTATTCCATACAATTTAAAACAAATACAAGTTGTTTAATTAACAATTAATCTAAAGAAAAGAATAAGGAAAAATGGGAGAGGTTAAAGGAAAACACATCACCCCGCTCTGTGGCAGGGAACATCACAAACAGTGTCTCTGGACATCAGGGCACTTCGCAGTCTGTTCCTTGTAGGCCCCAGATTTCCTTCTCAGGCCCTGGCTGTGCTGCAGGGATGCTGCGGGTTGGACACTTGCAATGGTGGTGGCCACACACCTCCGGGCTTTGAGTGGTGGGACCCTTCTTCCCAGCGTCAGCCCCCCGTCAGGTTAAGGTCTCCATCCCGGTCTGGCCTGCAAGGGCCCTTGTCTGGAGGTGTCTTTCTGTGCTGGGCCCTTTGCCCAAGGTCCCCCCTTGGCTGGCCCCACTTGCTCACCACGCCTGGCTCTGTGGCTGCAGCTCTGCTCCCAGCACAGGATCTGCTCTCCCTGGGCTGCGTCTCTGGCTCTGTGGCTGCAGCTCTGCTCCCAGCACAGGATCTGCTCTCCCTGGGCTGCGTCTCTGGCTCTGCTTGGGCCCCTGCTTTCTCCTTAGCTCGGCCCCACTCAGTCTGACCCAGGCAATTCCAACTCACACGGAGGACGGGACCCACCCTGGCCTCCTGTCATGCTGATTAGCCTGCCCGCCCTGTCAATCAGGCTGACCTGGAGCATTGGCCTCTCGCCATTGTTCCTGGGGACTGTCAGTCTCAGGGTCCTGATTTCCCATTGACCCCTCCCCTTTCAGTGCTGGGAGCTAGCCAACCAAAACACCCCCACTGAATGTTAGTAAGGGGCAACAGTCCCCTTACACTTGGTTTCAGTTTACTAATGTAGTGTGGCACATGGCAGGTTTGAGCCTAGAAAATATACTGGTTACTAGCCCAATATGATCTCTCCCATCTTTAGCCATATTGTTAGGAAAGCAAAAAAAGTACAAAAATGTAAATGCTGCTTTCTTTCTGCAAAGATTATAAAGTCTTTGAATTTCTTCTCCCTCATAAGAGGTATCTATGACTAGCCAGAATCAATTCACTTTTCATACACTACGACCGAGAAAAAAGTTGGCTTAGAACCTAGGCATTGTTTTAACTCTCCGTGGACTCAAAGTCAAGTCTTCAAGTGTTGGTCTGATGCTAACCTCTGCAGGATTTGTTCAATTCTCGTTATATGATCTATTCACTATCAGCTACAAACAGTGCACAATATCGTAAGCACTAATAGCAATGTCCCAGGGGCTATACCAGATGTGTTTGAAGCCTATTCTCCTCCACATCAAAAATAGTTCTATTCAACAACATACACTGACAAACTCTCAAATCACTTTGAAAATTAGGATAGACGGAATCAAGCCTTGTCACCTTGAGAAGTAGTTTTACCAACATTTTACAGATAGGGCGAGAGAGAGGTTAAGTGACTTGCTCAGAGTCACACTGAAAATCAGTGTCAGAGCTGGGAACTGACTCCCAAATCTCTTTCTTTGCCATTTGACTATTTTCTCTTTATAAGCCTTTCCAGCCAATACCGCTGAATTCCCACAACTTAAAGAGTCTCATTTACTATGCTGAAAAAGTTATTCAGTCCTGAAAATAGTCATTGACAATGTTCAAAAGTATTTCTTCCAGTAGCCAGTTAGCATCTATGCCTTATTAGACACAGGACAATATTTCAATTATTGCTTCTGATGGGTCAGAAGCATAAGAACAAAACAACATGCGAAAACAAGAACTTCATTTCCACCAAGTAGATGAAAGTGCACTGCCCTACATTTTATATTGGATACGCAACAACCACAACCTGAGTTTGGACAAAGTTCCTGAAATCTGCTTCTAAATATAGATCATGTCAAAACAGGATTCACAGGTGCAAGCCTTGGACTAGAGAACAGCAGCATTCAGGAAGACACCCGCAAAATTCTTTGACCATTATTAAAAAACAAACAAACAAACAAACAAAAAAACAGAAGGGCTGGTGTCCTTCACCCTTCCCCAAAAAGCAGTGGATGCCTTACCCTTGTGGTTCTTGGACAGTCTTGTTTTCCACTTTCTGTTCACACTCCTTTATCATGGAGCTTAAAATAACCTAAAATCACCAAAGAGGAAAATAAGATTTGAAAGGTATGTTCTTCTAACATTAATATTTCTGGTTAAAACTAAACCAAAAAACCTCTAACTCTAGCATAAACTAAGGAAGAGCTAGAATCTTAAAGGGTGCATTATATTTTCAAGCACCTCTAAAACGCAAATAACGAATGACACTGTTCTCTGGTTACAAGCATCAAGACTATTCAGAATGTTTCAAGGAAGACATTTTTATTTAGATAGTTACTGTGTTCAAAGATGCCTTTCTTGTAATGAATCAAAGCACAACCACTCTAGTTAATTTTTCATCTTTGACCATAGCTGTACTTCATTTTTCAATGCAACATTTATAAAAAAATTACATTTCTTTTCTACAGATTAATCTTTATAATTAATTTGCATCTGCCCTCTTGTTTTTGGCTTATAGTGTTAACCCTTAAAGTTATCGTTAGAGGTGTTTTGTACCAAAGTAAAGATGACAAAAGTTGAGATGGTATCCTGTGCTACAGTTCTTTTATTGAAAGGAAGTGTTATTGTAAGCTGGTGCATCATTACAATAGTGTCTGCAAGTGTTGCTATAAATTGAGGCATGTGAGCACCTCCTTTAAAAATTCTTATTTTAGAGGTTTACAGATAATCTTTAAGACTGAATGTGGAAAAAAGTAGTCTGATGTTTCTGTATTTCTAAAGTGAGGAAACATTCTTAATGTGCGTGTGTGCGCGCGCAAATGTTAGGCATTGAATGTGGCTGATTGAAAAGGAGTCAGTTTTAGCAGAGATCCTGTGTTCTGGAATTAAGCATACAACACATTTGCCACAGAATACAAATGAAAGCTGAAACACTAAAGTATTGTCTTTAACATAATAGAAAAACTGCAGTTGGAACAGTTATGCAAATCAGTAACAATGCATGGATTGACATTAAAAAACGTATCTTATAATCTAGTGCACAAACTAATCACCTGAAGCTTTCACTGGCTCATGGCTTGGCAGAAAGCCAAGGACTTTCCTTGATTCACTTCTTGGTTCCTATTGAGTTAATCATAAAGCCTCAGACATAGCCAAAGCCTGATGAAATCATTCAATCTTCCTAAAGAATGAATGATAAAATATGCAGCAATAAGGTGCCTGCATCAAAAGAGTCACCATCGCTACCAATATCATTGTTGGCAGTCTCAGAGAGCTTAAGGATAAAACAGGGCTGGAGATTGACACAAAATTTACTAAAGTTCTGAGAGCTATGTTATCTCAGGAGATCCACACCATTGGGAGCATACACGAGTGTCAGAGGTCGTGGCACCATTAGGAAAGGAGCAATCATTGGGGCCACATCCACACATAGATCCAGCCCTCAACTGTGGTGTGAAGTTATATGCAGGACTGAGGTTCTGGTTGACTTCCATTATTTTGAACATACTAGTGTTGGAGGACTACTAAATATGAAAGTATGAATGTGCAGAGGCAATATACTCAGAACTCCAATTAAAAGGTAAGCAGGCTTCCTATCTTGAACAAAAAAGTGTATTCAAATTTCTAAATTGTACCAATTATAAGTTATATAAGTAAAAGAACAAAATCTTAAATGTATTCGGATCTATAAATATATAAAAGAGCACCTAGCCAGGACTCCATATGCTTTCCAGAATAGGAAACCCCTCACTAAATATGTGATCAGTAGCCTCGTCCCACTTTCTCCAGCCTTAATACTTTGAATGACCACAATTGCCATGGTATCGGCTAAGGAGAGAGGCATGGGTTAATGCAGCAAGGACCTAAACATTTTAGGATTTTATAGGTAAAACCACTGCAGATCCTTTCTCAAGAGATTGATTCATAACTAACCCCATGGTGGAGAGCTGATTACTTACATAAACATAAGAACAGATACTGGGTCGGACCATTGGTCCATCTGGTCTAATATCCCGTCTTGACAGATGCCAGATGCTTCAGAGAGAATGAACAGAATAGGGCAATTTATCCTCTACTGAAACCTCAATCTGGGACAGTTCCTCAGATATGCCACCTAAAAAGAATGGCTTTTCACATCCTATGCAGTGAAGACTGAAAAGAATTTGTTTAGCTTCTCTGCAATAACCTTGTTTCCCTGGAGTACCCCTTTAGCATCTCAATCGCCAGTAGCCCCATTAGCTGTTTTGCAGGCTTCCTGCTTCTGATGCACTTAATTTTTTTTTTTAAATGCTAGTTTCTCTTTTGCTCTTCCAATTCTTGTTTGGTCTGCCTAATCATATTTTTACACTTGACTTGCCAGAGTTTATGTTCCTTCAGTAGGATTTCACTTCCAATTTTTAAAAGGTATTTTATCTCTAACCACCTCGTTTACTCTGTTGTTTAGCCACGGTGGCATCATTTTTGGCCCTTTTTTAAAAATTTGGGGTATACATAAAGTTTGAGCCTCTATTATGGTGTTTTTAAAAAGTTTTCATGCAGCTTGCAGCCATTTCACTCTTGTGATTGTTCATTTTAATTTTTGTTTAACTAGCCTCCTTATTGTTGTGTAGTTCCCCTTTTTGAAGTTAAATGCTACTGTGGTGGGAATCTTTGGTATTCCCCGCCCCAAGGATGTTAAATTTAATTACATTATTACTGAGCGGTTCAGCTATATTCATCTCTTGGACCAGATCCTGTACTCCTTTTAGGACTAAATCAAGAATTGCCTCTCCCCTTGTGGGTTCCAGGACTAGCTGCTCCATCCAGCAATCATTAATGGTGTCTTGAAATTTTATCTCTGCATCCAATCATGAGGTAAAATGTCAATATGGGGATAGTAAATCCAGTAATCGGGGATTTCAACTGTTTTTGTAATCTCTCTCATCTCCCTGAGCATTTCACCATCACCATCCTGGTCAGGTGGTTGCAAGAATATTCCTACTGCTATACTCTTATTATTCATAGAGATTCTTTGGTACTGTTTGATTAATTTAAGATTTTTTTTCTATATCTGACTCTATGCTTTCTTTCGCAAATAGTAGTGCCACCCACCAGTATGGTGGGATTATTATCTATCGTTCTGATATATTTTGTACCCTAGTATTACCATGTCCCATTGATCATCATTCCATCAAATTTCTGTGATGCCTATTATATCAATATCCTCAGGCACTCAAGTTCCCCCATCTTAGTATTTAAACTTCTTGCATTTGTATACTAACACTTATTAAATTTGTCAATATTTAGTTGTCTGAAGTAGAGGACTTCTTTCCCAAAACAAGTAGGGAAGAAAAATACATGTAAATAGAGTGTCATGTGGCAACTTTAGGAATTTCAGAATCAGAGACATTTCTCAGACACTGCCTAAAACCAAGTGGAACTGGCCCACAGCTCATCTGGCATTATGACACAGGATTGAATACAAGCCTTTTAGACAATCTGAACAGAGCGTGATTCACTCCTGAACTTGTTCCTAAATGCCACAAGCAATCTGACAGCCAAATGGTTCTGTCCAATCCAGATAATAACTCAATATTATCAAACTCAGGAAGTCTAATTATGCCTAGGGAAATTTGAGAGATTTTGGGAAGACTGAGTGGGTATGCGGGCCTACTAACATGGATCAGAGTCTACACTAGAGGAAAGACCAAATCTGTGTTCACCCTTGAAAAATAAAGCATTTGATATTATCCATCAAAGCAAACATCTGCCGTGGGATGGAGCATGACAACCGATTTTAGAAACCCTGTTTCTTGGAAATATACCAACGTATGCTGACTTTGGAGCTCATGACTTCATCTAGCAGACAAAAGCAACTCTTGCAGACCAAAATGAATGTACTATTGTCAAAGACATGCCCTTGTGATCCAACGGATCACACTGGTGTCTGAAGTGGTATGTTGGACAACATGGCCAGAGTTGATAGAAAGCCAAGTCATTGACGAGCAGGTCTCAAGATCAAATTGCTCCAAGTTATGACATACTAATATGAATCTGAATTCTTTAGTCTTTTCCAGATCGTGAGAACCAAATTTGTGTACACAAGTTCTTTAGCTTCAATTTAAGGCCTCTTATTCAACCTACTAAAGCCCTAAACCTTACACATTCTGTAAACTAATACATAAACCTAAACAAAACTAATTGGTTCCACTATATGCAATGCACAATCTTTTACCTTAATCCTAGATACGTTCCTCATAAAGTTACTTTTTCAGATAATATAAGCCATTACTGAATATGATAAAATGGTTGAGAGGAAATGAAACTAGACAACTTTCATCTGCTGCAGCTTTTTAATTTATCTTTACTTTTTGTAGACACTCCCTACAATCATTCAACTCATTCTGTGCATACACTGACTGACCCATGCCAGATCTCCAAGAGCACTTGGGGTAAGGGAAGTGCAACTCTTGTCACCTCTGACTGATGTTCAGATTGTTACTGTCACTCCTGACTCACCCTTCCGAAGTCAGTCAGAGTCAGATTCCTTCCTTCTAAAGCTAGAAAGTCCCCCCATCTTAATATTCTTCACTGCCAATTCTATTTCTTATATAAGATGCACATTTTATTGACCATGAACCAAAACCAGAAAAAGATACACCAAAGTTTATTAATATACAAATACAGCCAGGAGCAGGGTTTATATTATTAAGTATTGAAGAACAGGCCTAAAACTCCTACAGAATAGAGTCTCCTGGGATTCCCGCAGGGTTGAATTATGTTGCAATTTAAGCCCATTGCTTCTTCTCCTATCCTCAGAGGTTAAGAACAATAACACTGGTCTACAATTTTTGAGAAGTCGTCTGCTTCAGAGATAAAATGTGCTATTTATTATGTATTTTGATGTGCTGAATTCAAATATGACAATTAAAACAACTGATTGGCTACTGTTTCTAAGATATTTAAGTTTTTACATTTTGTCTATGTATATTGTGTAGATAGTAGAGTTTTAATCATAAATTGTAAACCTAGGTCTTCTCATGTGTTTATGGTTGCTTTACATGATAATATTTCACCTGTTCTGTTTATGTAACACTTTAAAAATCAGCAAAAGGGTTATATAAATAAAATTTATTATGAAACAAAAGGCAAAAAGCTATTCTGTACATAGTTTAGTCCTATTCAGTGTCTACTCGGCGCTTCTTGGCTTGTCTCTTGTATTCATTAAATGGAGCATCTCTTGTCACTGTCCAGCAATAGTCTGCAAGCATTGATGGGCTCCATTTGCCCTGATAGCGTTTCTCCATTGTTGCAATGTCCTGGTGAAATCGCTCGCCGTGCTCGTCGCTCACTGCTCTGCAGTTCGGTGGAAAAAAATCTAGATGAGAGTGCAAAAAATGTATCTTTAGTGACATGTTGCAACCAAGGCTTTTGTATGCCTTGAGGAGGTTTTCCACCAACAACCTGTAGTTGTCTGCCTTGTTGTTTCCGAGAAAATTTATTGCCACTAACTGGAAGGCTTTCCATGCCGTCTTTTCCTTGCCACGCAGTGCATGGTCAAATGCATCATCTCGAAGAAGTTCACGAATCTGAGGACCAACAAAGACACCTTCCTTTATCTTAGCTTCACTTAACCTTGGAAATTTTCCACGGAGGTACTTGAAAGCTGCTTGTGTTTTGTCAATGGCCTTGACAAAGTTCTTCATCAGACCTAGCTTGATGTGTAAAGGGTGGTAACAAAATCTTCCTTGATTCAACAAGTGGTGAATGCTGAACACTTTTCCTCCCAGGCTCCAATGACTGTCGGAGTGGCCAATCTTTCTTGATGTAGTGGGAATCTCTTGCATGACTATCCCATTCGCAGAGAAAACAGCAGTACTTTGTGTATCCAGTCTGCAGACCAAGCAAGGGAGCAACAACCTTCAAATCGCCACAAAGCTGCCACTGATGTTGGTCATAGTTTATGCACCTCAAAAGTTGTTTCATGTTGTCATAGGTTTCCTTCATATGGACTACATGACCAACTGGAATTGATGGCAAAACATTGCCATTATGCAGTAAAACAGCTTTAAGACTCGTCTTCGATGAATCAATGAACAGTCTCCACTCATCTGGATGGTGAACGATGTTGAGGGCTGCCATCACACCATCGATGTTGTTGCAGGCTACAAGATCACCTTCCATGAAGAAGAATGGGACAAGACCCTTTTGACGGTCACGGAACATGGAAACCCTAACATCACCTGCCAGGAGATTCCACTGCTGTAGTCTGGAGCCCAATAGCTCTGCCTTACTCTTGGGTAGTTCCAAATCCCTGACAAGGTCATTCAGTTCACCTTGTGTTATGAGGTGTGGTTCAGAGGAGGAGGATGGGAGAAAATGTGGGTCCTGTGACATTGATGGTTCGGGACCAGAAGTTTCATCCTCTTCCTCTTCCTCGTCTGACTCAAGTGAGAATGATTCTGGTGCATCAGGAACCGGCAGTCCTTCTCCGTGGGGTACTGGGCGTATAGCTGATGGAATGTTTGGATAATGCACAGTCCACTTTTTCTTCTTTGACACACCTTTCCCAACTGGAGGCACCATGCAGAAGTAACAATTGCTGGTATGATCTATTGGCTCTCTCCAAATCATTGGCACTGCAAAAGGTATAGATTTCCTTTTCCTGTTCAACCACTGGTGAAGATTTGTTGCACAAGTGTTGCAGCATATGTGTGGGGCCCACCTCTTGTCCTGATCTCCAATTTTGCAGCCAAAATAAAGGTGATAGGCTTTCTTAACCATAGTGGTTATACTGCGCTTTTGTGATGCAAAAGTCACTTCACCACAAACATAGCAGAAGTTATCTGCACTGTTCACACAAGTACGAGGCATCTCTGCTCACTTTGGCTAAACAGAAATGTGTCCCTTTGCAAAATCAAACACTGACAAATAAGAGCATGACACTGTATGATTTCTAGAGCTGATATAGGGCAATTTGTTCAGCAGAGTGATGTAAGCTTCGTTATGATTGCATCATCCATGACTGCTAGGAATAACATGATGCAATTCATATCATGTATGATGCAATACCAGCTTCAGATTGCATCATTCATTGTTTTGCCTAAAAAGCAAGTACTGTCCAAACCCAGTCATAGATTTATTCATAGATCCAGTCAAAGATGTATTTTAGTCATTTCTGGTTTAAATTGAGATCCCTTCCCTTTATAACTCACTTATCCTCGCCATTCCCAAGTCAAGGGTCGTATATACTGACCCAATAGCATATCTTGAAAACTAGAGCCAATCAACAATGTTAAGCATCATTTTCGTTCTCAGTGACCCAGAATTAGTAAAGTTTGACTACATTTATTTCAGAAGCATTTTGGCTGTAGAGCAGTGTAATTTTTATCCCTCCTCTTTGTAACAACCTTTTATGTACTTGAAAACTGTTACGTCCCTTCTCTTCTCCAGACTAAACAAACCCAATTTTTTCAGTCTTCCCTCATAGATCATATTTTCTAGACCTTTAATCATTTTTGTTGCTCTTCTCTGGACTTTCTCCAATTTGTCAACATCTTCCCTGAAATATGGCACCCAGAACTGGACACAATATTCCAGTTGAGGCCTACTCAGTATGGATTTGAGCGGAAGAATTACTTCTCCTGTCTTGCTTACAACACTTCTGCTAATACATCCCAGAATTATGTTCACTTTTTTTTTTTGCAGTAGTGTTACACTGTTGACTCATTTAGCTTGTGATCCACTATCACCCCGAAGATTCCCTTCTGCAGTACTCCTTCCCAGGCAGTCATTTCTCATCTTGTATGTGTGCAATTGATTGTTCTTTCCTAAATGGAGTATTTTGCATTTCTTCTTATTGAATTTCATCCTATTTACTTCACACCATTTCTCCAGTTTGTCCAGATCATTTTGAATTTTAATCCTATCCTCCAAAGCACTTGCAACCCCCTCCCAGCTTGGTGTCATCTGCAAACTTATAAGTGTACTTTCTATGCCATTATCTAAATCACTGAAGATACTGAACAGAACTGGACCCAGGACTGATTTCTGTGGGACCCCACTTTATATGCCCGTCCTGCTTGACTGTGAACCACTGACAACTACTCTCTGAGAATGCTTTTCTAACCAATTATGCATGCACCTTATAGTAGCTCCATTAGGGTTTTATTTCCCTAGTTTGTTTATGAGGAGGTCATGTGTGACATTATCAAAACCCTTACTAAAGTCAAGATATACCACATCTACTGCTTACCCCCATCCACAGGGCTTGTTACCTTGTCAAAGAAAGCTATTAGATTGGATTGACATGATTTGTTCTTGACAAATCCATACTGACTGTTACTTATCACCTTATTATCTACTAAGTGTCTGCAAATTGATTGCTTAATTATTTGCTCCATTATCTTTCCGGGTACTCAAGGTAAGCTGACTGGTCCATAATTCCCTGGATTGTCCTTATTCCCCTTTTAATAGATTGGCACTATACTTGCCCTTTTCCAGTCCTCTGGAATCTCTCCCATCTTCCATGACTTTTCAAAGATAATTGCTAATGGCTCAGATATCTCCTCAGTCAGCTTCTTGGATGTATTTCATCAGGCCCTGGTAACTAGAAAACATCTAACTTGTCTAAGTAATTTTTAACTTGTTCTTTCCCTATTTTAGCCTCTGATCCTATCTCATTTTCGCTGGCATTCACTATGTTAGACGTCCAATCTCTACTAACCTTTTTGGTGAAAACTAACAAAAATGTTATTTAGCATGTCTGCCACTTCCACATTTTCTGTTATTGTTTCCCCTCCCCATTAATGGGCCTACCCTGTCCTTGGTTTTCCTTTGGCTTCTAATGTCTTGGTAGAATGTTTTCTTGTTATCCTTTATGTCTGTAGCTAGTTTAATCTCATTTTGTGCCTTGGTCTTTCTAATTTTGTCCCTACGTACTTGTATTATTTGTTTAAATATGTGCATAGTTCTCTTTTAGCCAAGTTACGTTTATTTTAAAGTCTTTTCTCAAGTCAGCCCACATAGCCACCTGATCATTTCCACTGCTTTCCAGTAAACTCCCTCCAATTTATCAATCTTTTGGGTAATGAACCGCTAAGAAATGAACACTATTTCCAAATAAGGGTGGTTCAAGAGCTGCATTTCAAAATTTTGCAAGTCTTTTTGCTGCCATATCGCCCTACAAACATGTCTCATTTGCTGGATCCTTTCAATATTACTTCTTTCCAAATATCTCCCTTCTATTGAGTTGGTTTCTAAAATGTGTTGTGGCTCCTGGTTTTAGTATATCTTTTTTGACTGTTTAAGAAACGGCATGTGGTAAAACAGCATTTTCTTTTCCCACTTTCATCAGGAAAAATAAAATCCGTTTGTGCTGAAAATCTTCAAGTTTTCAATTACTCCAATTTTAGAAAATAGTTTTACAAAAATGCTTTCAGCTTACGCATCTCAAGGGGACACTAATTTTTTTCTAACAAGAAAACTATGCTAGGATATACAATTGAACCAATAGTCACTACTAACTACTGTAATGCTAACTCCTTAAGTTAAAACAGATTAAACAGCTCATCTATCTATTGCCATCTGTACCTCAAACTAGAATGGTAACTTCAGTTGCTCACCTCATGCTCTGGCGAGAGATGTTCCATGTCAGTTCGTAAACACCTGAGTCCAGGCAAAAAGTGATTGACCATTAAATCCTCTGAAATAACTAGCAGGAAAGCAGTTAAGGCATTTAAAAAAATAATCATAATTTGATGTTATATGGTTTTATCCCAAAGCAATACGCAAACAAAATACCTAACAAAGATATACTAACATTTATTCTAATTGTTGTGAAGTGTTTCACAGGTTTTGGTTAATTTTAGCAATTTGATATTAAGTGACCCAAAACAGAGTCAAAATGAGAATAATAAATTAAAGAATTAAATGTAAAAAAATTTAGGGCCTGATCCCGGATAACAGCAGATATGTAGCATCAGGTTCAGAAGAAGATAGGGCAAAGGAAAAAGAATGGAGGCAAGACAGGGCTTAAAATATTTTTGCTATGACCTGTTTCACTGTATCAAGTTTATTAAACATGACAACACAAAAATAAAATAGTTTCAGTGTCTGGAATTTAATTGGAACAATCCATTGACATCAAAAAGTCTTTTTATTCCCTATGTTATTTTCGTAACAGGTATGACAAAGAGTAGTAGTGGTAAATATATATATATATATGGAAAAGTACCTGAATCAATCTATGTCACTACTATCATTATATCAAAAGGATGCTGAATGAAGGGGAATTGAGGATGGAACCCTAACCCTAAGCATGATATATCTACACAATTATCTTCAGGGTTCTTCCCTACCCCAAAAGCAGATTTAAAAAAAATTATAAAAATCTCAACTTTTTTGAAAATATTTTTCAGTTCTATCTATTGTGAATATCTGCTTTTTAGATTATTGAGAAACCTCACATACTATTACTACTACTCCCAGGGAGCAAGCTATTTTATAATTCCCAAATATTAAAAAAACAAAAGGATGAAAACAATTAACAGTTAAAAACATAACCACACAAGGATACAACAACAGGAAAGAGCACTATAGGCTTCAAACAGATGGGTTGCAATGTCCAGTCTCTTTGAATCCACAGACTGCTGGTTGTTGACCAAGGCTAACTTGTGTAAGTGCGGAATAACAACTGGAAGAGTAAATATTTGAGTCAAAGTATTGTTTTACATTGACTTTCACAAACTTTTCCCCCATATACACTAATTTGCAAAGAAGTTTCTTTTTTTGCAGCAGCTTTTACGATAAAATAAGCAATTCCCACCCTCCTTTTATGCAATAGGAATGGCACCAGACTAAGTTGTTAAGGGGAAAAATACAATGTACTATAGCATCTTGAATAAGTATTTGTCAACAGTTGTTAAAGAGAGGTATCTGAGATAGATACTTCTGATATTTGTTTCTCAGCAACCAAAGTATGGTAACGGCTGGTAAAATGGTGGCTTCTAGTGGGACTACTAGTGGGGTTTCAATTACTATGTTGCAAAATGTATTTAAAAGAAAACAGCAGAATATTGGCTCCTGAATTAAAAAAACCACAAATATTAAAAACACTGCCCACATTTTATTTATATATATATATATATATCTGTGGAATATGAAGAGTTGTAAATTTATAGAAAACATTTCTCAACATGAATTGATTCAGTATTATTGTTCACATTCTGCTAATGCTCTCTATCAATGTTACTCTATTTAACAAACAGTAACCAACTTATGACGTGTATTTCATATTTTGTTTTCAATTGTTATTTTTAGGTAAGGAACATTCACTTAAGTTGCAACTTACATTCATCTCTAAATCTGGGCTCAGCATTAGGTCCGACTCTTCCAAACGTTTTTATGATCTCTGTGTGTAAAGAATGTTGGTCTTGATACTGAGGATCTTCCAGGAAAGATGCCAACTGCATTTTTACTCTTTCCAGTAGCTTAAATATTCACAAAAAAAGTAAAAGTTGATAAAAAAGTTTAGGTGTCAGAAAACTTCAGTCACTTACAGTATATTTCTGTTTCCTATCCATTTTGAGAATTTTGTTTAAAATATTGATTTTTTTTTGGTTAATCTAGAATTCTTCTCTATTACAGGATATTTTAACTCCTTTTCTGTGTCCTGACTTTTAGGATACTATCACAATGTCCTACTTGATTAAGGGAATTGTTCTATATACAAATTTGCCCAAAGGCTCCATTATTATGTTTCCTCATCCTCAATTATTTTCATTTTTTTATTTAGTTAGAATTGAAGTATTAAATGTCCTATCAATGTTTTTAATATCAGAATTAGAGTGGTGAGAAATGGAGGGAAGGGATGTGGGGAGAACCAAAAGTAAGTACTTTACAAATAATTAATGAAATTAAAGAGAGCACATGATGGACGAAAGACCAGAAAAAAATTAAAAAGCATTTTACATGATTAAAACAGATAAATATGTACAAACTGGCAAATTTTTCTGCACTCAAACTTGAAAGGACTGAATAGCATTTAAAAGCATTCAGATAAAAAGTCAAGCAACATTCTCCTGGTCAGAGGTCTTCTATGGTAGGCTTCTGGATGACATATGTTACAAAGAGAGAGACTTATAATGGGAGCAATTAATATACTTATTTCAGATAGTTAACCAAGGCCTTTTTAGCTAAATGCAATATATAACATGAATTCCAAACTACGAAGTTGCTACTTATCCATCTTCCAAAAACTGTACTTGTGAGTCATCATTGACTTCTTACTCACATTTCCTCAAACACATTATTTTAGGATTTAAGAACATGTTGAAATTACAGGAAGAATGCAAGCTCTGCAGAAAGTTGTGTGCGCTTTTCATACCTCCTATTGTACACACACTAAGGAAAATGAAGTATACATCCTCCTGCTGGCAGATATTCCTAACTTTTGTAAAACTATAAAACTGTTAATCATATTCACCAACATTTTTTAATCAATTTAACACCAAAAAAACTATACGAGCAATTAAAGTATTGCTCAAATATATTTAATTTGTTGGCGGCTTAAAGGATTCTAATTAGCATTTTAAAGTTAAATAAAAACCACTTATTTTTTGTGCATGACTTTAGTGCTGGATTACCAACATCTGTTAGCTAATTTGTCAGCTATTTTCTTTTCTGTTAAATCCACTTTTATGTTCTAAGTTATGCTTGGTCTTGTAAACCCAGGGTAAATAAATGTAATATTTATACTTTGACTAAAACTGAAGGGCATTCACTCAGGAAAATGCCATAATGCCTTCTTATCAATCCACCAAAATATCCAATACTCCTATGTACTATTATTCTAAAGTTCTTTTTCAGAATGTTCTAAAACTCAGAATAAAACTATCATTGATTCCCAACTTCACAGTTAACTCCCATCAGGCTGATATTTTGGATTTCTGTGCCATAATGAGAAATGTCTTCACAAAGAGCATCACTGTAGAAAATCCTGAAGCCTAGCACAGAAGAATTAGCTAGCTTCTGCTTCTATCCTTTTGTAAGACAGAGTTTTGTGATTGAAATAAGAATTTCTTCTAATAGTAAATCTATTGTTTTGCAAAAGGTAGGAACTTGGAGATTTTCTTAAACATTGCTGTGAGAGAAACTTAATTTATAAGTAGTATCTCTTGCTCAGAGTTTGGCAGTAAGTTACTATACTTGTCAAACTCAACCGTCTGCTACATGATTGAGCAATAGTTTGACCACTGCTTAATAGTTCAGTTTGTTTATGATATGCAGTATTCCTACCTCTCTCTGAGTAACTGTTTCCATGATGGTACCAAAAGCCGGAATTGTGGCTATCCTTACAGAGCTATAAGAAGAGAAAAAAATCTTTAAGCGGTGTTTAACCTTAAGAATGAATAGAATTAAAAGTAATGAAAATTCAAAGTTAGTACTTTAATATACATTAGTTTCTAGCAGTGACAAAATAAAAAAAAAAAAAGCAGATGAGGAAAAATGCTCAAAAGACTTGATTAACTCAAGGTCTCAGTCTGAAACTCACAATTCAGGATCACTGGACAAGGTAACAAGGGCCGGAGCAACCCGCTTGTCAACTAAGGCTTCACTCATGCCTCGAAGAGTCAGCTGTAAACCAGTCAACATGCAATAAAAAATGGTTTGGTAAACTGGAAGGAGAACTGGGTTAGCTGTGACTGAGGATGGGCAGGCAGACTCACGGGCCTTTGTTGGTTTAGTCACTCACACAAGACATTAAAATGGTCAAAGCTCTTTGTTCATGCTCTGGCACTTACTGGTAACAACCTGTTAGTGAGATTAGCAAAAGCATCCCTCCTCATCTTGTAAGAAATATCACATCAGTATGCTGGCCCTTGAAATGTGTACACAGGCCCTGTACTTCTACAGTTACTTATCAGAGATTATGGTAGAGCTAACAATTAATTGGTATTTCAATATTTTGAGTATTTTCCCCAAGATAACTATGGTAGCACTATAAGGAATGTTTGCCACATTTGATTTACTACAGTAAGGCTGTTAACTGAAATCTGCAGGTGTTGACTGCAAATATATTAAACATTAACATTTGAACAATTGCTTATTTAAGGGAATTTTCAATTTAAAATTAGTTTTCTGTAATTTTACTATCTTCTAGTTATTGCCAAAATAATTTTTACTTTTAGATACTGCAGTCAATCTAGTTTTTACCTACAACTGAAAGGGGCTCATTTTAAATGCAACATGCTTTTTTCAATTAGAAAGCTTTTGTCACTGGAATATTAAAGAAAACTGATGGTTATTTCTTGATAAGTATTAAGAGGGATGCTTAACGTATAAGGCAATCAGTAAACTTACATTTCAGGGTCACTGGAGAGAGTAATGAGAGCAGGAACAACTCTCTGAGCTACCAGAGTTTCATGTACCCCCTTCACCAACAGCTGAGTGGTCAGAGCAGGGGGGGTATCACAGGTGATGCACGGAAAGAGCGAGCACAGTATCATGGGAAGAAGAGTGGCACAACCAAGAGAGAGAAAGAAAGAAAAACACAAAAAGCAAACCAAAATTAGAAGCTAAGCAAATACAGCTACACTAGTGCTTTATATATGCAGAGGGCATGAAGAAAGCTCAGGTGGCCTGGCAGTCAGTTCAAACCTGATGGAGGCTGTTCAAACAAAGTGTCTTGGTCTATACATTTTCCAGATTTTTTGCTATTTTGAAACGTAAATGACCACTAAAGGAAACAAACAGTCTAACTTGTAATTTACTTGTTAGACTGCAAATCATTTCAAATACCAAAGTGATGCAAATTTGAGTTTGGCAATTCAAGCATAATTGAATACAGTTCCAAGTCAATGGGATTATATTTCATTGCTAATATATGACTGGCAGGTGCAAAATGAACTGCTTTGCCAGACTGAATGCATGCAATTTTCAAAACACTAAACTGCAGCTGTAGGGCCACTACTGTTAAAAACTGTACACTTTTAAAACTTGGCATAACAAGCACCTTCCCAGATGCCACTAGGCTTTCCTCATAATATTTTAGGAATACTTTAGATATCAGAGCCCTCAAGCAGCGCATGTGAAACATCCCAAACATCCTAAAATCGTCCTTGCTGGTCTAGGCAAGTAAAAATCTAATAATCAGTTAACTATCAGATTTTCAAATACTTCCCAATATGAAAACTATAGATTTAATTATTGCAATAAATCCCAAATCTGAAAATCTTGTGTATGAATACTTTTTCCTATGCCCACAAATATCTCGAACTCCTTTCAATTTAAAAGGTCACATTAAAGGGCATGTGAATATATCCTATTTCCTTTTTCAGAAATAACCGTGCTGCTTGCTCAGTGGGGTTTAATTTTGCCAAGTGGCAAACAGCTGCCTCTGTAAAAGTGTTTCATAAATGACAAATCCCAAACTTTCTTCCATGATTACTCAAATGGGTGTTTTATTTGCATCATTTAAAAGGTGGAAGTATTGTTGATTTTCTTCTATCTTGTGCTCCACCTAAGAAAATTCACGATTTTATTTTATGTGCTATTTCCAGTGGCGGATTAGCCTCTGGGCCATCAGGGCCCATGCCCGGGGCCCCGGCCAACTGGAAAAACGGGCACCCCCCCCACCCCAACCCGCTCTGCCCGCCCAGCGCTCCAGCCCAGGAGCTGGGTCAGGGCATGGGGGCTTACGCTGCTCTGCCCGGTACTCCAGCCGGGGAATGGGGTCAGGGCGCGGGGGCTTGGCTATGCTCTGCCTGCCCGGTGCTCCAGCCAGGGAGCAGGGTCAGTGCATGGGAGCTTGGTCATGCTCTGCCTGATACTCCCACAGGGGCTTGCGATGCAGGAGCTTGCCCTGTCCTGCCTCCTGGCTAGCGCAGCGGGTGGGTAGAGTGAGGCTAGCCCCCATGTCCCGACCCCATTTCCCCTGCAGGAGCGCCGGTGGGAGGAAAGGGTGGGCGGTGGGGGGCTGGGGTGTAGAGGGGCTCACACAAAACCCTAATCTGCCCTGGCTACTTCATAGCATATAAAATGCACAATGCTAAACTGTACCTCTTCAGTGAACTTTGACTCATCTTCTGAACATTTCAATGATATTAGCGATACCAGGTGGGTAAGGTAATATCTTTGATTGGACCAACTGCAGCAGTTGGTCCAATCAAAGATATTACATCACCAACTTTGTTTCTCTAATATCCTGGGATTAACATGGCTACAACTACACTGCATATTTCAATGATATAGTAATTATTTCAACTTCTACCAAAATAGCAAATTAAATTTCTTGCCTTTACCAAACAGTGGCACCAGAGGACAGAGAAGGGCGATGTAGGTATAGGGCAAGTTAAACAATTTATAGCATACGAAGCACTGTTAAATACAGTCCATTTCTGACCTTCAATCAATCACTTGGGAACCCATTTCTGCATTTTGGTGTTTATCTCAGTACTTGGATGCCTAAATTTGAACCTTCTTATTCACTGCTTCCAAGGAGCAGTTTGAGCCCGTTTTAATTCAGACTCAAAAGTGTTAAAAATTAAAGCTTCCAGAAAACATTAGACACCTAAACTTAATTTTGAAAGTTATAATTTTTATCAGGAGACACTGCATCTTTTCTAATGAGTTTTATTTTTAGCCCAACTAGAAGAGTACCTACTAAGTTACTACTCAGAATTATGCTCCCAGTACGCTGGGCTCCACCAATATATACAGCAGCACAGTGGAGAAAGTGGATCACAGGGAAAAACCTGGAAGGCAATCTGAACTAGCAGTGTTTTTTTGTTCAACTTTTATAGGATGATGATGCAGGGAACAGACTAGGTCATTGCAATATTGATTCCCTATGCCCACAATCCCCACCCACCTTTCAATTGCTATAATCTCCCCAGGCGACTTTCCCCAAATTCTCCCAGTTTTCTAAATTATGAATTAATCCCAGTTAAAAATATTTCTCTGGACAGATATGGCTACTTTTCAGAATCCCACTTGGTTAAACTCTGAAGTCAATGGTGAAATAGTGGGAGAAAATTGGCTTTCCAAGAATGTGCAGTAGTAATAAAATGAGGCCTGGGTCCTATATTTTTGAGCAATTTATAGATCTATTAAATAGTGGGGGTGGAGGTGGAGGGCTTTGAGTCCAAAAGGAATTCAGGATAATTTGTACACATTACAGCCATATAGCAAACTAAATAGGCTAAATCCCACAACTTTCTGCACTGGTTATTCTCCATTTGGTATGAACACTGTTTCTTTAATCTAAAATTTGATTTGATTTTCAACACTAAAAAAATTCCCCAAAGCACAAAAAAAATGGAGGTTTCCAACTACCTAATTACATTAAATACTAATTATTTCCCTGATTATTTACTATGAGGTCAACTGAAAAAAATCACTGAAATGCTCATCTTAAGTACAGCTCTTTAAATTGCCATTAAGGAAATGGCCACCGTTTGTTGAATTAGGATTAGCCTACTTTCGTTCAGTGATTAGATGACCATTTTCCCATTTAATAAACATACAACGTTCACTTTTTATTTTTAATTCCTATACTGTATTCTGTGAGCAAATATAAAACCTGAATTTTCTTTACCCACTGCACCTTTTTTTTTTTTCTTTCTTTCTTTCTTTTTTAAAAAAGGTCTTGAGGAAATGTACTAATTACAACAAGAAAGCTTGGGACTGACATTATTAGTGAAGAGATAAACATGATCTCAGTTTCATCACAATTTGAGCAACACTTCCATTAAAATATAATAAAATATATTTTTGACTTGAAGGTAAAAGAGAGCCTCTTTTACCTTCATGATTTATATTTGAATTATAACTGTTCCTGAACTAGAACCTATCATACAGACCAACAAAGCTCATAACCCAACTGTGCATGAATAGTGTTCAAACCAGTGCAAGTCAAATTTGGGTTAACACTCAAAACTGGAAAGTACTGACAAAATGTTAACAATTAAAAGCACAGAAACAGCAGAAAGGGGGAAGCCAGGTAATATTCAGCATATAAATTTACACAGTGAGACTAACACAATATTTTGATTTTTACTCAGTATTTTAATTCCTTTATAGACCTACTTATTGAAGCTGTCTACACATACTAAGCCTACAGAGGTGCAACACAGAACTCTCAGTCCAAGGAGAGTGGGATGGATGCTAAGGTGGCTTTAGGTCACCTTTGTACCCTCCCAATCCTTGACTGCTGTTGGGGCCCTCGATGTAACTTGGACAATCCTAGAGGCCTGTCCAACTTACAGCAGCCTTCCAGGGCTGCCCCGTGGAACACAGCACTGCTCAGAACCTCAGCAGTGCTGTATGCAGTGTCTGGCCCCTGTAAAGCTGCTCTCCTTCCGGCAAACCAGGGCTTGAGACAGGGTCCTCAGAAGGCACCTTACTGTTTTTCGCAGTGCCTGTGCCAAGGGAATCTTTCAACGGCCAGAATCAGGGCTTTGAGGATCCATTTACCCCACTCCAGCCCTCCTACACAGAGTAAACGTATCAGAGCAAGGATGAAGATCTCACCCCAAATGTTTATGTGAGAATGCAATGTCTACTTCCATGCTATTGACATTTAGGAAATGGTGATAGAATTAAAAAAACTGATTTTTTTTTTTAATGTTTAAGGAAAATGTCTGCAACAGCATATGCCCAGCAATTCAGGAGAAAGTTTTCCCCCCTACTATAATTTGTTTTACTGTCAGACAATATAAACTGTTCAAAAATCACTTATTTTGCCCCTCATTTGGGGATGGGAAGAAACATTACAGTTCAGGCCACAGCCATTACGAATGAGGTCCTTCAAAGACATTGCCAAGGGCCTCCAGCAAGCAAAGAGAAGTGAGGCTCCAATATTCCAAAATGTAAGACAAGCTGAATGGTTTTATAACATTTGAGACTATCTGAAAGTGCTTTAATGGTGGGTATCTGTATCACCATTTTACAAAGGGGGAAGCTGAGGCACAAACTGATCAAGTGACTTAACTAAGGTTGCATAGGCAGGTCTTTTGACCCCCAGTCCAGTGCCAGAACCACACTGCTTGCTGCTTCACCTTTAGGCCTATTTGCTGGCTTAGGATCCTGTTGAGTTCTAAAACATCTTTATTACAACAGCACATAGAGGATGGGTCCCTACCACAGTTGTGAGCCCATTGTTCTAGGTGCTGTAGATGCCACCCCACTCAGTACAATACATTTACACCAAATGGAATAGCACGGATTGCAGGGGTATAACTGAGGACAAAATATGACCCCAAAGAAAAATATTTCATATACTACTTGCCTTTTACTAAAGGGGTTGGTGGGGGAAAAGTATTAATAGAAGCATTATATTGGCTGGTGATGAGCTGTTTATATTAAAACATGCCCATGATTTAATTAATTCTTTGCTACTCAGAGCAGATTTAGGCTCTGATCCTGCACCTGGATCCAAGTGTGCAGATCCCTGCACTCATGTGGAGAGCCCCATATACTGCAATGACACAAAGTAAAGTACCAGAGTCTCATGCATAAGGAATGAGTGAGATTATAAAAGAGATAAATACACTTTTCAGGCGTGCGAAGCACAAAAGTCCTTGTACTTTCAGCAACCGAGGAAAGAGATATTGGGACATCCTACTGTATTTCTCTACTTCTGATATTTTTAGATTTGATGGCTAAGGAGATAGTAAACAAATTCAGGCAAACTCAGAGGTTCTATAGAATGTCTATAAATTTGCACAGTATGAAAACAGATGGGGAGAGCTCACAAGAGTTACTCTATATCTTCATGTGACAAATATAAAACTATAAAGCAATGTATTATGAATACTATTGACTATGCATATTCTTTTCTCTCAATAGCAGGCAATGACAGAAATTGGCTTGCAATACAGTTCTGAAGCATTAGAGTATAGGAATAAGGTTATGAATACAGTTAACCTGTGAATTATGCCATCAATGAAATAAGTGTGTTCAAGGTGCAAAAAGAACAAATGGATCAACAAGTTCAAGATGCGCATGCAAAGCTTACATACAGACTTATGCAAGCACATTTCCTAATTTGACAAAGTATATAAAACTGGTTTGAACACAGAGTTCAGTACTGAAATGATTTCTCATATCCAATCAATATTTTTCAGCATGCAAAGATCAAATGTAACATTGAAGTCAGTAGCAGAACAAAGATGAATACACAAATTACTATAAAAATGTCTTGCGAGCAGTTGATAAAGCATCAATATTGTTTAATTAACTTGAATATGCAACAGATGCAGAACCAAAACTGTACAACACAATAACTTGCTGCTCCATCACACAGTACACAACCTATTCAGAGACATTTTTATATGTAGAACAATACATACATTTTCAGATACTTAGCTGAATATATATATATTTTAAATACACTGCAATTTCAGGCTCCATGTAACAGAGTTTTGATACTCACTTACCTCAAACATTCTAGCAGCTGTGCATCGAACAAGAGCTGAAGTATGGACAACTCCATACCACAGTACAGTTAACAGCAGTTCATGGTATGCTGGGTTTGCACTAAAAGAAAACAAAAGTCAAGCTAACACCGTGTGTAGAGTTGGTATGATTACAAACTACAAAGGCAGTCCTCAATGGCATGTAGAAATGTGCACTCTTTAAAACACTTAAACTTCAAAAACATTCATTTGTGCAAGTCTTTTTTAAAATCAGCTTTACTGATGGTGGTGGGGAAATGGGCTGCATCATGCAATTGATCCTTTGAAAACAGATGTCAGGAAAGCCACTTTTTGTTCTGAATGATTTACAGTGACAAAAAATTTATGAGAGAGAAAAAGTGGGCGAGGTAATATCTTATTGGACCAACTTCCGTCGGTGAGGCAGACAAGCTTTCAAGCTACCTAAGGCGCAAACAGAACATTTATTGCAATGTTCAAATATAGAATACATTTTGGCTTAATCTTACAGTGGATACTGGATTTACCACTTTTTAACTTAATCAAGTAAAGCTGATTTATATGCGTAATTCACCTGACCTTTTGTTGCAATTATACTTATAGCTGAAAGTACATTATGAAAATTTTTGTAAATATTAAACCATTTAAAATTAATTCCATGTTATGTACTTTACCCCAGTTCCACAAAAGAAGCCTTCAGGCTATCAAGAGGAGCATGTGATAGTGAAAGCATAGTCATTACATCTTCTAAGAATCCAACTAACAGTTTGCGGTCTTCTTCCTAAAAGAAAGTATGCAACATTAATTTTAGTTTTAGAAGTTATGCTATGACTTAAAGATTTAAGTAAGTTTAAAGGCAAGGGCATCACAGAATGGATAAAGGAAAATAATTTTAACTATCATGTCTAACCTTTAAATATTTCATTATACAACCTAATATTCATATCCAAGATAAAACCAATACTATTTTAACAAAACAAACCCAGTTAAAAAAGTTTAAAGAACACTATCAAAGTATTTTTCATAGTTTCTGAAATATTTCTTATTGTCCATGTACCCTTATCCCTTTAAAAGTATATGTAATGAATGTTTTTCCTTCAGACTGTGTGCTGGTGCACGCATACACACGTGTATGTTGTTCCAGGATTGGTCAATACTATTATGGACCATTTAGCATATTAAGGACATGACAAAAGCATGCCTTAAATAGCAATGGGTAGAATATAAGAGGTTTGGAGAGTTCAGATAAACAATATGAAGGGCGCATTAAGAGTGCCCTCTTTCTAGGGCTTGGACAGTTGCCATTGCCCTACCCTCTGACTGGATGGTTTGCATTTCATAATCTGACATATTTGTCAATTGCGTTTGCCCTAAATTTCATTTAAATTGCTTGGTGGATACTAATTATAGCTACCCATACTCCTAACCAAGGTAACATTAACATTTAATTTTATAAAGTGTCTTTGAGAATTCTAGGCTGAACGAAGACTGAAGAGACTTATTGTTTGTGGTTATGCAATACATGACTATACATTTCCAATGGAATAAATTCTAAATTAAGATGTAAAATGAGGATTGCAAAATGTTAACCTTTTTTAAATTGGGAAGTGGGGAACTAGAGAGGCATGTCAAAAATGTTAAATGGCTTTCATTACACTACTTTTTAAAAAAAAATTAAAGGAAGAGTCAATCTTAAATCTGTTCAATAAAATCTAAAATGTTTCACATCTTTCACGTACAAAGTTTTTCTAATTTTGTAGACCATAGATTCATTTTTAATTTAAAACAGTTTCTACTAAGACTTGAGGTATTCTTAAATTGCCTTTTAATTAAAAAAGCAAAATTAATATGCTCTGGGTTAAGCAGTTGTAAGTGCTCTAACTACACATCAGGAATGTCTGACTGTCTGGCAATAAACTTGTACCGCTCAGTGTACAATTTCATTATCACACACACACACACACACACACACACACACACACTCTAGTGGGGTTGAAAAATCAAGCTCTGAAAAGTGGAAAGACCAGAATTAAACTTGCTTAATTTGGCCCCCATATGCATTCTGGTATAGTGTGTCAGAGACTATATTTTTGCCACAGGAACCCTGTCTCATGCAGTGCACAGAATGGATGTTGATCAATTAATGAGAAGCTATTCAATATTTCATTTTCTTCTCACTAGGCTATGTATGGCCCCAAGCCTTATTTACTGCACATTATTTAAACCTTGCTCTGAAGACAGAATTATTAATTTGCTCATGGACTTTTCTAGGGCACTCATCCCTGTAGTACCTGAGTGTTTAATAAACATGTCTTCCCAATACCCTTGTGGAGAGCTGATGAATAGAAATTAAAGTCAAAAGTTGCCATTAATTTTGGTGCACAACTGAAACACCTAGGACCTGATTTTTCAGCATACTTAGCATTATATAGTACTTCATATATTCAAAGCAGAGCTTCCACTGACTTCAGTTGCAGCAGTCAGTGCTCAGTGCTTCTGCAAATCAGAGCCCTTCCCCCAGTCTCAAGATAGCCATCCAGAAACTGAGAAACAAAATTAGTGGCTGCCTGTGAAGAGTTTGGTTTAAGAGAGTTGCCTACCACCACTAAAAGCAAAGAAGCTACTACTAAGCATGTGCAAACTGAGATGTTTCAAAGTATTATACCCGCCAAATTTTCAAAGGAAGGGCAAAAGGCACATCCTTGACAAAGGCTACCTCACTGCCAAATTTCAAGTCCTTGCTTCAAAGCCAGGGGTGCTAGAGCTTTTCAAATAGAATGTCACCAGACTGTTTTGCACAAACAAACAAACAAACAAACAAACAAACAAACAAACAAACAAACAAACAAACAAACAAACAAACAAACAAACAAACAAACAAACAAACAAACAAACAAACAAACGTCTTTTCCCCTACTTTCATTCTTGGAAATGTCTGAATTGTTTTGGGTGAATTTTAAAAAAAAAAAAGTTTGAGGTAGACATTCAAAATGAGAAATATAAGCCCAAACAGTTAAAAGTTGGCAGTTATAAGCAACTGAAAACAGAGGCTTAGAATAGGAAATGTTGGGCAACTTTAATAATAGATGGTGTTACTAGCTCCACCTATATAACATTTCTGAAGACCATGGCTTCCTTAAATATTTGGAACTGCCCAGATTTTTACCAGCAGCAACATACCACACTAACCCAACTAAATAATTTTCTGAAGTACTTGGATAATAAAAATCTGCTAATTTGAATCAGTCTGCTGACATTTTTGCATTTAAACCTGACAGACAATAAACCTGTTTAGATTAGATTAAAGATGGTGCTACATAACATTAAAGTTAAGCATCCTCCTAATAAATGTACTTTTGACTTGTGATCCCATGTTCTGAAGTCCAAGAGTCACTTTATTCACCTTAGCACTGTAAAAGGACATTGTCATATGCTGTAAAGATTTTACATTTGGAATTAACTATTTTTTCTTAATATGGGAGAACTCAGTGAAAAATGAGAGACCAAGTCATCCAATAATCAATAAATAGAAAAGAGTCCCACAATAATTGGGAAAAAAAATGCACAAGTCATGATAAATCAAGGATGCTGCTGGAGCAGATCTCATTCACTGAGTTGCCAATTCATAAAACTTAGAAAAACCCCTATCGTGGTCTTTAAAGGTGATCTGTATACGATAAGAAAATGTGCCCTCTTTGGTTTCCTTATTATGTATAAAGTCTGGAAGGATTCTTTCTCTGACGAATTTCTGTACCTGATTTCAACCTTAAGAGCATCAAATATGGTCCTCGCAGTTTTGCTAGAGTACATTTTATGGATGACCCACATATGTATTAGAGTTCTTAGCCCTTAGAATGAAGGGATGTAATCCTTAACAAGAGATCTTTCTGCTCAAATATTTTAGTTAAATAGAGGTCAACAAAATACCTAGAAGAATTCTAGTTTATCTGAAGAAAAAAAGTCACATCATCTCATTCAAATTTTACTTCCTCCCATGGTATTGGTCATAAACCGAGACATCCAAGCCGCTTCTAAACTAGTAAAATGTACAATCCCCCTATCTACAACTTTAGCCACTGGTTTAGCTGACTTAATATTCGTACTGGTGGGACCTTGAGTGTGGGGAAAAAACCTCCCTCAACTGGACCTGTTTTTACAACTATTTTGACTGGACCAGATTTCAAAATTGACTGAAGGACTGTATACAAAGTCTGTTTGGGAGTCTTGTGTATGCTAGAGCTCTCTCAATCAATGCTAACATCCTTTCATCTGAAACTGCTATAACACAGACTGGAATTTATTTTGGGCAAATTTCCCCTGTGCAGACATGGCCACAGTCACCCTAAAGTTTTCAAGGATAGAAAAAACCCAAATTTCCAAGGTTAAAAGAAAAAAATAAATCCTTATTTTGAAAAAAAAACCTTTCAATTCTTTTTTACATCATAAAGCAGCTGAAGAAAAGCTATAAGAAATCACAATTTCTTCTTCATTTACCAACACCGAACAAAAATACCACGGTTACCCAATTATAAATCAATCTTTATTCAGATGCTACTACAAATTACCAGGCTTTTGCTGTTCATATCAGAAATCCTCTAAGATATTTATCATGGTAATCTGCCAATCCTCTTTTACAGTCTGAAGTTTAATTTACATACAGTAATTTATTCAAAGGGCTGGAGAGTGAGTTCTAATTTTAATACTAAATTAAAAAAAAAATCACTTACCTGAATATAGCATGTAAGGACACCTGTTGCATAGATGGGAACTGTGGCTTTTGTTAGTACCCCATTCCCTGCTGTGGAATCTAAAAGTCATCGATATAATGTATCAGAAAAATTTAAAACAGAATTTCTTATCTTGCAATTAATTACTTTTGGGCAATATTACAGCATGTTCACCTTTAAGAGTGATTCATTAAGTTTACATGTTTAACATTGACAGTGTACGAAGAGGACTACATTTGAGATCTATGTTTAAGCAATATTCTAGGCTTGATAGAAGAAAAACAATGGAGAGATACAGTTGCTTCTGTAAACAATTCCTACATTAGGGAATTTATTGAAAATTCTTCCCGTTGCTCATGCCAGGTTAGCCTTAGCATAGATGGCTCTCTGGTCCAGCAGGCATTTTCAACAATGGACCAATTAAATAAGGCACATCTAATCAAAATGGTGCTGAAAACAGCTGCTAGAGTCCATGAGCCTTCTACACTAGGTAACTCAATGTTACCAAGAGTTGTGCAGCTGAACTGGTGTTAGTAACTGTGGGAAGTTTTGGCACGTAGCTTAGTAGCAGCATTAACAATTTATTTTAAGGTGCACAAGAGTGTTCCAACAGGTCAAAATACATTAGACAGTTCCAGCTACAGACTCACGCCAAGATGTTAAAAAATGGGTGCCTAAAATTATCCTTAAATCCTTATTTAGTCACTTAAGTGACCTGATTATCAAAAGCACTGAGCAATCAGTTTCCTTTGGCCTTTCAATCAAATATGGTCCTCGCAGTTTTGCTAGAGTACATTTTATGGATGACCCACATATGTATTAGAGTTCTTAGCCCTTAGAATGAAGGGATGTAATCCTTAACAAGAGATCTTTCTGCTCAAATATTTTAGTTAAATAGAGGTCAACAAAATACCTAGAAGAATTCTAGTTTATCTGAAGAAAAAAAAGTCACATCATCTCATTCAAATTTTACTTCCTCCCATGGTATTGGTCATAAACTGAGACATCCAAGCCGCTTCTACACTAGCAAAATGTACAATCCCCCTATCTACAACTTTAGCCACTGGTTTAGCTGACTTAATATTCGTACTGGTGGGATCTTGAGTGTGGGGAAAAAACCTCCCTCAACTGGACCTGTTTTTACAACTATTTTGACTGGACCAGATTTCAAAATTGACTGAAGGACTGTATACAAAGTCTGTTTGGGAGTCTTGTGTATGCTAGAGCTCTCAATCAATGCTAACATCCTTTCATCTGAAACTGCTATAACACAGAGTGGAATTTATTTTGGGCAAATTTCCCCTGTGCAGACATGGCCACAGTCACCCTAAAGTTTTCAACGATAGAAAAAACCCAAATTTCCAAGGTTAAAAGAAAAAAATAAATCCTTATTTTGAAAAAAAACCTTTCAATTCTTTTTTACATCATAAAACAGCTGAAGAAAAGCTATAAGAAATCACAATTTCAATTAAAATAGACAGTATTATACAAATATTTATTTTAATTTTAAAAACATAATTAAGGCAGCCATGCCAATTTAAAATGAATTTTACTTTCAAACTAACTTCTGATTACAGACTGTTTTTTTTTAAAAATGCTAATCACTTTCATAGACCAATTCCAGAGACAAGTAATTTACAATTTTTCCTCAGTTCAGGCTGAAGTTGATTTTTATTCATGCTAATAACAATGAATGTGCTACTCACCGATGTTTTCTTCAGACAGTCTTAAGATTTCTTGGAATTGCGGTTTTACCTACAGAATAGATGGGTACCCAATTTAAGCAAATCTGTAACAAGTTTCAGTTTATTTATAAAAGAGGTAAAGACCAGAGAAACGAAAATATTGGAGACACTGACAGAATATTTGAAAGTTTCCCCAAGTGTAATCTCATGAAACCAAGCCTTATACTGAGCACCTGATATTAAATGAGGGGGTAAACACCATCAATCATTGACTTTGAAGGCATAAGGCATTCATCAATGTGCAGGACCAGGCTCTATTTGAGCTGCACAGTACCACTAAAATTATGCTTACTGCAAAAGCCGTGGCGGAGGGGAGGGGAGAGAAAGGATTAACAAGTTTTACAACCCAACACAAGTATATTGGCGGATTTCCCTGAAACTTCCCCAAAATTTTCTCCCCCAGCCGGTGATGACAATTTACACCAAAAGGCTTTATAAGTTTAGGGCTCAGGTCCAAAAGTGACCTTAGACTAGAACCTGGAATTAGCCTTCTCTATGGAGACTCTTCTTACGGCTCCAAAATACTTGTGTCAGTCTTTGTAAAAACTCCTTTAAAAGATAGAAATAAATTCAGTGCAAACATTCACTGTAAAATATTTTCAAAATGGACAATTATTTTTTCAGCTGATCTTCACACATCTCTAAAATTTTACTGAGTAATTATAATCCTTTAAAATATTATTCTTCGTTGATTTACAATAGACCTTGCCTTGTATTCCTTAAACATGTTGAACAAGGCGAATACTTAGTTTAAATCAACAATCAAATATGAATGAATGGAGGACATGCAGATATATGTGAATAAGATTTGGCACACAAAATGTACTGTATAGTGTACTACATACACTAAAGGAAAACTGATGGCATATTTCATTGAAATTAGGCCAGTCTCTCCAGCCCAATGTGTCCACCAAGGAAGAGTAAGTAGTGTGTCAATGGGCTCCTCCCCATTTCAAGTTGGGTAGGATGGCAGTCTGGGAACAGAATCCCTGCGTGTAGTATGAATAAAGAGACATCATGAAAGGTGAGGGACACAAAAGGAATCCAAAATGAGTGGAGAAAACAAACAAACAAACAAACAACAACAAAAAAAAACAGAATGTGGCCAAGAGCAGGTTTAAGACTGGCAAGTTAAAACGTGTCAATGATTTTTGACTCTGGAATGAAATATTATAACTCATCTCTCATGTATGCACATCATGTAAATATGATCCTGTATATTAAGTATTTCTATATTTAATTCATCTAAGCTAGATACAGAAGAATTCTATTACCTTAGTGTTTGTGAAAATTTTCCCAAATGTCCTGCAAAGCCGCCAGAAAAACCTGGAGAATTCATGGACACAGGCAGTTGAGGCAACATTGATTTTGCCAACTATTTCTATAAGCTGTGGTAACCTAAAAGAGGAAGTAGCAGCACATTAAAAGTTACTCTGCACGTTTCCTTCTCTGTGATTTCACTTCACCCTACAAACTGACTGCACTTTGTATATCACTGACCTTCCTGATCATTGCCAATTCTAATCCCAGCAATACAATAACATTAACAGTTGAGGCAATCCCTGCTATAATTCCCTTTGTTTGGGATAGTGGAATACTATCCCCCAGGAGCGTTTGGCATTTGAGTTTCAAAATACCCCCTTTTATTGTGGAATACCATATTCTGCAAGTGTCTTAAAATGCAAGAATCCTCACTTACTTACATAATGATGTATTTCTAGATCAGCACAAAGAGGAAATCATAACTTTTTGGTACAAATACTATTAATCTATGAACACATTAAAGGCTATATTTTTTCCAGAACGAATCAGAAAGAATGGAATTCTAGAGTTTTTAGGTATCCAAAGTAAACAAAAATGACAGTTAAATATTAAGATAATGAAAAGAACCTGAACTTTTTACTAATAACTGTTTAGAAGGCATGAAAGTTTTGTATTAGGAGTGCAGGAAAAATAGGTACACTCACAGTTGATTGACAACCCATAGCAAAGTCTCCCAGCCTGTGGTACCCTCAAGTTCCAGTTGGTAATCATAAAGCTGCAGCAGCACAGATAGCTGTTCACGGCTTCCAATGATAGTAGCCACATCCTGAAGGGGTGAGACAGGCCGAGGGAATCTAGTCACTGTAACAGCAGAAGACAAAACCATGTGTTTAAAAAAGAGAAAAAGATAACCTTGATGTGGTGTCAATAATTAAAAGTAGTAATTATTAATTTGAACTTCTACAGCATGTTCCATCTAAGGCTATTTAAGTGCTTTATAGAAATAAATAGGTCAAGTCTAAGTCTTAAAGGTAGGTGGGGATTTTACAGATGGGGAAACAGAGGTAGAGAGGTAGGAAGTAGAGAGACTAAAAATTTTTTCAAAGATCTCATAGCAAGTCTGTGGAGGAGCAAGGAATAGAAAACTGGGTCTCCTGATTCCCTGTACTCTGCTTTATATCACAAGACTATTCCCTTCTTTCCATATTAATCTGAAGGGAATTCTATGTTTTTGATCACTAAACTTCTTCTGATGCTAAAATTAATCAATTTACAAAACATAAAAAGAAGGCTAAAGAGAATTCTGGAGGTACGCCTATGAACCTAAGAATATCTTTAATATAATGGTTCTGGATTATATTAACCTAAATGTGTTTTTATCCTCTCAAATCCTCAAACATGTATATAACTCTACCCTGCAAAAAAGTTCAACTACAAGGACATGATATCCCCTATTCCTGAATTCACTCAAAAGGAATCACAAGTGTGTTCTATCAGAAGTTACTAGATCAATGGAAATTGCATACATGAGATTTTTACTTTATGTATGCAGTGTTGTTGTAGCCATGTTGGTCCCAGGATATTAGAGAGAAGGTGGATGAGGTATTATCTCTTATTGGACCATTGGATCTCCTAACTTCTATTGGTGAGAAAGACAAGCTTTCGAGTTCACCTACCTTGTGTCTCTAATTTTCCCTTTATGCAAGGTGAAATTGTCACTCTAGTTAAATTCTGAAACTTTATAGTATTCTAGGCATAGACAGGAGTGACTTAGGGTAAGTGTTCATCTGAGTCACTGATGGCAGTAAGAAAGTTTAACAGTTATAAGTTAATGTACATATTTCAGTTAACTTTTAGAATTTTTAATATCTAAAATATTCACACAATACTTTGCAAGTACACACGGCACATTACTGTTGGTGTAGGGTAATAATCCAAGCATTATGTACAGCATCCCCAAGCTTCCTATAGAGCCAGTATTGCCAGTAAAGCCTAAAAAGATTAATATAATATAAAAATATTTTACAGCCTCAGAGGGCTGATTACAGTGTATCTACAGTCCAGTCTATTCAGTGCCTGTCTAGACATTGTGTAGGTATGCAATAGGTGGAGAAGGTCCTGCACTATTATCCTCTACTACTATTTCAGTGTGAAAAATTTACCATTCATGTTATTGTACCTCCTGACTAAAAGAAACAAAAGAAGACTTTAAAGCAGTTAAGATGTATTTCCCTATGTATTACTGGCTATTGGAAGTGTGCTATTCTTCAGAGCAATCATTAGGAAGCCCATGCAAGAAGTATTTTATGATTGCTTGTTAAACCTTTTATGTTTAAAAATTGCCTACTTTAAACAGGCATGAAATGCAGACAGCTTCTGATTACACTATGTAATTGGTTTACACAGGTGAGAGGGGAAAAAAGTATTAATTTGGGATAAGTGAAGGAAAACCATATAATGAAACTAGCAGCTGAAAAATCATCTGTAGAGCACGGTGGGTGCATACTATCTTCTGATCCCCCACTTGTGATTGGGGTGCCTTTGCAGTGCCCCATCCCATTTTGTGCTTCACAGGGATCCTCAAACGAACTCTACCCAGTCTACAGGAACACTTCCCATCAGGCCTCAACCCCAGTCCAGTGTCTCACTCCCCATAGTTGGGGGTGGGGGATTCCCAGCCCTCTGCTCCTTATCTGGGTCATAGTTCATTATCTCTGCAGAAGCCCATCTTGCTCCCTGCAGCTGCTTCTTCAAGCCAGCTATAGATTCTCAGGCTTCTGCTTCTTGAGCATCCTCCAGGCTTCCGGCCTCTGGCAGTCTCCGATACTCTCAACCACACCCGTTCCCTGCAGCTTCCTGCTGCCTTTTAAGTTAGAATCACCTAACTGACATGAGACGCATCTTGTAATCAGGGCTGGCTTAGCCCCAGGGCCGGCTCCAGGCACCAGCCTGGCAAGCAGGTGCTTGGGGCGGCACGTCCAGCTATTCGGCGGCAATTCGGAGGACAGTCCCTCACTCCCGCTCGGAGCGAAGGACCTCCTGCTGAATTGCCGCCCCAGATCGCGATCGCGGCTTTTTTTTTTCTGGCTGCTTGGGGCGGCCAAAACCCTGGAGCCGGCCCTGCTTAGCCCTAAACTGTACAGCTCAACAGCAAGCGCCTCCTACCCCCATTACAATCTCCCTGAAATATTTTGATATTAGACAAATGGCTACTCTTTTGGACTCTTTTTATTGACAATCTCTGTAGTTCATTAAGATTTTCCTGTTTCTTTTAACATACTAGCTTACTGCTGCTACTAGAGCTGAACTCTAAAGTAAAATGGGGGAAAAAAAAAAAAGATGTAGTTTCACCAAAAAGAGAGAGAGAGAGGAACAAAGAGAAAAAGGCCATGACAAAGCTTCACAAGCTAGTACTGGGAGCAAATAAGTCTCTCAATTGGCTTGGTTACATTAAGGGAAATTCAGACAACTCCAGAGATGTACTACTAAAATAGATTTGCAGTGACACCACATGAAAAAGTTGGAGATTAAAAAAGGTTCCTGGGTTTGGAAACCTAAAACCACAATGCTAAACATATAGCGAGGTTATATAAAGCTACAAAGTTTACATTACAATTTCCACAGTTTATGTCTACATAAAAACCCTACAGACATATATTTCAAGTAAAATAGTTTCACCTGACCCTCTAGAGTTTCTAGCTTTTTTTCTATGTATTTAATATTGATTGATGTTAGATTTATCAGTTTAACCTTTGCTTGGATTCTAGAGAAAGTTTTCACAGTATTTAATTAATTAGATACCTTCTATTGGTGGCACTTCACCCTGGAGCTTAGCTTTGCTTGTGAAAGGTGCATTCTGTAGTACCAGTGAAAAAAGTGAAGGAATCAAGGACTGCAAAGCAGAAAGATACATGTGTAGCTTATGTTCATCCAGCCCATGCTCTCCTTCCTGAAAGATAAGTATAAGGTCTTTTAAGGGTTTTCATATTTTTTGTTGGTTTAATGTCAATTAAATGTCAATTAGATAATGGCAATTATCTATCCCCTATCACCACAGTATTTTAGTCTCTCTCAAGAACGTTCAACAGAAACACTCCTTGCACACTCCTTCCATACCTGCAAGAGCAAGATTAATTACTTCACAATGTGTGTGTGCGCGCGCACGCGCCTACCTCTTTATGTGTTAGAAAAAACAGGAGACTTAAATAAAAATAAATATGTTTTGTAATTAGTTCTGAAAGTGGTTAGGTTCTATGATCATTCTTATATTCTGAAGGATCTAGATTAATAGTTCAAGAATGCAACTTTCTTACAGGTGCTGGACATGAATTCACAAACCCACCCATTAGTTGAGAATTCTAAAATACATGATCTGCACTTTTGAGATAAGAACGAGGCCTTTCTATCTTGCTATTTATTTCTTGACAATGTTTTCATTTTATTTTAGTACTTTCCATTTTGATTACTTCAGTCCATTTCAATGTTTGTTTTCTACCATTTCCATTAAATTTAGGCATGTTGACTGCAAGGCCTGAAACACAATCCAATTATCTTTTCTTAAGAACGAAAGCTATGGAATCCCAACATAAAAATCTCCTGAAGAATTCTCCCCACAACCGCTGTAGGAACTGGTATTTTTTTTTAAGTGATATGAAAATTAAGTGTGCATATCAGATAGAGATACATAGAAAGAAATCTAATTAGAGATGTATGAACTGAACACCTACCCTGAGTAACTTTTCAATCTTATTAAGCAGTGTAGGTATAAGATGCGACTGTAAATTTCCCAGTTCTGTAGTCCAGGCAGCATAGGCGGGTAAAAATACCTGATGTGTTGCACTAACTACTCGTTCTGAGGGATCTCCCAAAGCTGAAAGCAGCAGTTCAAAACCCTGGCAGAACACAGTAAAGCACATATTAGGAATGTTGTGTATATATCATTTTTCCAAATGAAGATTACAAAAAATAGACTATAACTCAAGCAGTGAGGAAATGTGCATTTAGAAGGGTTAGATTACTATCTGTTATTTTAGAGTTATTAAACGGATATAAAAAGTACTTGTCACCGTAGTATATGGATGACCTACAAAACTGATACATATCAGTGACCCTCAAACAAGTAATTTTCTTCCCTCCTTTTACTCTTTAAAAAAAAAAAAAAAAAAAAAAATAGTGAGTATAAGCTAAATTCCCAAACATTGGCAGGGGTGAAGTTAGCTAGTTGAAAAGACATCCGCATAAGAAGATGGATACGAACAGACTTTAAACACCTGCTTAAAAAAATACAACTGGAAAACATTATATTCTGAAAATATTCTGCTGCTATTATATAATATAAATACTACACTATATATTTTCTGTACACGCTGTGCTATATATTTTCTGTATTTCATTTCGAAACTTCGCTAGGTAAATTATGATGCCACAAAAAGGGATTATATCTGCAAGTGATTAAAAAGTTGTATTAGAGCCTTAACATATCATGCTTAGGCACTGTCCCTACAGGTTTATGCAGGTAAGTATTGGGGCTGAGGTGTAACTACTCTTCGATGTGAAAAACAGAAGGACAAGTTGACGAAAGTACCCTATATGAAGCTCATCCATGAGGTACTACAGATAGCTGGAAATGTAACTTTTCCTCCTTTTTTGGTCACAGTGACTAAAATTGTGAGTAATTTACATGAAAAATACTATATTCAAAAGTGTCTGAAGCATGGATACATCGTAACAGGCATTATATACATATAGACTTTAGCCCTGAATGATACCTGTTGGTATTTGTCTGGATCATCTATGTATCCCATGATGATACCCAGGCTTTTGATCACAGCTTCTCGTACCAGATCTGCCTTATCTTCCATTAGCATCTGTTGCAGCATAGAAAGCACCAATGAACTACGAATCTCTTTCTAAATATAAAGAGAAAGATATATCTGTTAAATATGTAAATTGAGTAAATACTCTGCACCTATATAGTAACTTCCAAACAATGAAATTTATTCTCACAATACACTTGTGATTAAGTATTATCGTCATTTTTACTAGTGAGGATGCTGCATAGAGATAGAGCACCAGCAACTTCCACAAGTCCCACTATAAAGTCTACTGTGAATCTAAGCATAGAACCCAAGTCCTCTAACTAACCACTAGAATCATATATTGTGAAGACATGGAAAGCATGTAATAACTTCTTGCTGACTTTTCGGATGACATCTAGAAATAATATAAAATCATATCCTGGAATGCGATACAACTTTATTAAATGTTGTTAACTCTTAGGCCTGGTCTACACTAGTAGGTTATGTCGAATTTAGCAGCGTTAAATCGAATTAACCCTGCACCCGTCCACACAACAAAGCTATTTAGTTCGACATAGAGGTCTCTTAAATTCGATTTCTGTACTCCTCCCCAACGAGGGGAGTAGCGCTAAATTCGACATGGCCATGTCGAGTTAGGGTAGGTGTGGATGGAAATCGACGCTAATAGCTCCGGGAGCTATCCCACAGTGCACCACTCTGTTGACGCTCTGGACAGCAGTCCGAGCTCGGATGCTCTGACCAGCCACACAGGAAAAGCCCCGGGAAAATTTGAATTCCTTTTCCTGTCTGGGCAGTTTGAATCTCATTTCCTGTTTGGACATCGTGGCGAGCTCAGCAGCACTGGCAACGATGCAGAGCTCTCCAGCAGAGGTGACCATGCAATCCCAAAATAGAAAGAGGGCCCCAGCATGGACTGATCGGGAAGTCTTGGATCTGATCGCTGTGTGGGGCGATGAGTCCGTGCTTTCGGAGCTGCGCTTGAAAAGACGGAACGCAAAGATCTACAAGAAGATCTCAAAAGCCATGACAGAGAGAGGATACAGCCAGGATGCAACGCAGTGCCGCGTGAAAATCAAGGAGCTGAGACAAGGCTACCAGAAGACCAAAGAGGCAAACGGACACTCCGGATCCCAGCCCCAGACATGCCGTTTCTACGAGGCACTGCATTCCATTTTAGGTGCGGCCGCCACCACTACCCCACCACTGACCGTGGACTCTGAGGATGGGATATTGTCAAGGGCCGCTTCCTCGGAGATGTTAGCGGACGGGGAAGATGAGGAGGACGAGGCAGTCGACAGCGCTTACAAAGCTGATTTCCCCGACAGCCAGGATCTGTTCATCACCCTCACAGAGATCCCCTACCAACCGTCCCCAGGCGTTAACCTGGAGCCAGAATCAGGGGAAGGATCAGTCGGTAAGTATTTAAAACATGTAAACATTTATTTTGAACAGAAGAGGAATATTAACAATATTAACAATGGGTTTTTCATGATTAGTTTGCCCTAGGCGCTTAACGTTTTAGTCCTTGGCAGTGCAACTACTGCAAAAGAATCAAACAATGTCCGGTTTATGATGATTAGTTTGCCCTAGGCGCTCTACTTTTTAGTCCTTGCCAGTGCAGCTACTGGAAAAGAAGGTCTATATGTCCGGGGATAGAGCTAAAATCCTCATGTGACATCTCCACGAAGCTCTCCTGGAGGTAATTGGAAAGCCTTTGCATGAGGTTTCTGGGGACAGCGGCCTTATTGGGTCCTCTGTGGTAGGAAACTTTTCCACGCCAGGCTATCATCAAGTACTCCGGGATCATTGCCTTGCAGAGCATGGCGGCATACGGCCCTGGTTTTTGCTGGCTTTCACGCAGCATGCGGTCTTTCTCTGTCCCAGAAATCCTCAGCAGAGTGATGTCGCTCATGGTGACCTGCTTTGAATTAGGGGACTGTTACTGTTGGGACTGCTTGCCTGTTCCTTTACAGAACTGTAACCGGCGGTTTACAGCCACGCGGTGGAGGCGGGAGAGGGGCAGCATACAGGGATCTTTCCCGGGGACAGCCGCAAGGGGGTGGGACAGGGGCAGAGTTCATGCTTGCCGGATTGCCGGCAGCAGGAACTGGCCAACGCTAGGAGCATTGCTTTGAACGTGAAAGGAGGACACTGCTATAATTTAAGTTTTAAGCAGCCAAAAATCTACGGCTTACCATATCAGCCTGCTACCCGAATTCTGCTGTCCTGCCCCGCTTTTCTTATCTCCAGTGCAAGACCCCAGGCACTGAATGCGAAGGCCGACAATTCGACCTTGTCCTGACTGCGCATGTGATAGGTGCTGTGCATGGTCGTCTTCACAGAGAAAGACTATGTTCATTGTTCACAAAAAATTATCTTTGTGAGGAATTCACTCCCTTTTTCCCATCCCACAGCTGCGACTGTCTCCCGGCCTACCTTGGCATCCCCCTCCCAGAGGCTGGCGCAGATTAGGCGGAGAAAGAAAAGGACACGGGATGACATGTTCTCAGAACTTATGGGCTGCTTCCAAGCCGAGGCGGCCCAGCAGACCCAGTGGAGGGACAACATGTCCCAAATCCATCGATCACACATTGAGCGGGAGGAGAGGTGGCGTCAGGAAGACCAGCAGGCGACTCAAACGCTGCTTGGACTAATGAGGGAGCAAACGGACACGCTCCGGCGCCTTGTGGATGTTCTGCAGGACCGGAGGCAGGAGAACAGAGCCCCGCTGCAGTCTCTCTCTAACCGCCCTCCCCCGCCACAAAGTCCCATACCCCCCTCACCCAAAGTCCCAAGAAGGAGGGGCGGCAGGGGCCGTGAACACTGTCACTCCACCCCTGCAGACTGCTCAAGTAACAGAAGGCTCTCATTCCCCAAAATTTGATAAGTCCTTTCCTTCCCACCTCACCCAAGCCCCCGGCCCAGTTTCATCCCCTAACTGTTTAGTTGCTAATAAAAAATATGTTTCTTTTAATTACTGTTTCCATCATGTTCTTTTAGAGGACAGTGTGTTTGAAGGGAGGGAAGGGGATTGGTAATTGGACAGGACAGTCACCTTTACCAGGGTACAGACAGGGGGGCATGTTCAGCAGCAGGTCACAAACACATTGCAGTCACTAGGCATCCTGGTCAGTCTGGGAGATGGTTTTTATGTTCTGTGTGGGGGGGGGCTATGTGAGTTTGTGGCAGGGGAGGGCGGTTAGAGATCTTATACAGCGGTCCTTATCCTGGATCACAGAGCCACGCAGCAGCGTCCTCCCCCGCCACAAAGTGACATAGCTCCCACACACAGAGTCCCGAAAAGGAGGGGTGGCAGGCTCCGTTGAAACAACCAGTCCAACACTGCGGACCGCTCTAGGAGCAGGAGCCTGTCATTCCTCGAGTTTATAAGCGTTCTTTCCATCACTACGCCCGCTCCCCACCACAGTCTGCATCCCAGTTTCAACCCTTTACCGCGAAACCTGTAATAAAGACAACGGTGTTTATTAACAAAGTTCCATTTATTTTATTTTTAAACGTGTGTTGGAAGGGGGGTGACGGGGTGAACGGGGTATGTAGCTGCAGAGGATAGTCAACATAAACTGGGTAAAGAAACGGGGGCAGGTTCAGCTTCTCTTTAAACAAAGTTAATAGTCACAGGTTACCCTGCTCACTCAGGAACCTAGCTTTCAAAGCCTCCCGGATGCACAGCGCATCCCGCTGGGCTCTTCTAATCGCACGGCTGTCTGGCTGGGCGTAATCAGCAGCTAGGCTATTTGCCTCAACCTCCCACCCCGCCATAAAGGTCTGCCCCTTGCTCTCACAGAGATTGTGGAGCACACAGCAAGCTGCAATAACAATGGGGATATTGGTTTCGCTGAGATCAGAGCGAGTCAGTAAGCTTCTCCATCTCCCCTTCAGACGTCCAAAAGCACACTCCACCACCATTCTGCACTTGCTCAGCCGGTAGTTGAAGAGTTCTTTTTCAGTGTCCAGGGCGCCTGTATAGGGCTTCATGAGCCAGGGCATTAGCGGGTAGGCTGGGTCCCCGAGGATCACTATAGGCATCTCCACATCCCCAACAGTTATTTTGTGGTCCGGGAAGTAAATACCTTCCTGCAGCCATCTAAACAGACCAGAGTTCCTGAAAACATGAGCGTCATGAACCTTGCCCGGCCATCCGACGTTGATGTTTGTAAAACGTCCCCTATGGTCCACCAGTGCTTGCAGCACCATTGAAAAGTAGCCCTTTCGGTTGATGTACTGGCTGGCCTGGTGGTCCGGTCCCAGGATAGGGATGTGAGTTTCATCTATAGCCCCACCGCAGTTTGGGAATCCCATCGCGGCGAAGCCATCTATGATGACCTCCACGTTTCCCAGGGTCACTACCTTTGAGAGCAGTAGCTCAACGATTGCGTTGCCTACTTGCATCACAGCAACCCCCACGGTAGATTTGCCCATGCCAAAGTGGTTCGCGACTGACCGGTAGCTGTCTGGCGTTGCAACCTTCCAGAGGGCTATGGCCACTCGCTTCTGGACACTCAGGGCTGCTCGCATCCGGGTGTCCTTGCGCTTCAGGGCAGGGGACAGCAGCTCACAAAGTTCCAGGAAAGTTCCCTTCCGCATCCGAAAGTTTCGCAGCCACTGCGATTCATCCCAGACCTGCAGCACTATGCGGTCCCACCAGTCTGTGCTTGTTTCCCAGGCCCAGAATCGCCGTTCCACAGCATCAACATGACCCATTGCCACCATGATGTTCACGGTGCGGGGTCCCGTGCTTTGCGAGAGGTCTGTGCCACTCTCAGACTTCATGTCCTCACCGCGATGCCGTAACCTCCTCGCCCGATTTCTCAGCATCTGCCTCTGGAAAATGTGGACGATAAGGTGCGAGGTGTTGACAACGGCCATAACTGCAGCGATGGTGGCAGCGGGCTCCATGCTCGCAGTGCTGTGGCGTCCGCGCTGTTACTTACCAGAAAAGCGCGTGAAATGAAATGATTGCCCGCCGGCGCTTTCAGGGAGGGAGGGCGGGAGTGACGGTTGGATGACGACAGTTACCCAAAACCACCCTCGACACATTTTTTTCCCCAGCAGGCATTGGGGGCTCGACCCAGAATTCCAATGGGCAGCGGGGACTGCGGGAACTGTGGGATAGCTGCCCACAGTGCACCGCTTCCAATGTTGACGCTTGCCCCGTTAGTGTGGACTTACAAAGTCGAATTACTGCCCTTAGTGTGGATACACACGTTCGACTTTGTAATATCGATTCCACATATTCGATTTAAGTAAAATCGAACTACTCTCGTAGTGTAGACATACCCTTAGCCTTTACCATATTGGGCTGATTATAGCAATTTGGGCTACAAAAAAAGTTCAGCATCTAAATTGTGCTATAACATGGTTTAGCCAAGCAGCTGGATGTCAGATTAAAAAACCCTTAGATTTTAACCTAAAACATTGGTGAACATTAAAAAAGTATTTGCCAACAATTAACATGTAGTAGCATCTGAGATAGAATAGTTCTTCTCGTCACACTGAATAAGAACACTTACTTTCTTGATATTTCTACCATAATCATTGTGGTATCTGAGCCACTTACAAAAAATAAGTTACAGTTGTAAGACTGATATCACTACTCCTCTAATGGAGAAATTCTTTTTTCAGAATCAATTGATATAGGTCTTGATTCAGAAAAGAGACTATATTCAGGAAAGCACTTAAACATTTGCTTATGTCCCACTGAAAGTAAATCATAGAGATGGGTTTTGCATTTTGTCCTGAAGACCGTGAGAATTTTGGTTATTTTAATGTATTTGTCAGGGTAGGTATGGAGAGGGAGGTAAAATGGATTGCATACCCTGAACTCAACCTCCAGCACCATTTGTCTGGTGCTATTCTCCCCCATGTGGACAGAAAACAGAAGAGTGTGTTTCCAAATGGCAGAAGGTACACAGAATGGTGTAGATGCAGTTTGGTTTTGTGGTGTTCCGGACCCACGACCAGCACATCAAAACTGATGCTCAAATGATAAATGCTTAGTAGCAGCTGCAGAGGAAGCAGGTGGTCTCTTTCTCTGGAACCTTGATTTCTTCCTGGGCAGTTCAAAACATCTCTGGAATTCTGAGAATGAAGTGGGACGGGATCTCTATTGTTTGGGATCCACTAACTGTTTGTAGGTGTGTAAATCCGAAGGGATCTTAATGTGACTCTGGAATCTTTAAGAGTACGCAAGGACTCATCAATGGATTCAGCGAACAGCTTTAGCCCATCAAATGGGGAAGATCCTCAACTGTGTTTTGGACCTGCCTTGGGAATCCAGACAGTTGGAGTCAGAATGCCCTTCGCATGACCAATACTGTAGAGATAGATCAAGCAGTAGTGTTGGCTGTTACAGGTCTCGTTGGATTCAATGCTCTAGCGCAGTGGTTCTCAAACTTCTTTTTTCGCGGACCACTTGAAAATTGCTGAGGGTCTCGGTGGACCACTTAATGATCTTTCCAAATTCTGTTTGTACCGTTCGCTAACTATCGTAAAGCGCTTTGGATAAAAGCACTATATAAAAAAAAAAGTAATAATAAACGTTGTTTTGTTCTACAAATAAAAGCACACAACTCATTTTAATATCAGTAGTCTTACCTTTCTAATGCAATGGATGTGCTCTCTCTCCTCTGCCGTGACAGCCCCCAATCTGGGGCTGGGAAGGAGCGGGGTCTCTCCCTCTCTCTCCTGCCGTGGCAGCCCCCAAGCTGGGGCTAGGAAGGAGGGCCATCTCTCCCCGGCAGCTGCAGTCCTGCAGCTGGGGAAAGTTGCCTCTTTCTCTGGCCGCCGCAGCCTTGCACGTCCAAAATTCTCTCCAACCCCCTATTCTCACCCCACTGCCCCCCCTCCCACCTACCCCCTATTCCCCCAAGACCACCATCTCACCTTACATGTGCATCTTTTCCAGGGTCCAGGCACCTAATTAGTGGAGCCACGCCTGTGCAGCTCCACTAATTGGGTGGGTGGGCCTTCATTGTCTTGTGTGCGGCCGCCCAGGCATGCACCTTAGAGGGAACTATCCGCAGACCACCTGAATGGAGCTGGCGGACCATTGGTGGTCTGCAGACCACAGTTTGAGAACCTCTGTTCTAGCTAACAGCTGAACCTTGTTAATTAGAGCCTGAAACTGCTCATGCTAATCAGCCAGCAGATGATCAATAAAGGTGGTGAATTTGGCATAATTTGAATGACTGTACTTAGTCATGATAGCTTGATAGTTGGTGATCCTAAATTGAAGAGTCGCAGATGAGTATATTTTTCTGCCAAATAGATAAAGACGTTTTTGGTCTTGCCTTTCCATGGTGTTGTCTACCATGCCTATTCAGTGCCTGCACAACCACAAAGTTCAGTGCTAGATGGGTGAACAAAAATTCGAGTCTTTAGCCAGAGCATAACATTTCCTATTACCTATTTGCATACTGGTTGTATCGTCGCAGGGGTCTGCCAGATGGATTTGACAGGATCCAACAGGGCCTTGTTAATAGGCAGGGCAACTTGGGTAGAGGGAGTCAGTTGAAGAATATCCAGGAACTTATGCTGCGATTCCCAGACCTCTTCCAAAAGAGTATCTGTAGAGCGGTTCATTAACTCCTGGAAGTGTCTGAAGTCATCAACCATAGACGGGTGGGGGAGGAGTAACCACTTAATCTTGGGAAGATGAAGAAATATTTGAGGACTGGCCTCTATCTGCCCAGGCCTCCAGCTCCTCAAAGGACTCTTGTGCCTGAGGTAGTGGAGGAGGGACATTTGGAGCAGGGGAGCATCTCCCCTGGTTGTCCCCATGAGAAAGACTAGGGGCAAGAGAAAACTGCTGTTAATATGCAGTCCAAGGATCACAGTATCACCACTGGAGGGTCCAAAAGGCATCGGGTGGCATCACTGGTCTCAAACCAGGCTGTGGGAACACAGGTCTGTCTTTGATGTAACTTCTCACTCTTCTCAAAAGTGTCAGGAATGAGTTCCCTTATCTGAAGAGTAGGGGAATCTTGGACTGAGACATTTGAATTGGAGGATAATTCCTTCTCATTAAGGTAGAGAGCCCCAGCACTTACTGAAGGTGTTGGAGAATCAAGCAGTAGTGGGGAAAGGTCTATCTTGGAGACTATGGCTATCTTGGTACTGACAAGCTTTTGTAACCCATTAACAAGGGAGACTCCAATTCCTCCGAAACAAACTCTAGAGAATTTGAACTCCTGTGGTACCAGGTGGGCTTGGAGAATGGGGCCCTGTGCCACTATCAGTACCGAGGGTATAAGTTGATCTGGAAAGTCCCTTCTAGTCAAATTAGTCGGTACTGATGAGGATGCCTAGAGAGGCACCGAGACTGTATGAGAAGTGTAGCATCTTCTTGGTACCAATGCAGTTTTAGGGGGTCAATTTTGATACAGACAATACCGAAGGAGTTATGGGCACTGTTCTCTGAGAACTGGAATGCTTAGATTCTTCTCTTGTTGCAGTGTTCTGCTTCTGTGATGTCAAAGGTTTTGGTACCGAGGCATGCTTGTTGTCCTTATTCTCAGAGGAGCCTGAAGCTCCGGACAGGATGTTGGTACCAACAGCATCTGGTGCCTCAGCTGTACCCAGAGTGGGCAAGAGGTCTCTGTGGCAGTCTTACTTCGCAGGGACCAAGGTGGGTTTTCTTTTGTTCTTGGCTCCTCTTTCTATGGGTCTTCATGGATTTACCTCAGGTAGACCTAAGTGAACGTATCGAAGTTGAGGGGGCATTGTGTTCACTCAGACTGATGCCCAAGGGGGCGGGGAAGTGTCTCCTGGTCTGGAGCTGAGGCCAGCTGGAGGAAACGCTCCATCATTAAGAGTCTCGATTTTATCACTGATTCTACCTTGCCCTGCCTTTAAAAGAGGAGCAAATGGAGCACTTTTGTGGGATATAAGACTTTCTCAAACAGCAGATACAATGGGAATGCATGTCACTGACGCAGACGGCCTCCCAACAAGAGACATGCCATCTGAAGCTCAGAAAGCCTGGCATACACCAGGGCAATGGTTATCTAGATAGGATAAGGTCCCACCCAAAAGGGGAATGGGAACAAAAGAAACTCCCCCTAAACCACTTCTTAAAATAAAATAAATAATAAAGAAAGATAGTAAGGCACACTAACACTGTCTCAGGCCAAGGCAGCTGAGAAGGAAACGTGGGTGATTTGCCCATGCAGCCCCATAGAGCCTCAGAGCAGGGCCAAGGAAGCGTAGGGCTCAGGCATGGGCCTAATGGGCTCTGCCACCAAAAATCTACAATTAAAGGTGCAAGTGGTGTGAGCACACCTGACGTGGAGCACCTATAGTGGAGCACTTCTATAGTCAAAGAAGACTATATGTTACCACCAACATCTATGCATCTGCACACATCATCCCTCAAGATATTTTTCCCCTTTGAATATGAAAGTGGTAAGTGATAGGGTAACCGTCAAAGCCACTTGTTCAGGGGTGGCCAAACCGTGGCTCGTGAGCCACATGCGGCTCTTTTACAGTTAAAGTGAGGCTCGTGGAGCACCCCCTCCTTCCATTCTCTGCCTATCAGACTGGGGGGAGGGGAAGTCAGGACTCCTGCCCTGCAGTGGGGTGGTGGGTCTAGGGGCTTCTGTTCCGGGGGGAGAAGAGTCTCAGGGTTCAGCAGAAGTGGGACTGAAGCCACAAGCCCTGGCAAGCTCGCCCCATCTCTCAAACTTCTGAAGATTGTTTGGTCACCCCTGCTATATATTTTCCTCTTACTTTCTAACAAACAAAGTATTAGCAGTAAATACAAAATACTTACAGGAAGATAAGGTGCTAGAGCTCCACAGGACTCTGCCACTAGTAATCGTCTCTCTGGGTATTTGTGATTGATCTGGTGAAGAGAAATAGAATGTTTACTTATTCTATAGTAACTGTGGTTCTTTAAGATGTTGTCAGTGTGGATTCCCCACTATAAGCACACATGAGCCTCAGGCATGCAATATCAGATGTTTCTGAATAGCAGTGTCCAACGGGGCCGGGGAATGAAGAATATCAGCAGTATCAGCCAGTGATTGTAGTACCTCTCTCTCTCAAACCTGATAGCTGCTAAATCAGCTAAGTCCAAGGCTTAGTGTTTGATAAGGGTCAGCGGATTACTCCACACTATCACCTTACAGATTTCTGAAGCTGGTGGAGAATCTTGCTTGCACTCTGGTGCAGTGGGCATAGAAGTTTGTTGGGAAAAGTACACCAGTCAGCTGGTAACATAAAAATATATATATAATTTATTTTTTGGTGAAGAGATAGCTTTATCTTTAGAGTGCCTACCTATGGCTAGAAAGACAGGGTAACAATATGAATGGGTTAGTTCTGTTGATCCTGGCTTGTGTCAGCACGCTCAGGACACCAAAGAGCTTGTGAGACTTTTCTTGCATGAATGTAGTCTTAATATCCAGCGTCTCCGCAATTTGAGACAGGAGGTCCTGGAAGTCTTTGAAGTCCTCTGTTGCTGCTGGTGCTACTACTGCATCCAGTGAAGAGGATTCGTTGGGAGATGATGAGAGGTGTCATTGTCCCTCTATCATCTCCTGTTCCAGTGGGTCTGGATCCACGTCTGGTTTTGGTGTGTGGTGCCACCAGAGTGCGTGATCTCTTCCTTTTCCCAGAAATGGGGGAGGCTAATCTGCTCTGACATATAGGTGGACAGTCTCCAATAAGACCATTGGGGTCTATGTAGCATACTATAAGTGTATTGGCATAGTGAGATTGGTTAGCCAAGTACCACTCCTGCACAGGCACTCTGAATGGGGCTCCTTGATACCCTTCTTTGCATCATTCTCTGATGGCAAGGGAGAGTGACTTGGCTTGATGTTGGAGACAAGGAATTAGTTAGGAATGGCAAAGAGTAGTATCCCTTCTTTAAAAGGTAGCATACCAGGAACATCTCTGGAGACGATACAGACACCTCTATTGCATATCCCAGGTCCTTGCTCAGCTCAGTCATGGGAATCAATACCGGGATTGGTGCTGGGTCTCTCGCCCTGATTGACTGCCTGGGGCTTTGTCCTTGTTGGGAGTGATGTCTCATGTTCTCCTTCTGGGATTTCCCTTTGGTCTTGGAGTCATTTAGCTTGGTCTGACTGAGTTGGTGTCCCATTTAGGAGCGGGTGTAGGTACCAAGTTTAACGACTGAGGTGCTCGTTTTGAGGCAGTGAGTATAGGAGCTAGAGTAGCCTGTACTCGGACAGTCAACACTGAGGCAGTGTCTGCCAACTCTGCCAGTGCCCTCTTGGCCTTCCCTTCCACTGCCTGAACCCACACCATGATGTGTGCTCCAGGAAGTGCTAGCCAATGGTGGTTTATCTGGCCTTGCTCTGGTCGTAACTCTCACTCCGAAGTGACCTGCATGGACTTTTTCAAACAGATGTAGCTTGAGCAGAGAGTCACTGGACTCGCAGGTCCTGACAGAGAAGAACTTACATATAGAGCACATGTCCAAGATGCTGCTCTCTCTCAGGCAGGAGAGTCACTATCTTTGACATCTTTGATTAGGATCAGTCTGTTGCAGGATGGACAGGATTTGAAACCTGAGGTTTCATGTATTCTGCCATGAGAGATGGTGCCTGGCATGAAGTGCCTCACGCCGCTGTACAGGAAGATGTACAGCGGATTCAACAGACTGAAACTAAGATTTTTGTCATCCAATAGATTGGAAAAGAACTAGTTTAAGAGTCTCTGAAGAGAGTCAGAGGGTCAGGCACTTGCTGGATTCCATCTTCCTGCCATGGTGGTAAGAGGGAACTGAGCCATGCCATCTTTTATGCCTTCATGCAGGAGCACAAGGAATCACAGGGTGTATGTGCGGTCCTCAGACACTGCTATTCAAAAAATTAAAGCTTGGGTTCACGAGGCACATCTGCACCTACAGTGGGACCTACACCAACATACCTGAAGAACAATACATCTCATTACTTCCCATTAAAAGCTTTTTTGCCCAGCTTCATATCTACTTTAATACTAAAATTGTTCTGTTGCAATCCTAGAGTGCTAGGCTCTTAAAAATTAGAGATTTTTAATTATAATGAACACTCTTGGAGTATCAGATGACACATCATTGACAAAAATTGATCGAAATATTCTTCCAATTAATATTTAAGGTATGGGATTTAGAGAATCATATATTGGAAATGATAATTTACGTACTTGAAATGCAAGTTCCGATTCCCTGTAATGCCTGTTCTACAAAGCATAATTTGCATTTTAATAAGTTATTTTTCTGTAGTATATTACAGATGACTAGAATCCCCCCAATTCTCTTTGACTGGCTTCCTTTTTCTTGGCTCTTGCACTATCAATGCTGCACAAAAATAGGTTATCAAATAAGATGGAAGTGTCTCCATACATCAAAAATATTTTCAGAACATAAAAATGGGCCATACTGGGTGAGTACAATGGTCCATTTAGGCTAGCGTTCTGTTTTCCAACAGTGACCAGTGCCAGGTGCTTCAGAGGGAATGAACAGAACAGGGCAATTATCAAGTAATCTATCCCCTCTTGTCTAGTCCCAGCATGTAGCAGTCGGAGGTTTAGGGATACTCAGAGAATGGGGCTGCTTCCCTGACCATCTTGGCTAACAATCACTGATGGACCTATCCTCCATGAACATATTCAATTCTTTTTTGAACCCTGTTATATTTTTGGCCTTCACAACATCCCCTGACAATGAGTTCCACAGGATGACTGTGCATTGTGTGAAGAAATACTTCCTTGTTTGTTTTAAATCTGCATAATAAGCAGGTTTAAAACAAATCCTTAGTAAACTGCAGAAAATCTGAATATTTCATGCTTACAACAGTAGTTACCTGTTCCCAACACTGTGGTAAGAGCTCAGCTTCTACCCGTGTTGGTCCAACATGTCGAGCAAATGCCACACAACCAGTCAATATCATCTGTCTGAAAAACATCAAAATCTTAAACTTGTTTACACTGTAAATGTTTTCCTACAATAAATATTTTATGCCTCCATTTTATATCTTCTTTTTAGGAAAAGCAGATACAATAGCCTGAAAGGATTATTTAGAGCAGTGGTCCTCAACCAGAGGTCTGGGGCCCCGTGAGCAGGCTTTAGGGGATCCACCAAGCAGGGCCAGCATTAGACGCTCTGGGGCCCAGAGCGGAAAGTTGAAGCCCCACTGCATGGGTCTGAAGCCCAGAACCCTGAGCCCTGTCATCCTGGGTTGAATCAAAGTCTGAGTAATGTAGCTTCATTGGGCCCCCTGTGGTGTGGGCTCCAGGCAATTGCCCTGTTTGCTACCCCCTAATGCCGACCCTGGCTTTTATATGCAGAAAAATAACAGTTGTTGTGGCACACGTGGGCCATGGAATTTTTATAGCATGTTGAGAGGAAAACTTTCTTTTTCAGAAAGAAAACTGCTGAGAACCTATGATTTAGAGGATACCTATTCTCAGATACATATTATCAATAATTAAGCCCCCTTACTATGTGTTAGTTTTCTAATATGGTTAGAATATCAATGCATTAGTAAAATAAGTGCACTACTACATAACATTTTGTGCCTTAAATGCTTGACGAACCTTGTTAATAGCAGTAACTGAATTTTCCTTGAGAAGTGGCTTCATGATATATACATATACACACTTTATTTTTAGGTGGATAAAATTCTGGTTCACAATATGTGGACTCAATTCTTGTCAGTAGGCTGGTAAGAGTAATTATAACTTGGAAGTCTGGAATTCTATGTTTCAAGAACTTAAACATTTGCAAAATAATTGTTTTGTCTAACTTTGAAACTAGAGAATGTTAATATTTTACTGTTGTGATGGTATAATATGTCAGACTATGGATTAAGGCGGAAATGGAAAAGCTATTCGTAACAGAAGTATGCGTTACTGTTTTCTGAAAATGGTCAGCTCAAATAAAGTAAATCTAAAGTTACTAGAAAGTTTTTATTTAATCTACTGCTTTTGACACAAAATTGGTCACATGGGCTTTTAAAAGAATGATCCTATTACTCAGTCAGAAAGGTATCTGAAATCTTCAGAAGTACTCAAGTTTGTAAAAGGTTGACAAAACTATGACTCATTAGAGAACTTGATCAGACTATGCAATCACTTTAGTTTAAAAACTTCAAGAGCAGAAATCTGAATTTTTTCGGGGAGCTCTATCCATACACCCAGTTTACAAAAGCAAAAAACTATTCCTCCCCAGAGCTGCAAAAATGTTATATATTTCAAGTTTTTACTGCAAAAGGTTTGATTAAGTTTTACCTCCTTCCTATGGCTCTTGATTACCAGTTGAATGGCTACACCTACATCCAGAAAAATCAATTTTAAAATGTAAAGCTAGCTCATGATGCACCATGCAAGTAGGAGGATAGGAAAATTCTTCAAAAACCACTTGGGGATACCAGAGCCTCAATGCAATGTTTTCCAATATCTGAGTTCAAGTTTAACTGTGGTTTCAAGAATCTTCTCCTTTTCTAATGATGTACATATGGAATCAGAATCTATGCAGTGTGTGTATGTGCCGCCTAACCCTTTAAAGAGGAGGTGTGGACAGAGACTCAAGAGACAGAACAATGGTGCGACATCAGTAAGGAAGTATTTTTGACATCTGAATCCAGAAGACACAAGAGGTTCAAGTCACAATCACCTGTGGATTCTCCTTAGCTAGCACTTGTGACATTCCAACTTCTACTTAGACACCTATCTTGCTACAATTTTGCCTATTTTTGCATGAGTTGATAAGATTGGGGTTGTATTAATTTTACAAGTAATATACTGATTACATTCATAGCTGCTCTTGATAGAATGTTACATTCTACTAACCATGTCAGCAGCCAAAATAAATCTGTACATTTTAACACCTTAGCATAGAATATAATACCATCCCTTCAGTAAGTTTACCATTCTCCTTGTGAATTTACACATTTACTGAAACAATCAAGAATGCATCAATTTATGATGTTAATTATTGTCATGTCTACACATTCTTGATGCAGTTCACAGTATGTCCTTAAGGTTGAAAGGCAGGGGTTCTGCTGGTTATTTCTCACCTACATATTAATCCATCACCCAGTCCTCCAAAAAGGAGAGATACATCCATATCAGAATGATTTCACGAAGGGAATGTTATGTATTAAGGAAAGTAAGGAATGGTGGGAAAAACCTATTGCCAGAGTGAACTGGTTTTCTTCTTTAGTTTCTACTACATACAACAGACCTTCAAAGTTAAGGAAGGGGATAAAAGGAAAGGGAATTATTAAAGAAGAATCAAGCTAGTCAAAACTGATCTCTAGGAGAGATGCAGTAATGATCTTCCCCAAAGAATCTTAAGACTGTGAGATATGACAAAATAGTAAGGCAGCTTGCAAGTGTCTGCAGTTGGTTCTTCTTTCAGCTTGAACCGCACAGCTGCACCTCAACATAAAAAGAGTATACGGATGAAAAGTTTCACTGCAGTATCAGAATATGCAGTTGTGATAGAACTTGAATACAGCAGGTCTGGACTTTGTGCTGGAAGTGTGTCAATACTAGGAAGGGATATTTTATGTTTTTAACTCAGCTGTTCACCTGAAACCAATTCTGTGCCCTCCTAACCTTGCAACCAAGTTAGCTCAGGATCCAAAAGTGTCTTATGAGGTTGGAAACTGAGTTTTAATACACACTTCAAAAGGGAATATGGAAATAGGAGTTTCCTGAAACTGTCTTTGAAGTTAATATGAAAGGCACCCAAAAACAACTTTAAAATTGTCAAGAAATGGAAATTTGAAATAGTTTCCACACAGATATTTAATAAATATTTGGTAAAACCTATACACTCTTGTATATACAGCCTCACTGCTCTTAAGAATAAACTAAAACAAGCTTTTCCATGTATGTATGTATGATGAATACATACAATGTGGTGGCAACATGTCTACCCATGGATAGTGTGTACACAGTCAAGCATACATAATTAAAGCCTCTGTCAGTTACACTATATAGTTAGTATGTAATAAGTATAATTCATCAATGTTCAACTAGCTATTAACAGTTCAATGACAAATGGGATCACACTATAGCATGTCAATGTCACATTTAATCTTATCTTTTTATCTAAATAAAAAATGGAAGTAAACCTGCTGAACTGATGCACCAAACCCCCCCACATCCCCAAGGCACTTATGAAAGTCCATCCATTACCCTTCTGAGATATTGTATACTTTAGGTCTCTACACAGTGGTTGATCTTGAGTAGCATATGAACACTATACCGAACAGAGCAGACTGACACCACCATTTCAAATCATTATGTCTGAATGGTTTTGACTATTTTCACTTGCATGATCCTACTGACAAGTGGTTGTACACCGTTAGACATAATACAAATAAAATTTGGGTAAAATGTTGACAGTGGAGTCAATGTTGAAGAGGAAACACTTTCCTGCTTGCACTCAGAACCTTATTTTGATTTGGGTTCATACATGTGTTAGGATTCTAGGGATGTAAAATTTAGGATTTAATTTGACAACTGAAGTTTGAATACAGAGATCAGCTAATCAGTGGAGTATTAGAATGTTTACTAACTTTACTTTTAAGATATGAACTTTGTTGGATGGTATTGTGGAAATATTTTTTCTGATATTTTCTGCTGGAAAATTGACACCTGAAATGTTAAGATATCACTCCATATTTTATAGTAAAAGGCTGAATGTGAAAGTTTAAGCAAAATATTGTTGGTTCACTTCACTTTTATTAGCTGGAAATCAGATGTCTGGTTATAGCTGTAAAGAGGCTCCCAGAAACTCGGCTTGATAAACTGCAATATTTGGATCACAAATGACTAAAATCTTACAACAAAATTGTGCAGCTCTATATATTAAAAAAGTACAGAATAATGTTAGCAACACAAATTGTATTGGGACATCCAAAACTTTTTAGCCGAGAGCACTGTACATTTTGGAGGTAGAATTCACATGCCTGAAGATCCTGAAAAGGAACAAGGACTCACCCTTTACATACAGACTTTCAGAGACCCTGTGACGTATGAAGCAATTTCAAAAACAAAAGAGAAATGTTCCAGACAAACGCTTATGAAAAATCTTTCCACTATTAAAGAAGGAAACATACCAGCCAGAGTACTGTCTTTCAACCTTAAGGATAATCTTAACAGGAGATTAAAAGGGAACACAAAGCAATACTTCCTGAGTACTACTTAATAGAGAACTGAAGTTTAAAAAAACAAACACAAAAACATTATATGAGAGCCTAAATCATTAACACAACACATATATAAAGCTAAGAACTACAAACAAACAGTTTCAAGATTAAGTGAAAAACATCTTACCTGCCAAAACCAGACTTTAGACCCTAAGTTTTCTGAAATTTTCTTGGAACAGCTGACATCACTGAGCCCTGAAGAGCAGGAACTGCTTTCCTAACACTACTTTAGGTGTCAGTGAAGTCATTAAATATTGGAGAGAAACTAAGGACCTAGGGGTCTTGACAGGTAAGCGATGAAGGAACTAGTTTTAAAAGACTGGCATATCAATATATCTCCACAAGTATTAGATTTATGATCTTAAGCTTATTTTAAAAAACATTTCAGTTCACCTTTTTTTTAAAGGAACTGAAATATTACACTGAAGTTTGCAGAGTATATTCTTACATTTCAGTAACTATAAATTACACATGAAAGTGCAAGTCATAGAAATGGAAAGTCCCGAAGTCCACATGAGTTTGTTAATACAATGTGAACTGAATGGGAAAAAAAAACCCAATCAATAGCCCTCTAAGAGTATCCAGTTTCCATTAAACCTACTTCTTTGTCAAAAGAAAAAAGTACCCCTCGCCCCGGCCCAACGTGCGCACACACACACAAACACACACACACACACACACCTTTGCTCATCATCTGGTCGTTTGATCAAATTGAACAGTATGTGTAGGAGCTGATCTCTCTCTTTGGGTTCAGGATGGAGGCAGGCTGTACACAGTATGAGTGGGATCAATTCCTAAAAAAATTGTGAGTGGAGGAAAAACCAAACAAAGTAAAAATGCTTTGGGAAAATATTCATTAATGGCAAAAGAAAGTGAACAGATATATCTAGCCACACAATAGAAAAACAAATACAGAAGACATTTTAATTGAAGTCTCTCTCTTATAAAGTGACCTGAAAATGTTAAAAGACCTAAGAAAATTATGTGCTAAATGCCTCCTTGTCATGATTTGGGGAATTCAGCACATAAAATTTAAAACCCTAACAAGATTATTAGTACACCTCTACCTTGATATAACTCTGTCCTTGGGAGCCAAAAAATCTTACCGCGTTATAGGTGAAACCGCGTTATATCGAACTTGCTTTGATCCACCGGAGTGCGCAGCCCCCCCCCCACCCCGGAGCACTGATTTACCGCATTATATCCAAATTCGTGTTATATCGGGTCGCATTATATCGGAGTCGAGGTGTATTAACATTTGCAGCTCACCTCTATTAATAATTCTAGGATAGTGATGGTTAAAGTTTAATTTACATTATCTGCAGGAACTTTTAATCAATTGAACAAAATAAGTTGGTTAAAAAGTTTTAAAGTTTACACAAAGCTCATTCTGAGAGGTTAATTGTGTCAACATGGAGTTAAAGAGAGAAAGAGTGCCCCATTCACGTTAGCCACTCACACAATTTTGTATCTACATTTGAATCAAAGTGTCAAAGCAATATGTGGGTGCAGGAATTTGCACAGATATGCCCCTATGGTATTTATATGAAGTACAGTATGCTTTTAAAAAGAGGATTTTTCAATAAAAAGGAAAAATTTGAAATTGAATTATCTTCCCCGAGCAATAAAATTCTCATAGAAACAAGCTTCTGTTTAAAAACACACTGTGAAAAACCTTAAATGAAAAGAAAAAAAGGCTGTTCACAGTTGTAGGAACCTCTTTCCTTTCCTCAAAATCTGATGATTGTCATTCTCAGAGGAAACAGTTTTTAAAAATATGGACTGGAAATCCCTTTCCTTGACCTCAGTCATCTTAGGCCCCCACTTGGAAACAGCACAACAGCTACCTAATTCAAAATGAAGGTTAGGGAGAGAAACTTCATGGCAGGGTAGATAGAGAAAGAAGTGTCTGCTGAGATAATATCATTAAGAAATGAAAAGGGCTCGCAACATGCAAGTAATTCATTTTTCCCCTTTGGTGTGCTCATTCAGCAGTTTTTAGATTAACAAGCAATGAAGAGCAAGCAAGAATAAAGAACAGAAATTGGAAGATACTGCTGCTCTAGTAACTTTGCATGGAGACTTGAGTTTCTGCTTGATTCAGACTTTTTGAATGGGAGCTTTTCCTAATTCAGTAAATGACACTGATGGACTAGAGCTGATGGGAAGGAGAAGATTGCAACGATACAAGCTCACTTTTCTTGATTTTTCAATTCTCTACTGAGAGTAGATTTTACTTTTAAAATTGTGAGTGTTGTACAAATTGGCCAATTCCGGACAATGGCAGAGCTATCTTTGCAATTTGATTGGTGAGGCAAATTTAACAAAAATGTTTTGCACTTATGCAGCTTTTCACCTGAGGATTTCAACGAGACATTAAATACACAGCACTGAGGTACTGCAGGTAAAATTTATTCCAAATGAGGTACAGCTTGGGGAACTACAAGTAAAACAGGTTCTTATTCATACAGACTGGAGGGGATATGGGAGTGTCTCATCTACTCTTGCAAAATCCAAAGGAGAGAGTGGGGGTAGATAACGAGCAGGTTTGGCCAGTTTGCTATTTCCTTTACTACATGCGTCAGATAATGACGTGACCAGGTACTTTTTATAGCCCAAGACAGAAATATGTGCACTTTGTTAAAGTTACCTTTTATTTGATTAGCTTTTGTGCTATACCCCATTGTAACTTTCTTCCTTTGAAGATTCATTCCCTTCTAGAACTCAATGCTAGATTTTATTTTATATACTAAAGACTCTGGGATTTTGCCCCATTTAAAATTCTGATTTTTTTTTTTTTTTTTTATCTTGATGCAGTGGATTCTAAAACGGTATTACAAAAAACAAACAGATTTTACCATGATGGCTGTCATATTTCCCCTTCAAAAAGAATGTTAGTTTGTATTAATAAACTATACAGCAATTTGGGATCTCTTCGGGACAATAAAATTGGATCAGATTTTGTAGTATGTAGGATACAATTTCCCTACAATGGGTATTGGAAAGACCTTTATATATTTAAAAAAAAAAAATCCTGGTCTCATTTTCCTGCATTCTGCCATATGCCAATGTTATATTGATACTCTGCCCATTAATTCTTCAGCTTTCCTTGACCTGTGTAGAAGAATATTTTATTTAAAAACTATTGAGAATGGAGGAATGGGGTTTTTAGCATGCTGGATCTTTTACTGTTATGATGGTTTACTGGAGAAATGAAGAACTGTGGAGTTTCCACTCTTCTGGCTGATCTAAGTGCCCAGAGAAAAAGCTCTCTTTCTACATTTGGGGGGGGGGGGGGGGGAGGAGGAACTAACTGAAAAATTTGATAAAAATGATCATTTATAAATTGAATGGGTATCACAGGCCACTAATACACACCTAGATATTATCTTACTCTTGTATGGAAGACTGATGAGGAACCTAAAACCATTGACATGGGGCAGATACAAGGCTAATTCTTTACCTTGCAGAAAGCTGGTTATTATAGCAGATGGAATTAGTTGTGTTTCCTTGTCCATTGGTCACATTCTTTCGTGCATACTATGGGAGAATCGAGCGTTCTCTGCATCGTTGCATCAGTGCTTCTATACTTCCTTCTATTAAGGGGAGTGGAGAAACAGTGAGAAATCTTCTTGAGTAGTGGTGTCCTATTGTGTTTTCCTGTATAATTAATGGAAGGGAGACGAGTGGGAAGGTACAAGTGGAGGTAAGAGGTGATTTCCTGTGGGGGATGCGAGGAGTTAAATAGTTGCTGCATGTGGCTAGCACAGGACAAGTGAAGTCTCTCAAAGGCTTGAAAAATGGCTGATCCTTCTCCAGTCAATTAGAAAAAAGAAGGGAGAAAACAGTTGTACAGGAGTGGTTATCCTACAGGCAGAAACTTCTTTCTATCACTAGCTCTTATGTTTTGGATGGATATTTATTCAGTAAAGACCATAAGCATCTAAGATTTTTGATTTGCAACAATGGCACAGTAAATGTTTTAGAAAATGTTACATTTTCCAAGCAGGAAACACACACAGCCAAGTTTCTAGGCTACTAATTTCAACAAAAAACGTTAGAGAAAGTTGTTTAGCACTATGGAGACTATATAGTGCCTAGCAGTCAAGGAGAGGGACTTCCAGTGTTATTAAAAATAATCTTTTGCCTTCCTCAGGAAGGAATACCACTTGTGCTAAAGATAAAATGCGAGAAGATTGTGATTTTCAAAGATTTTTCCTACTTTCTTCATCTGCTCTATACTAGGGGTCCTCAATGCCACTGTTCAGCCCTGGTAAGTCCCTCCTTTCTGCACTCTCTCTAGCTAAAGAGGACTAGATTAAACTTTTATTGATGCCAGTCAACACTACCAGAAGAGGTGGTTTTCAGAAGTGAGAAACTTCTCCCTTTAGATTGCTGAGCACACTGTCACTACCCAACTCCCAACACCTGTGACATGATGAATGCGACTGGAAATGTAACATCACATGTCAGAGGCCTGGTCTTCAATGCTAAGAAAAGGTATGTTTTTATCAGAGGATAACTTATGCGCATGAGCTATTCCAAAGAAAAAACACAGTGAAGACAAGGCACATTAGTTTTATCACAAAGTAAAACTAGGTGATGTCAATGCTTTAGTCCCACCAATGACTGATCTTGCCTAGTTTACCTCATGGTAAAACTAACGTGCCTTGTCTTTAGTGTTTTTACCTCAGGATAGGATGGGAACCATATTTTTTAGATTTCTCTACTCATGTATGTTTACATTCTCAAACGATGTTGTATGCAAATTTTTTGCTGAAACTCCTTTAAAAAAGGGGTAGAGGAAATAAAACCTGCTTGATTGTAATAACTGAAATAATTGCAGTGTATAAGACACTACTGATATCCTTGTGCTAGTGTTTCACATATATTTGTATCTCTACACCTTCGTGGTAGTTTTTTGATGAATGCCACAATTTAATCATGCATCAACATGGGGGGAGGTATGTCACATTTATTTTACTGAGAAGACCAAATTACATTCCTAATTATGGCTCATGGACTGGTAACACGATCCACTAATCCACATGAAGTCTGTCATGGATGTCACTAGGAGGTTTGCACATAAGTTAAAGAGTCAGTGGGGGAAAAACTGATATAGGATACTTATGACTACTTATTTACATCCTTTGTTTGTGTGTTGTTTATGCATACAGCTGTGGTAACTAAGCGAGCAAAATTCAACTTTGCTCAGATTTATTTTTGAATATATACATTTCAAAAAGAAAATATAACCCCATTAAAGGATCAAGTTTCACAGTTAACATAACATTGAAATGGGATGCTTCAGACCTCTCAAAGCTATTTCTGTCTAAGACGGTTATATTTGCTCATATTTACAGGGTGATATTAGAGGATGGGGGAGGCAAGCACATTAAGCAGAGAGGAACCAGTCTACAGGCTGGGAGTTTGACAATCCTGTACTATACTGAAACAAACGCAAATACATTACATAAATATCAATACATGTATTTCCAGATACATATTATTAAGTCTGCATCTGGGCACATGCTTAAAAACATTTCATGCAAACATGACTAATTTTTTGTTATTTAAACTACTCCAAAATTTTAATTTCGGATTTGGGAACCCAAAGTTAGGCACCCATAGCTATATTTATGAATCAAAGTAAGTAGCCAGATTGTCAGGTTAGTGTATTATCTCTGAAAATCTAGCCACTTATTTAGATGCTTAGATTTTTATACCACATTTTGAAAGTTTTAAAACAATGCCAATATTTTAATCAGACTTCCAAAACACACAGATTAGGTTGAAAAAGATATCAACAAGATTTCAGCCCCTATGAGTTTTGTTTTCAGAATTAAGTGCCTGAAAAAGGCTGAGAATGAAAAAGTGTCTCAACACGTCTGTAAATAGTAGCTTCTACATCTTCATGCAAATTTTTTAAATATACAGTATATTTTACGTTCTTTTCCCAGATTGTCAAGATTGGCACCCCTTCTACATTGGTTGTTCTGTAAGATCTCAGCATTGCATTTCCTCCCCATTTTCATAAAGAGAAAATAATTAGCAACACCAGAGTTGCATTCTGCAGAAATCAACTTCACACAAGACAGCAACATGCTGTAAGAAAATGTGAGAAGATTCAATAAATCATCGATTGCAGTGTCTGTATAGCTGTTTTTGCTGCCCTCTGTAGGTTACATGGAACCTTGTTTGAAGAGAATGATTTAAAAAAAGTTGGGCACAGTGGTTTGGTAATTTGAATTAAAAATGTTTGTTTTTAAGAGATAAGGGTAAAAAAACAGAAGACTCATCACAGACATCTCTTTGAAAGGTAATGAGCTGTATCTCTCTCCCTCAATTCTGTAAAAATTGTATGTACACAGACTTACAGACCACCAAAATCTTTGCCGTTAACCTACAGTTACTAAAACAATGCAGTATGCTAATTTAAAGGTATGAAGGTTCAAGTACAGCTTATTCATTTTTAATTAAAAAGAAGAGCAGTAAGATCCTGATGCTACAGCCAAAGGGCTTTCTCCTGTCTGCACTCTGCTCAGAGAACTCCCATTGCAGTCAACGGGGGAGCATACACACAGCAATGTCAGGATCAGTGCCACAGTTCAACACAGGGAACTATTTATATTTATGTCTTGTAAAGGGTGAGAAAAATTTTGAGTTTTGACTAAATCTGCACTGAGTACTTTCTTACTAAAGTGTTTAAAGAGATATCGCTGTTCCCTAGCTATGATTTAGTCAAAGAAATCTCATTTTGTGATATTATTGCTAGCCAAATATTTTGGGCCTTCAGTAGATACCAGGAAGCATAAGACACTAAAAATGCCAATGGCCACTACTATAATATTAATATTCATAAAACTACTGATGTTAATCTATATTCATCTTTCCTCTAGATTCCAGGATCCTACCTCAGAGAATGCTGCACTGAAGAAACTATTGTCTTAATACCCATTACAGCAAAAGTTTTAATGAAATATACAGCATAAACTCTCCATGCAATACAGTTACAATTTTCTTGTAAAGTCTTCAACCATATTGAAAAGAAGCACTCTGAAGTGATTTTTTTTTAAATGCAAGAATATATTTCATCATTTATTCCTTTAGATTTTGCAAGAATAAAGTAGGTAGGAAATAGGCTAAACAGGTTAGAAAAATATTAACGCATTACACTGCTTATGCTACAAGCTATGAAAAGAAGCTGGAGTACCTGCCAGGCAGAACTGCAAATATCAGAAATTAAGTACTGATCCTGGAACATTCCACAGAATTATTTTGCAATGGTATTTTAACAGAAGCATCATTATACAGAACATTCAATAAAAAGACTTTCCTGGGATAATTTTTCTGAAACTTTCAGATGCCATGCATCTTGGTATTGCACTATAATCAACCACAGAAAACTACTCAATTTACAGAAACTTATGTCACTCAAGGATCAGTACAAATTTCTTGATTTAAAGATTTTTCAATAAAGCCTTTTATGGGTTTAAGCCAAATGCATTACTATAAACCTACCATACTGTAGGTCCCATAGATAAAGACTAAAACTGAATGTCATTATTGGAATAGTGAACATTCTCCCTCATATATTTTAAAAAAGACCAAACCTTACCCCAAGTATTAAAAATCAAACTGACTGTCTATTGCTTGACTTTTTTGTAGTTGTGATTATGTGTAACATTTACAATGAAGTCATAATGCAAACATCCACATCAGGGTTGTCTATCTTCCTTTACTCTATTGGAGTTTGCCACAGTATCCATGATTATGTAGAACCCCAAGTCTATTTATAGTCAAGATTAATAGGACACCTTCATTTAATTTTAAATTATTATTACAGATTTAAACAAAACAATGTATGGAAGATTCGTTTAATATTGAAAAAGACTGAACAGTAATTTCTTCCACCTAAAGTTAAATCGTTGAATAATAAATTGAAATGTTTATACTAAAAGTATTTAACGCTCCAAATGAACTTGAGTCAATCCTTGCTATCTTTTGAGATAGACAAAGTAATCCCATATTGTAATATCAGTAGATTTGAATCCCAACTGCTTCAAAAAGAATATTCATTAATAATAGGCCTATCTAATATAAAACATCAAAGTTCGTGACAAACAGATGGACCTACAGTAACAGTTAAGTCTTGCAGAATGCTAATGGGTGTCTTAAGCATAGAAGGAAATATTATGATACACCATGCAGTTTTACTGAACTCACCTGACAGAGGTGTAAAACCATTCTCTAGGAGCAGAGATGCATGCACAAAAGTAAGAATATGATTGCAAGTAACAGACTTTAAAAAAATAAAAAAACACTACAACTTCAAAACGAACAAAATGGCAACAGGGTGAAAATAATAAATAGAAAACATTTTTGGATTCCTCACCTCTCGTTTTGCAAGCAGCACATTAGGAACAATGTGTGGCAGGCAACGTCCCAGCATTAACATGACACTTTTTTCACTATCTGCAATCCGAGACACCTAGAAATCCAATTATTTTTATGACACAGCGCGACTGAAATGCAACCTTTTTCATTTATTAAAGCATTTTTCAGCAGAGACTAAACTTTCCAAGAACTATAAAAATAATCACTAGTGATTGAGCATAAATACACCTCAAAATTAGAATCTATCATTTAAATCTCACCAAATCATACACCTTGTTTCTTAATACTTGTGCACAGGATTATGATGAAATCTATATGTATATGAATTCTTCTTAAAAGCTAGGGCTACTGGTTGGTTAATGGAAGTCAGTCAGTGAGAAGATTAAAAAAGGGTATTCTGTTTACGATAAGGGAAATATACCTCTGATCCCAAACGACTCTCTGCTGACATCCGACAGAAAGATAGTAGTGCTTGATGGAAAGCTGGTGACAACGTCCTGAAATAATTTTGTCAGGAGAAAAGAAAAGAAAAGAATAGATCAGAGTTGACATTGATGGAATCCTAGTTATTCATTCAGTTTTAGTCATATATATTGTGACATCTGAAAAGCATGTTTTCTGTGTTGCATATGGGCAACTTCAACTTGTTTAAAGTCATATTTGAGCTAGATTTTAAAATCAGCAAACCCCTAGTTTTTGTTTTTTTGTTTAAATTAACTGCCATTTTGGATTGGATTAAAAATGTAATTTTTCTAATTCACAAGTTATTCCCACATGGCTCACATTCTTGAAGATAGAGAATGATGACTGTTGTACAGACAAAAATACGATTCAAAGAGTGAGGAAAATGAAGCTATGTTAACTCCAGCAGCGATAGAAAAAAATACAATCTTTGCAAACTGCCAAATGACAAGGGAAAAGTACTATTTCTGCCTCAATTTATTTTCTTGTGCATACAGTATTCCTATCCAACAAGTCTCAGAGACATTTTCCATCTTATCGTACGAATGATGCCAACACTGGAGAAGTCAATTACAACCCTCGGCACTAAACTCCAGTAATCTGGAAAAGGCAACCAGAAAGGAAATTTACAACCTTGGAAATTCTACTAATCCTGTACTAAAAGCAACTTTTAAAGGGAAGAATTTAAGATGAACAATATTTCCCCCTAGAGTATGATGCACCACAAATTATCAACAAAAGAAATATCCCATCCTGGGTAAAAACTTAAAAATAATGGATATCAATCAATTTCAAAGAACAGAAATCTGGTAAACACATTTATTTAAGCACATATTTGTCCAATAATCCTGAAGTCAACAATATGTGATTATACTGAAAGGAAAAGCACCTCTAATTTAGACACATTTCTGTACTATAAGGCTGAGGATAAGCGGGACACTAAAGTGTGCTCCTGTTTTCAGCCAAATGCACTGCAGGTGTAACTTGTACAGAAGAGAAGTATGAACGCAGGATTAAGTTGTTGCCATCAAGGTTTCTTTGTAGGAAGCCTATAAACCCTTGGGGTCTAGTGGTTATCTGGCAGAGTGTACTGGTGCCTTACAGCTGAACTTCATCTTGCTTTGCATTATTCCGAGATTTAGCATTTCTAGCTGATGCCTAACCAAGCATTTTTCACCTGGATAGAACAGAAATAGAAATAAGGTCTTATATTTTCTAGTTCCTAATCTATTCTAAGTGCTCGCCCCTACCTTCAGTTTGAGCCATGTCTTGAATTATGTCTTCCATCCCTTTTTTTTTTGGTATTAATTTATTGGTTCAGGGGATTGCCTTTTCTTATGAAAACTGTAACTGTTTGGTGGATAACTCACCAACTTTAGAAATTCTTCTGTAATTAAACTGAGAATGTCTACGTATATTTGGTTTGCTGTACACAGTTTAGGATTTAGCATAGGCATAGGGACTGGATGTGGGTTTAGAGAAACTGCTTTACAAGATTTTATGCTATAGGGCTGACAAAAGAAAACCTGCCCCACTTACTCCTATCACTCTAGATCAAGCTGAAGCTTGTACTTTGTGTTTGCTTGAGAGACTATCCTGAAGAAATGCCAGGATCTGTAAAATCTTAGAATGAGCTTTATCTTGCACAGGTATTTCAATATAATACATATTGTGGCATAGGTTTCTTTAATACAAGTTTCCTTGATACTAGAAGAGCTTTCAGTCTTTTTTCCAATAATTTGTTAGTTTTAGTCAGTCTTAGGGGTCATCATATGGGAACAGGATGCTGGCTTAAGCTTTTGTTCAGGAAATTTCTCATTAAACAAGTGGGAGAATGAGGTTTTGATAAAAGAGCTCCATCTAGAGCCATGGCCTTCTTGGCCAATGGGTGAATAAAACTGACGCCGTATCACTGACCCTTTTTAGCATTGTTTGGAATTATGAATCTATAAAACTAAAAAATAATGAGAGGACTTCTTAGACTTGACTTGCTCTTCTGAACTTTCTCTGATCAGAGTACCATCAAGAAAATGGCAAATAGCTATCACTATCCATTAGGACTGCCATGAGAATTATGAAGACATATGAACACCTTTTGAGAAACCACTAACCCAAAAAGTAGAGCTTTGTAATTATAAAGTGTTCCCATTGATTTATCTTCTTTGATATTTCGTGATCTGGAATGTGAGTATTTATTTTCCTGAAGTTTAGGGACACTGGAAGTGTCCTTGGATTGCCTGCATCATTTTTTAACAACCTGTTAAGTATTCCACAGATTGTTTAATTACACAGTCCATCAGAATATCTGATAAAATGTAAGGATTGACAACCATCCTTGGTTTACAGCACCACAGAGTATACAACATATTTAGATAACCATAACACATTGTCAATTACATTTCAAAAAAGGATAAGTTTTATGTAAGGGGAGGGAATATGAAAAAGATTCAGTAAAAAAATCTAGGAGGCAGGAAGTGTTAAACTGTGTGATGACCCTGATTTAACTAAACTACTTGTTTGTCCTTATTCTGTGAAAACAAAGATATTTTATGGTATAGAGATTTTAGATTTTAAAGCCTAGCTGCTCAAAGTTTGTTAATATTTTCTTCAAAGGTCATATCCTCGCTAGGTTGTTTTAGACATTTCTGAATATGTCAAGATTCATATCCCCTTGAAATTTTTTTAAATTTAAGATGAAAATTCTATCACTGTTTCCCAGAGATTCAAAAGTAGTTATGACAAGTTGTCACTAAATTTCCCAATGGCGTGATTAACAGCACTTAGAAAGCAAACTCTTGGCAAACAGCATATATTCTACTACAATTGGTGGACTACATTTAGATTCTAGAATCTGTTTTATCAAATCTGGTAAAATCCTTGAAGGCTTTGACTGATAGGCTTGGTTCTGTCCTCACACATACAAGGAGACAGAAAACCTTCTGAAGGCTGATAAACACAAGTATTAAAGATTTATTTTCAAATCTAAGAAGGCATTGCAAACAAGAACAAAAAGTAAATATATAACTAACAGAACAAATACAGAAAGTAGCTTACTTACTGGCAAGGGCAAGCTTAACTGGATCATACAAAGAATGCAAGTATCCTGGACTTTTGAGGTTTAATTCAAACTATTGAACACTTAAAGAGAGTCATCAGGTAAATATCGGTGATGCATTCAACTCAAACCACGTCCAGCTCTCTACTGCAATCTGTTATACAAGGCATTTCTCCAACTACTCTCCAGGTTCAAAATTGTTTTATGCCAATGGCAATGATCCAAAGCAGGCTCTCTTCGTCTCCCCATCTGGGCAAGACATGTACAAACAGTTACAGTATACACAGTCACGCTGTAATAAGGGATTTTAGGATTTTCTCCATGTAGTTTTAACATGGCTTTGAAAGAGTTCAATTTGTATATCTTCATATAATCACTTCCAGACAGCTAGACAACCCCACCATTGCAAGCCATGTGTTATAATGAGCCCCATCTAACTTGAGAAAGTCTAGAAGTAGGCTGGGTATATCTATAGCTAGGGACATATCTTTCCCTTGATTCTACCCTCTTACTACATTTTACTGACACACTATTGCCAGTTCAGTATAAAGATAGTTGCTACACATACATTCAGCACTTGACTAATTTTGTGATTGTGTAACTGGATTTAAAAGTCTCACTATCTTAATTTTGTCTCAGCTCTCCCCCCCAACTAGGGGTAGTGGACTTCAACTTAAGGATTTTTTTTTTTTTTTTTAAATCAGTAACTGAAATTCCTTCCAAAATCAATACAGTTAGCAATTTCCATAAACTGGCAGTGAAAGAACGATCAGGAGAATAGTATCCAATTCTTCCAATCTGACAATTGCTTAGTTAGGAGTTGTAGATTTCAAACTAATTTAGACTAATTGTTAGAACAGATCCAGCCACCACTGTATGATGGAATTCTCAGAATACTGAATAGCAACCTATTGTAAACAATACAACTATTTCTTTAACAGTAGGCATTGACTATTCCTTTAACTTCATCTATGTAAAGATAAGTTACTAAGTAACAGAATTTGAAGCTAGCATGTTTTCAACTTAGAATCATAGAATCATAGAATATCAGGGTTGGAAGGGACCTCAGGAGGTCATCTAGTCCAACCCCCTGCTCAAAGCAGGACCAATTCCCAACTAAATCATCCCAGCCAGGGCTTACTTACCCTAGCTTTTGGCAAACCTATATTTAACCTTTAGGGTTAATACTTTGGATAACTACTAACTGTTTAAACTCAACATTTATAAAACTGCTCTTTTTAATCTAATTCCATAAGATATTTTTAACACCTTTAAAAGACTGACTGATGTTCAGCTGAAATTGCCAGCCAACTTTATTTTAAATTGTCCATTTTGCTTTTGCCAAGAGAGGATTAAATATTATCTTTAAGTATAAATTATTCTGTTGAGTGCAAAATCAAGTTTGATTTTAGGCCCTATTCCTGCAATAGGCTCTGCGCAGGCAGACCACTGAAGTCAGTAGGACTCTATGTGGATTCAGGGCTCTGCCGGACTAAAGGTCTTCCGAACCAGGGCCTAAATTAGGACTACAAACCATCTCTATCCATCTGTATTTATTCAGATTGAAAAATGACAGACCAAGGAAGCTAAAGTTCTTCTAAAGCAGGAGCAGGTATTCTAGTTTCTAGCTATAAAGTTAATTTGTTAACCTTACCATTGCTAGTGATTTACTTTTGTTCCCTAGAAAGAAAAACATGCCTTCAGGTTTAAGTTTTCCACCAGATGCACATAAGTGTATTCTGAGTTGAACTCCACATTCAAAACTTTATTTAAAATAATGCATGTTTGTATCTAAAACCTAGCATTTAAAGGCATTTTAATTTCTGCAAGTTAAGATTATTCTTACTAGAACTTTATAGTAATTTTTTAGTCTTACATTTTGAAGAATGAATACACTGATATTCAAGAAAAATACTAGAGGCTAGTCAAAATATGAAGAAGCAATTTTTCAAAAAAAATGGAAGTTATTTCCATTTTACAGGATTCATGATGAATTTGTTTTTTGCAAGAAAAAGTGAAGTGTTTAAAAAAAGTGAGTCCTGCCCTATTTTTGCTTTCATTTTTGGCAAGCTGCAATAAGACAATGTCCAGAGTTCCTCACCTACATTTTCATTTCTCTCCTTTCTTCACTCCAACTTTTCAGAATGTTGACAACTTTTGAGAAGTTAGAGTGGGAAAACTACAGATTAATTTTTCCTGCTGCCAGTAACTTAACAGCTGAGGAAGTTTTTTGGAAGTTTTTTGGGAAAAAACTTCCCAGCCATACTCGCTCTCAGAAAAAAGGCAAAAATCCTAGAAAATTTCTACTGCATTCTGTGGCAAGAGGAGAAAAAAAAGTAGAGAACAAAAGCAGAATTCCAAAAGTGTTTTTCAAATGAAAATATCAGTTTTGAAATTTTCCATAAAATAGATTAACTGAAAGCATTTTCCCTTGAAAAAAATTGGTTTTCAGCGTTTTTCAGTAAGAAAATATTTTGGCTGGAAAATTTTGACCAGCTCGTTAAAATACAGAAACAAGTGGTACACTTAAACTAACTTTAAAAAAGGTATTTACTACAAGTGAGAGAGCTCCTATATCTGTTATGTTATGAAGTACATAACTGAAAGGAATACACTTTAGATGGAAACTAATTCCATTAGTATAAACACACCTACAACATTTCTGCATCAGTTACTACTAGAATAGCTGGAAAGCTCAGAAAAATAACAAAAGCAAGTAGGATGGATACTGGTCCATGTAGAAAGGAGGAAGAGCTGAAATAACTCATAAGGCAATCTTACTCAGAGCTGTTTTTGTATGAGAACAATAACTTTAGAAGTTGTACTAACTCCTTTATTAAAACTTTTTTGGACTACAATATTCTTATTGGTCGTATGTATGTTTCTTTCTCCCAGCCACTACAATGCTCAAAAATATCAGTGTGATAAGGATACTTTTTCTGAGATAACTATGAGATTTAAGATCTTGGTCAAAGAAACTAGGACTATAGCTCAGAAAAGTTACCTCTGGAGACTTTTTTAAAAATTGGCTTTCCACTAGCTGTCTTCCAGTCATCTGGCACAGAAGCTGATTTAAGAGACAGGTTACATATCACAATTAATAGTTCTGCAATTTTGTATCTGAGTTCCTTCAGAACTCTTGGGCGAATACCATCTGGTCCTGGTGACTTACTACTATTTAAATTTATCAATTTGTTCCAAAACCTCCTTTACAACACCTCAATCTGGCACAGTTCCTTAGGTGTCAGCTAAAAAGAATGACTCAGGTGTAGCAATTTCCCCCACATCCTCTGCAGTGAAGACCAATGCAAAGAATTCATTTACCTTTTCCGTAATGATCTTGCCTTGCCAAACTGACTGTATGGCAGACTTCCTGGTTCTGATGTACTTACAATTTTTGTTGTCATTAGTTTGTGCATCTTTTGCTAGTTGCTCTTCTAATTCTTTTTAGGCCTGCCTAATTATACTTTTACACTCTACTTGCCAGAGTTTATGCTCCTTTCAATTGTCCTCACTAGAATTTGACTCTCAATTTTTAAAGGATGCCTTCTGGCCTCAAACAGCTTCTTTTACTCTGTTTACCCATCAGGGCATTTTTCTGGTTCTCTAACTTTTTTTCCCCTTTTTTTGGATTTGGGGTATGCATACAGCAAGTTTCCATGCAGTTTGCAAGCATTTCACTCTTGATTGTTCCTTTTAAATTTCCATTTAACTAGCCTCCTCATTTTTGTGTAGTTCCCCTTTTGGAAGTTAAATACTTCTTTGGGTTTCTTTGACATTTCACCCCCTACAAAAAAGTTAAATTTAATCACATTATGTTCGCTATTACTGAGCAGTTCAGCTATATTCACTTCTTGGACCAGATCCTGTGCTCCATCTAGGATTAAAAATCAAGGATTTCCTCTCTCCTGGGTTCCAGGACTAGCTGCTTCAATAAGCAGTCATTTCAATAGAAATTTTATCTCTGCATCCCATCCTGAGGCCATGTACCCAGTCAATATGGGGATAGTTGAAATCCCCCATTACTACTGAGTTCTCTGTTTTTGTAACTGCTCTAATGTTCCTGAGCATTTCATAATCAGCATCCCCATTCTGGTCAAGTGGTCAGTAGTATATTTGTACTGCTATGCTCTTATTCAAGCACGGAATTTCTATCTATAGAGATTCTACAATACAGTTTAACTAATTTAAGATTTTTACAATACTTGATGCTACGTTTTCTTTCACATATAGTGCCAGTCTCCGACCAGCACGACCTACTCTGTCATTCATATATATTTTGTAACCCGCTATTACAGTGTCTCATTGATCATCATTGTTCCACCAAGTTTCTGTGATGCATATTATATCAATAGCTTAATTTAATATCAGATGGTCATGATTTCACTGGAACCAGGATTTACCCATTACCAGCTGACACAACGTGTGTGTATATGCTGACTGCAAAGTCTTAATCTCACATAAGTTAACAGTGCTTTAAGGTTGCATTTTAATACTACGTTTCTAGTGATGACAGGACCCAAGTCTCAAATCTCCAACAGCTGAATGTCACCGGACTTTTAGGGACAGCCTTCCTAAAAGGATAGGACAGTAAAACGCATAGATTTCTGACATTTAAATTGTAATTATATAGTTAACATCTTTAGTTATATTGGTACGCATTTGTCTAAACAATGCCTAAATACAGAACTCCTCAATCTCCCTGGAGGAAGAACAGAATAGATTTTATAAAGAGATGAAACATAGGAAAAAAAATAGTAACATCCCCTTTCCCTCATTCATTGTTTTGATACCAGTGTTTTCTCCCTACAATTCCGAACTCAGGAGTGGACAGAAGTAAAAAAAATTATTCTTAATATTTAATTTTAAAATTGAAAATGTGTAATTTAACATCTTTAACAAATGTACTCAATGAACTCACACCCTCCCCAAAATACAAAAGAATTTAGAGAAATTTGTAAAGCCATCTATTATACTTAAATGAAGGGAATAAAGACTGGAAATTAGAAAGCAAGAGGTAGAAAAGAACTAAGAATTCTGTAGCATTGTGCTTTTAGAAAAAAAAAATCTCCCTACTGTGAAAAAAAGCATTTCAGTTTAAAACTTTTATCACTAACCTATTAGGTTTATCAAAGTGTACTGCAGCTTTATTTGATAGAGCACAAGAGGGCAATTTCTCTCTCTCTTTGCTAGGGAGAGAATTTAGTGTATCATCTTTAGGTGTCTTTGAATCTGCTTCGGCTGATATGGAAAGGCTTATTTCCTCAGTTTTTCCATGTTTACTGTCATTGTCTGAACTCTTGATATCTAAGTAACGTCCATTGTCCTCTGGAACTGAGAGAGGCACGTGGACTAAGTCACAAATCACTGGAACAGCAAAATTTTCATTCTTGAGGAAGTCTATTTCACTAGAAGAAGAAAAACAAATGTTACATTGCAGCTTTTCAAAAGAAGATCTGAATCAGACAACTGAAATATGAAAATATTGTGGTGTAAATGAATACCATGCTATGTCAATTCTTTTTTACAACTTCAGTAATGTCTCATCTTATATCATACGAGATGTGTCGTGCTCCTTTCAGAGGGTACACCTACTGCAGAAAAAAAAAAAACTCAACCCAAGTTTCAGAGCCTAGACCAACTGACTCAGGCTTGTGCTACAGGGCTAAAAATACCAGTGCAGATGTTTCCGCTCGGGATGGGGAAATGCGTCCCCCTGGTGAGAGGGATGCGGCTCAGAGCCAGTGGTCCTACCTGAGCGAGAATGTCTACACTGCTATTTTTAGTCACAAGCCTGAGTCAGCTGACATGGCCTCTGAGACTCACTGCCACAGTGTTTTTTTGTTTTGTTTTTTGCAACGTAGGTGTACCCTTTTTTTGTAAAGGAAAATGAAGTGGTGTAGCCAGAAAGATCTTAAAGATAAAAGCGTAGAAAGACTGATCTTTATATGTTTCGGGCTGAGCCCAAAGAATTCAACAAACACGAAGTGTCAAGAAGCACATGTCTATATGGAGTATAATATTTAAGATGTTTTGGCTTTGAATTAATTTTCAGAGCTCAATATTTAATATACTTTCATTTGCCCTGAAATGGTAACTATACACTTTGACTAAATGACTGAGAGGTTATCACTTTTTGTATATATAGATACATACTCTGAAGAAATCTTATTGTGTAACTTAAGGGATACATAAAAGCTGGTGCAAGACTAATAGTTTGTTTCTTTTATTTCAAAAGGAGAAAGTTGTTAAAATGAACATCCCCTCAGCAGTGTTTACAACGTAAGTATTGCAGTACTTAGGAACCAAAAGAAATTGACAACAGAAGTGAAACAAGATTTTCATTTTCCACGCAGAGAGAAATGCAAACACAAATAGTTCAACGGTAAAGAGCAAAAAGTATTTAAGTTCATTTTAGTTTCACTGTTTAAACAATTTAAATTAAGGAGGTAAAATGTTAACCGGTTAACCAATAAGCATCAGTCTTACCAGTAATGTATTCAGTTAATGTTTAAATGCCTAACGCGCGGGGCCAGCAGCCGGGACCCCGTGTAAAACATGGGGGTGCTGCAGCACCCGCCATGCCTGTTGTGAACTCGTCAACAGTAAAACATTTAACCGATACAACTGGAATAATTTAAACAGTTACTTTTTAAAAATGCCATTTACATCCCTAATGTAAATAAGATTCCTTATCTATCTATATTTAAGTTAACGGTGTCATCTTAATTTTCTATAATTGATAAATGCAGGAGATAAATTACTACATAGGTTGAACCTCGGGACCTGACCGGTGCCGAACCAGAGAATTTGCCGAACCATGGGAGGTTAATATTGTAGTGAGCGCGTCTCTTTTTATTTTTATCTCGCTGAGGCAAATAAACGGAACAACGCTTGCAACGCCACCTATCCAAGGCTTACCGGCTCTCTTCATAACAAAGTGTTAGTGTTGTTACACAATTTTACTGTATTGGCACAAGGCAATAAGTAGATAAAGCATAAAAAACAAAATAAAATCATGCCGGACCACGGATGTTACCCGACCAGAGAGTGCCGGACTAGAGAGGTTCAACCTGTATGTAACGGGAGCCCTTAAAAAGCTCTAAAAATCTGAAATATTCTATTGGTTCTAACAAAATTCCATACATTAAAGGTAAGATTCTGTCAGTTCTAGAGACAAACCCTATGAACAACTAGTGAGGTTTTTTGTTTTTTTGTTTTAAATATTTTACATATATTCTTATGTAAAATGCTGCAAAATCAAAAATACATACCTCTCAAGTCTTCGGATTTGTTCCATCAAAGACCATTTCTCACTGTTTAATGCATTAATTTGATCTTCTAATTTTTGCACTATTAAGCATTGCTAAATGCAAGATAAAAATAATGAAAACAATTTAGCAAATTCCACTTATGACAGTACATAACAAACTTGCATAAGTGTGTTAACTATAATCTTACTTCTATTGACTGTGATGCTCCAAATACAGGAACGCTCCCTAGTGTAGGAGTGGTAACCTCTAACTCATCCTCTTCAACACCAACTGCTACATCCACAACATCTCTTGCAGTTACTTGATGGTTTCCGAAGTCACGATAGAGTTGTAACAAGTCTGGAGGCTTTGGAATGTTCAATCCTACATCATCCCACAGTTCAAAATCCTTGAAATGATTAAAAGCAGAGTCAGAAGTCTATGGCACATTTCTTTTTATTCTTGAATTTTTGTTCACTTCATTACATTTATATAGCTGCATAAGAACAAGACACATGCCAAAATGTCAAGGTAATTTGGAGAATGCAAGGTGAGCTGCTTATACCCAACTGAAGGGAAAAACAGAAGAAGTCAAAGTTGCTCCTCCAGAAGCAGAAAGTAGTATCACCCCAAAGAAACTTCTAAGATCTGCATTAGGAAGCCTTCCAAAATGCACATCTGGCAATATTAGTAGTTGTTTCTTTCATAAGGTGTGTGGATTTTATCAGGTATACCAGTCAGGCAAATTTTTAGCATAAAGCAGGCAGCTGGTGGAAGGGTATTATACTACTGATGCAGGGGTCTTTTTACCCCTCAAAGTTTAAATAGATAAATAAATTAAATAAATTCCACCTCATACATACACATGGATTTTATTGCATCTATCCATCTATAAATAATACAGGGGCCTAAATTTTCAAAAATGCAAAGTCTCAAACTGTGTGCACAAATAATCCATTACTTACATAACTGGTTATTTGAGTGCATATTCACATTCAATATTGGGGAGGATAGGAAGCTCCCTGCCCCACCTGTTCTGGCGGGGCCCCACCCCCGCTCACTGCACTCAGCCCCCCCGGAAGGCCCTGCTTGGGTTGAGCTCTTGGCCATGGCTGGAGCTCCAAGCCAGTTCCATCTCCACTCCACCTCTTCTCTCCCCCCACACCCAAATCCGCAACTGTCCCTCCCCTCCAGCATGAGGTTTGGGGAGGCTTAGCCTCCATTACACGCCACCCATGTTGGGCAATCAATCACAGTAATTGCGTACATTTCAAAACTTGGGAACCATTTTATCTTTTTAGACTATCACCTAAAGTTCTCTATTTTCTTGTTTGACTATTCTGCATTATTTCTATCTCCACTATTGAGTTTGCTCAAAACAACGTAAGAAAAGAGAAGAACATGTGTAAGACATTAAAATACATTTGATTATTCAAGTATTGTGTCACTTTGGGTTTGTCTACTCAGCAGCTGGGATTGTGCTTCCCAAGGTAGGGAGATGGGCATGCAATAGCTCTGTTTGAGCAGGTGCACTAAAAACAGCAGTGTGGCTGCTGCCATGACAGCTTGGGCTAGCCACCCAAATACTAATCTGTCTAAGCCCGAGTATGGACACCGGTAGCTAGCTTAAACTGCCAACTATGCCACAGTGGCCGCATTGCTATTTTTGGCATGCTAACTTGAATAGAACTCATGTACATCTGTCTATACATGTGGGGAAGCATGCTCCTAGCAGCTGTGCAGATATACTCTTAAAGAGCATCTTCAAAGATATTAAATGCTGACATTTTTGTACAATTCTTTTCCACTGTTCTTCAGGCATACATTTCTTGTTTTATATTAGAGATCTAGGATTTATTTTTTCCACTCTCTGCCTTTGAGGGCAGAATTTGACCCATATAAGTTCTGTTATTGCTAATTATGCATGAGAATCAGAAAATCCAACTTGACTCTCAGAGAATGGGTTGAGTTTGCAGGGCTGGCCATTAAAAATTCCCCCCCCTGTAAACTGAACACATTTGGTATATAACGTGAGACATATGTGCAACCCAACAATTTAATTTTTATGGAGTCAATCTGAAGAGCAGAAATGCACATTAAGGACACCGCACTTAATAGAGAGCCTCAAAGAATTCTTTTAGAGAGATGAACTGTTCTGTTGCACACTATTTCAACATTACAAAAATTTTCATGTAATATGTGGTAGCATTTAAGTTTTTCCATAAAGATGTGCATTTTGTCCACTGCTATATGGATTTACAAAATATTATCCAATACTATGTAATAATAATTCCCATCCCTTACTTCATTTTTATCGAACCTTAAAAACAGACAGTAAATTCTGAGAGTTAATATTGTACACAGTTTGACTGAGAAATAGGTATTGTATAAATTTATGAAAACTGCTGCACAATATTTTATGCTGGGGAAAAGATTGCTGGCTTTACCTTATTTAAACATACCGATAAAATTCACTTCAAAGCAGCAAGCAGAATATGATTATTTTCTTGGTATTTGTTCCATGGCATGTAAAATGAAGTTGAATTTTTGAAAACACATTGTTTTTTCCCCTACTGGTAAAGCTTCCATTGTGGATCATAATTCCATTATTGACGTGGTGATTGGCTGGGAAGTATTAAGCAAGTAGAAGACCTGAACTCTTTCCCTGCATGTTGGTTGTAAGTCTTGGGGACTGTCTACATTAACCCAGATACGAGCAGATAATCAAACTTTTCTAAAGATGCTAAACTGAGGAAATCACTACACAAACTTGGAATAGTTACCCTGATGGGCTATTTTTTCTCCATATAGTTACTTCTGATGACAAATGCATAGCAAATTGTTTAGAAAATTAATTTCTCATTTCACTCTCTATATGTTGTAATTAGAATACACATAAAGTGGTTATTGTAATAAAAACTATGATCAACTGAAGGTTTTCAGAAGAAGATAATGTTCAAACACACCTTTTAAGAGTGACATTGTGTGTTTGTGTCAGCGTGTCGGAAAATATATGGTAGTTTTGCATTTACAAATTATAACTGGATAATGGATTACCAGATTATAAAATGCTCTAAAATATAGTTCTACCCATTTTTGTGTGCTCGGCAGCCCTTTATTTACATGTTTTGAAAACAAAGCCTATTTTGATGCATTACTTAGTGCTTCTGTACTTTCAATTTATGGCTCTAATCAGCAAAATATTTATGACCATGCTTAATTTTATGCATGCTAGTAGTCCCACTAATTTCACTGGGATTACTCAGGTGCATATCGTTCAGTGCATTTGTAAGAGTTTGCAAAACCAGAGCTCATTTCAAGACCTATTCTGACATCAAAAGCAAATTTAAAAAACCCAGATTCAAAAACAAGAAATGCAGGCAAACATTGTTATCAGAAAGGTTAACCAAACTTTACCTGATCATCACTTTCATCTGAAAAGGTTATTGAAGTAAGCTTGTAACTATTCTTTAATAAAAATTCATTGACTAGGAAGTTTAGAGCTCTTTTCTCAAGAGGTTTGATTGGTTCCTGGAAAAAAGAAAACAATGAAAACTGTAAATCTTATGCTCACCTTCTTTATGGTTGCTATGCTACAGCTGTATGTGGGTTAAAGTTATTAACTCAATGTCTGTCAACCACCTACCTGAATTTCAGGACTTGATTTATAATTTTTTCGTTCCTGCAAAGGAACTTCATTTTCTGCAAAAAAAGAAGTTAACATAAAATTTACTCTCTTTCACCTGGAAAGAGGTCAGCTACTTCTACATTGTCAAAGTAGAAAGACTAAAGAAAAGGTTTATGTACACCACCTGCAGCCTGAGTCAGGTTGGCTCGGAGGGCCTGAATGGTCTCCTTGGCTTTCCGTAGTTCAAACTCCAGGACTGGACAGGGATTTGGATTAAACACACACAGGCATCCAACCAAGGAAAGGGAAACAAAAATAAAATATAAAAAGCAAGGATGGGTGTAAAAAAAATATACAGTTTGTATTAAACAGAAAGCATGCAGTCTTTATGGAACTCATGGACACATGCAGCAGAGTTGGCCTGAAAGCAAACTGGTGAACATTTTCCATAATCATAGTGGTCTACAGTTATCAAAACTGGAAGTTCAAGCTGTCTGACAAGGAATCGCTGTAGGTTTTTAATAAAATTACTATAATATGTATCTTAACTTTGCATTAAATTGAGGAAAAGGTAGTGATGCTTCCAACCCTCCCCTCTCCAAATCCTACTAACCAATATGCTGTGATCTTTTGGGATAAAACAAAGGGAGTAGTTTTTAAAAAAGCTAGTGTTAGAGGTAGTGGAAGCAGTTTGTGTGGCAAAGCTGAATTAATTTAGAATGCCATGGTATTTTAAACTATTTTTAATAGTCCTTTAAAACTATTTAAGGTTGTTTTATAATAAAGAAACTACACACTATTTTGCTACTTTGAATGAATGCCATGGAGACATCTCAAAGTTTGAATCCCACTGTATTATTTGCTATGAGACAGTTACCAAAATATCATTTACAAGGTTTTTCGTTACAATTGCTATGAGTTTTCTGTTATTTTCTAGAAGAAGACTTGGATTTTTCACTTTAACAAGACGAAGTGAAGCTACTGCAACAAGTCAAATACATTTAGATATGCATTGCTAAAAGAAAGACCTATATATCTCAGAGTCCTCAGAGGAAGCTTACAGTACACTCACTTATTCATAAGTAATGTTTCCTCTGAAAGTCTTTACTTATACTACAGTTCTAAAACTAAGGTCAATTGAACTCATTCAAAATTGGAGATTCAAAGAGTATAATAAAATTTAGTTGTTCAACATCTCCATTATGAATTATCCTAACAATGTTCCAATAAAGTTTACTCTAACTAGTATTTTTTAAATGTGAGTACAGTGCTGCTACCTTGAAAGTTATAAAAATCAAGGTCAGATATACAGTGGCTGCCAATTTAAAATATACTTTGAACCTCTGTAAAAGGATTTAACAACTTTCCTTTTCATAGCCATTTACATTTAAATATTTTGAGGGAACCTATTTAGGGAGTTACCAGCGTTCAGACACCTTGCTGATTCAACTCAGCCAGGTATAGAGTATGCGCATTAGTCTGAATACCAAATGTAGGCAATTATACTTATGGTAAATACCAAATATTCGGTTGTCTAGAGTAAATGAAGTAGTTCAGTATTTAACTATAAGTGATAAAACTATATACTTAAGTATTAGCTAAAACTACTTTGGACAGCTGAGATGGTCTAAACTAATTTAATTTTAATACCGATGTGAAGCTAATGATGTTTTAACTCTGTCAAATAAGAACAAGTTTAATATATTCTTCACACAATCATTGCCTGGAAACACTTTACTGGAGTATTCTGAAAGACTATTTTAGATGACAATGCCGTGAACAAAGTGTTTCATTTAATTGGCTCTTGTTTGTAAGATGTATTATTCAGTGCTGGACAAAAAAGTGTACAAATAATTCAGTTTCCCTGTTGGACTGTCATTAACAAGAGCCTCTTGACTATAAATGAGTGCATGGAAAAAAGATTCACTCAGTTTGCATTTATCCATCAAAACTGAAGTAGTAACTACAGTACATCACATTTACTATATGAAAGTAACTTGTTTGATGCACAGAATTTTACTGCAGCAGTACAAAAGCACAACTGAGGATCTGATGAGAAAGTATGTAAAAGATCTCTTTAGTAGTCAGCAATGCTGATCTGCAAACATTTCTGTGCAACCAAGTTAGGAAATGTTTTTACTGAAAATTACACTTTTATATATAACTAATCATTTTTAGTATTTGCTTAAACATATGAATATCACACAAGTTTATAGTTAGATTCTAAATAGTAATGTGTTGATTTATTCAATTTTGAAAAATATAAAAACCATGTAACTGATTGACTTTAGATAAAATAATAATTTAACAAAAAGTGAGCATGTATTCATATTTTTGGATCTCTTTAAAATATTATAAAATGATAAAAAATAAATTACAGAACAATTGCAGATCAGAAGTGCCCTGCACCAGAATGATATAAATGTAAAAGAACATTGGTAAAAAACACAAACTGGAGAAACTCAGGAATCCCACTGAGGAAAACTGAAGCTGAAATAAGAGACATATGACTGAAGGCATAGAAAGCCAAAAAACCCATGTCAGACAAACCCATGTCAGACGGCAAGAATTAAAATTTGAGTGAACAACTGCAATGATGCTGAAGGAATAAAACACAACCATTATGACTTTACCTGCTTGTTCCTACCAAAATGGGTTACTCTGCTGCATGTTTCTCTTTAAATGGCTTAAGATTTTAAACAAGACAAATATCTGAGGAGCATTAGCTCTACAGTATGTCAAAACAGCCACATTATATGGCACAAAATAAAACTGACACTGTTAAGTCTCAGACCTCATTTCTTATTGTGTATAACTCAGCTATTTTAGCTCCCACCAAGCTGACAAAATTTCAGTTTTCAGTAACCTAAATTTGCTTTTAAAAATTTTTTTTAACAGAAGTGTACATTTGTCAGCATTTGCCTTTTCTTACTGTGCATGATTTGTAAAATGTTAGTCCAGAATATTGATTAATCTTTTAAAATATCATTCAGAATTAACTTTTTTTATTTGAGAGACAATTATGCATATTTCAACAAGCAGCTACATTTCATGATGTCTTGTTACTGCATTTTTTATCATACAACAATGGTCAGCATCAATGTCAATATATTCTGATAGTTCTAGCTGGGGAGATCTTTTTTACTCTATTTAAGAGAAAAATTGCACTGCCTGATAATTTAGCAAATATTGACCACTGTATGGTATCAGTACCTTGTTGTCAGGGAGTTTAATTCCCTTGTGATCTAAGAGCAGCATGTATAAATACCTCCAATGGACTCAGTCCATTGGACTGCTTTAAGTGTCAGGCTTGATGGACCAGCTAACAGGTACAGCCCATTAGGCAACTTGGAGGGAGGGCTTATCAAGAGCAATCCAGATAAGTCTAAGTGTTTGGTGTGAGACAGCTCTCTTAAGGAAGAAATTGAGTTTCCTCCCACCTCTGTGAGGAAAGCAGAGATTCGGAAGCTGGAGCCCAGAATGTGGCTAATCTCCCTACAATGATGTCCTCTTGAACTTTTCACTGTGCCTTAAAATTCAATGGTTTCTGTAGTCTATTCACCTTCCAAGTCAGGAAGGCAAAACTGTCCAGGTAGAATTTGCTTCAAGAGACTGGGGTTGCTTGCTCCTCCTGCAAGGAAGAAGAGCTCAGATTGCCTTCAGCTGCCTTAGGAAAGCACTGAGCCTGCATTAGTGAAGTTGAACCTTCCAAGTAAGTGACTAGGGTCAAGATTTAAAAAAAAAACAAAACCCATGATTATTTTCAGTGCCTCAATTTGTGGGTGACTAATCTGAGACACCTTAAAGAGGCTTGATTTTCAGGGTGGGTTGGCTCAACATTTTCTTAAAAACCAGGCTTCTTTAAGAATCTCAAAATCATTAGACACTTGAGACTCTTGACCCTAAGGCTGAGAACTCCAGTTTAAAAACACGCTGCAAGTAAGGGTCAGAGACTACTTCTGAGAGGGCAGGGGGACAGGCAGAAGGAGTGCAGGGCTATGCTATGTTAGTAATCTTCTCTGCGCACCAAAAAAATAAAGTAGTTGCAATAAATATCTGAACTATAACCAGCTTGGCACCTGGTTCTTGGAGACCCACTGGGTCAAATGCATGCTTGTAAGTAGTACAATTCACGTTACTTCAGTGAAATTTGTAATATTATATCTCTGAATCAGTTTGTCAGCCTTTTTCCATAGTACTTCACATATGACAGTGTAAAGGCAGTTACTATATAGGCAAGTGTCTCTATTCCTTTCATACTGTATCTTCTGAAGTCACTGTGTTTGCAGTGTTACTGTAGCTACATTGGTCCCAGGATATTAGAGAGAAAGAAGGTGGGTGAGGTTATATGTTTTATCAGACCAACTTCTATTGCTGAAAGAGAAGCTTTCGAGCTATACGGAGCTCTTCTTCAGGAGCAGGGAAAGATACTCCACATGTCACAGCTAAATACAAGGTGGAACGGACTGCTTAGCATAAGTAGTTACATACTGTAAGAGACCATTTCATCTGTGGTAATGAGATTACTGGAACACCCTATAAATGTGGGGAGGAAGGGAGAGCCAGACAGGGGGGAAAAAAAAAAAAAAAGGAGCAATAGGGGAGGGATGAATGGAACTGACAGATTTGACAGTGGGGATTGATTTTTTGAGTTAGTTCATATTTATTAATTACACAAATCAGGGCATCACATGCCTAAAATTTCCAAACCTACAGCTCTAGCAGGTATAGTTTAGTAGTTATTGGATACATTTTTCAAACTCCAATTAACATAATTTCAAATCACTACAATATTTCTATACCACATAGTGAATTTAAGATGGAGCAGAAGCCTCAGTTCTTATATTCCATTCTCTTAATACAGGATGCTATAGGTTTTTGATTGCAAGCTTGTATTCTTTATTAGTCTGTAGGAATGAAACCCATTTTCATTAGCTTGTTATTTTACCATAATGAATGTTAAGAGGAGGAATATTAAACCCCATCATCTCTTCAACATTAACTTTTATTAATTTTTTCAATTAACTCAGCACTTAAAATAAATCATGATTTTAGGTAAAAGAAAAATCAAGTATCCAATTGAATCAATTTTCCAGAAAAATTTTCCAATCAGCTTTTGGCAATTTTCACCTAATACCACAAGCTTTAATGACAAATGAATTTTGGATCACTCTTTTTGGATTGTTTACATATGTATATAGGTAATTTCTGATACCCAGGTCTTGATGTATTATATCAGGGGTCTAAGCAGCAAAATGGATTTTTAAGTTGCAATTTGGTTTCTCATCTATATCCACATATCTGGGCTGATGAATTTTCATGTCTTACATCTTTTTCCCCTCAAAGAGATGAAGATGAAAAAATTCAATCACAGTACAGGTCCTCTTCATCAGATTCCCCAGATAAGCTCATATGAGACACTCCCCCGCCCCCAGCCATTTTAACTACAGATAGGATCAAATGGACTGGCAAATCTGAAATGCATAAGTCCATTTTCTTTTCTGCTTACACAATTCACCAATGAAGACTGAACATCAATACTGAGAACTGGAATATACAAATATAAACAGATGCCTTGAACTATTACAATAAGAAGTCTGAAAATAAGGAGAGTGCTGTATATTATGGCAAGAAGAGCAATACAAGGACTTCCCTTTGGCAGGTATCACATTTTTGCCTCTATATTCTTTGAATGTAATAAAGTGGGTTCTAATAGTGACTAGCCATGGCACAATTCTGATTTTACAAACAAATCAGGACTAGTTTATTTTAGCTACTGATGAATACAACGGCTTTCTATCTTTCTTACTGCTTTCAAGGGGCACAACAATAAAATCAGAAATTATGGGCTCTGTATAGAGAAATCTTTAAAGGGGAGGACAGCAGTATGAAAAGGTAGTTAATTCCAAGAGCCAGGATGAACTATTATCAAAAGGAGCCTTGTGTATATTAGATCAGTGTTTTTCAACCACTGTTCCGCGGCGAGATGTTGCCTGGTGTGCCGTGGGAAAAAAATATTAAACCATGCTTGAATGTCGGAACTGGTTACTAAAATTTTTGAATCCCACCACTGATGTTAAGGACTATAAATAGCTCCGGTGTCACTGTTACACTAACAGGAGGAGGACAGGAGGAGACATCGCAGTAGATCGCCGATGAGCAGAAGAGCGCCAATGGATCTGGATTTGGAGGAAACATGAGCAGAAGAGCGCTGACTGATGGATCTGGATGGAGACATGCGCAGAAGAGTGCTGAGTGTGACGGACAGCGGCTATCTGGAGGAGACAAGCGCAGTAAGTACTGAGTGACAGTGAGATACTGCAGTGATGGACAAGTTTTTGAAAAGGAAAGAACTGGACTCTGAACAAAATTTGGAGCCAGATGAGAGCCCAAGTATGAGTGGGGATCAAAAGAAAGCAAAGATGGTTAGCTCAAGCAAATTCTCTGGCACAAGGCAATATAGCGAAAGCTATATTTCATTTGGATTTACTTTCACCGGAGATGCAAACAAACCAACTCCACTGTGCGTGGTGTGTGGTGAAAAGCTAGCTAACAGTGCTATGGTCCCAAGCAAACTTAAACGCCATCTCCAAACGAAACACCCTTCGCTTCAAAACAAGAATGCGGACTATTTTGTTCGCCTGCGTGAAAACACGGAGAAACAGGCAACTTTCATGAGAAAAACCACAAAGGTAAATGAAAGAGCTCTTAAAGCTAGCTATCAAGTTGCTGAACTTATAGCCAAGTCAAAAAAGTCGCACACTGTGGCAGACACATTAATACTTCCCGCCTGCAAAGCTATTGTAGAGGAGATGCTCGGACCTGAAGCAGCTAAGGAAATAGCCAAAGTCCCTCTCTCAGACAACACAATTTCCAGACGTATTAATGACATGTCTGCAGACATCGAAAGTGTGGTTTTGGAAAAGATCCGTATCAGTGAGAAATTTGCATTGCAACTTGACGAGTCTACTGATATCAGTGGACATGCTCAACTCTTGGCCAATGTGCGTTTTGTTGATGGTGATGCAATTAGAGAAAACTTCTTTTTTTGCAAGGCATTGCCAGAAAAAACAACAGGAGAAGAAATTTTTCGGGTCACATCAGAATACCTTGAACAAGGAGGACTTAAGTGGGAAAACTGCACAAGTGTCTGCACCGATGGAGCTGCAGCCATGGTCGGGCGCACCAAAGGCTTTGTAAGCAGAGTGAAGGAAAGAAATCCAGATGTGATTGTTACGCATTGTTTTTTACACCGTGAGGCCCTCGTAGCCAAGACTTTACCAGCAGACCTAGTTCATGTGTTGGATGATGTTGTGCGCATGGTAAACTTTGTAAAGTCACGACCCGTGAAAAGTCGCATATTTGCAGCTTTGTGTGAGGAGATGGGAGCGAAGCATAAAACCTTGCTGTTTCATACAGAGGTCCGGTGGTTGTCGCGTGGCAAGGTCTTGGTTCGTGTGTATGAGCTGCGGGAGGAACTTAAAGTATTTCTGACAAATGAGAGGTCAGATTACGCAAAGCTGCTTGCAAGTGATGAGTGGTGTGCAAGGCTGGCATACCTGGCAGATATATTTCATCATCTGAATGAACTGAACACACGAATGCAAGGCCGAAATGAAAACCTGCTTACAAGTACAGATAAAATAAATGGATTCCGTTCAAAGGTGCAACTCTGGCATCAACACGTGGAAAGTGGCAATCTTGAAATGTTCACACTCACCAAGCAATGGCAAGGTGTTCACACTGCTGCACTGTGTGAGATAATAGTTAAACATTTAAAAACTCTCGAGGAGAAGTTGTCATTTTATTTCTCTTCAGTCTCCACTGAATGCCTTGACTGGGTTAGGGACCCTTATAGTTCAGCATCAGTTGGTGGAAAGGACATGACTTTACAGGAGCAGGAGGAACTAACTGAACTGAGACAAAATCGTGGTTTCAAGCTAAGATTTGCTGATCTACCTTTGGACAGTTTTTGGTTGGATACTGCCAAGGAGTTCCCCCTTCTGGCAAACAAAGCTATTTTGACATTGCTCCCATTTTCCACTACATATCTGTGTGAGATGAGCTTTTCAAGCATGATTGCTATAAAAACTAAATACAGAGAGAGACTGAGAGCTGTTGACGAAGAGCTACGTGTGTGTCTTTCTTCGATTCCAGCCAGAATATCAGCTTTGTGTTCAGCCAAACAGGCCCAGGTTGCGCACTGAATAAAGTATTTTATAATTTTTCATATTTCTGTTTACTTACTATTTCATAATAAAGTAATTATAAAATACTTTCTTTGTGTTTATTTGATTCCTATTCAAGAGAATTACTTTATATATAGTCAATATAGGCACAGAGTTAAATTTTTTAACATTTTCTAATGGTGGTGTGCCTCGTGATTTTTTTCATGAAACAAGTGTGCCTTTGCCCAAAAAAAGGTTGAAAAACACTGTATTAGATTATGTCCTCACTTCTTCCCAAGACTGAAATTCAAACTCTTAAGAGCACTATGATATCAAAGTGTCTCCTTAGACAAGAGGAGAAAAAGTGAGAGAAAGCAGCAGAAGAATAAGAAGAGGGATTAAATTAGGCCTTGGCTACACTCGCGGATTCACAGCGCTGCCGCGGCAGCGCTGTGAAGCGCGAGTGTAGTCGCGCCGCCAGCGCTGCGAGGCAAGTACTCCTCCTCTCTGAGGGGAATAGCTTGCAGCGCTGCGAGGGAGCGTGCGCTCAGGGTTTTTTCACACCCCTGAGCGCAGCAAGTGCAGCGCTGTGAATTGCCAGTGTAGCCAAGGCCTCTGTCAAGTTTATTTTGCAAATTTAAAAACAGCTTGTCTTTGCAACTAAGAGGTACTTTAAGAGCAACAACTGTAGCTCAGATTTTATTTGTTTAAAGGGACACTGGAAATAGAAAGAAAGAAAGAAAGAAAGAAAGAAAGAAAGAAAGAAAGAAAGAAAGAAAGAAAGAAAGAAAGAAAGAAAGAAAGAAAGAAAGAAAGAAAGAAAGAAAGAAAGAAAGAAAGAAAGAAAGAAAGAAAGAAAGAAAGAAAGAAAGAAAGAAAGAAAGAAAAAGTCCAATGCTGGAAACAGTTCTCCCCTGTGTTGGAATAACACTTAAAGATTAAATAAAATTATTTTCAATCTTTTATAGTAGTTTATTTTGTGTGTTTCTGACAGAAATGTGCATCACTGTGTAGCTCGAAAGCTTGTCTCGCTCACCAAAAGAAGTTGATCCAATAAAATATATTAGCTCACCCACTTTGTGTCTCTAATATCCTGGGATCTACACAGCTACAACAACACAGCATACTGTACAGTCAGTTTATCATTTGGGTGGATCATTCACACAGCAGCTGGGGAAGGAGATTTGTGCTGCCTTTAGCTAAACTAGGATTCAAACTCACTGGATCTTTTTGAAAACTTTACAAAGAAGCAGTATTCAAACTTGCACCTGTTCCAAAATTCTTAAGTCACTTTTTTAAGACAAAAATATCTTGTATGCATCACCACTGACATAGTAATGTCATGCAAAATTGTGCCACTAGTTTATTACTTAGTTCATAGTCCATTTCTGTAACATCACATTTATAAGGACCAATGAGAGCTGTTACAAGGAAGGCCCAAAAAATCTGAGTTGCTTTCAGTTATTTCAAAAATGCCCCTTGCTATATTAAAAAAAACCCTTAATTTTTACCTTGATTTGGAGAAGGCTTTCTAGATTTTACATTGGAGTGCTATAAAATTTTCTGTAATTAAGGTTCCTTCCATCATTCCTGATCAAAAGCGACTGACGCAGTATTATAGTGGTGTGTTAGCACCACTATAGTTAAGGTTGCATCAAGACTTCTGTTTAAAATTTGACCTTACTGAACCCTCTAAAATCCACATGCTTACTCAGATTTCTTTGGAATTTCATGTGCTCAGGAGGGTGCAAGGTATGGTTAGCGATCCAAATTTAGGTTCATTTGAACTAGAGACAGCAGTGATATAAGCCCCCCCCCAAAATAGCCATTTTCCAAAAAGTTTCTAGGGTTTTTTTTGCGCCACACCAGAGATCAAACTATGGATTTGATGTGCATCAAAATGGTCTCAATCTATTGAGTTTTACTGAATGTAATGCCTGTATAATGCTGTATGATTAAATATGACCATTTATATAATTGATATTACAATATGCAATTGCAACAAATCTTGAACAAAGTATGTCATGTAAGGTGTCAATGGAAAAGTTATGATTTACTAAGTATGATTACCCTGTTTATATGCATGTATCATCTTTGTATCTGAAGTTATATATATAGGCTATGTACTGGTATCTTAAAAGTGTTGTATTCTTGGGTAACACCCACACGACAGAATTTACATTAGGGCCAGACAGCTATGTATTGATGGCCTATCAAAGACATTTAGTTCTCACAATGGACCATAGAAGAAACTCATCCAGCCCAGATGGCTCTTCCTGAGGATGCCTCAGACTTTGAGGGGCCAATGGCCACCCTCTGTGGTTCCATAAACTATGTAAGGGCATGGGATATATTCCTGTAACTCCAGACTCCATCTTTGGCCAGTAACTTTCCACAAACAGGGGCTTTGTTTGGGACAGTAAAATTTAATGTATATGGCAGATGATAAAAAAAAAAAAAAAGGACCCCTGAGATATCTCCATTTTGTCTTCATTTCCTGCTTCATTTCTCTGGACTAAATTTCTAACAAGGAAGCTTTAAACAAGGACTGATGATCACCCAATACGTCTGAGTAACTTGTATGTATATGATCTATTAATCATTTATAAACGCTCTTCTTTTATTAAACCTTTGGATTTTAGTTACTAAAGGATTGGCATCAGTGTGATTACTGAGTAAGAGCTGAGTTATATATTGACCCTGACTAAGTGGCCGATCTACTGGAACTGGAGGACCCTATATATGATGGAATTGGTTTTCAATAACCACTTATCATAAAGTCCAGTGACTGGGTGATGAGCCAAAGGCTAGAATGCCTAAAGAGATTGCATTTTTCACTTCTTGTTAACCAGTGTTGTGATACAGAAGTCTACTTTACTGGCTTGGTATATCTAAGGACAAAATAGACACCAGTTTGGGGTTAGTCTGCCCTATTTCTCAGTTTGTCCTGAATTTGGCATCCTCAGCCATGACCCACTGAGGCATGGTGACAACCTGGCACCCACTAAGTCTTTGGAGGACCCAAATTGTGAACAATATTTAAGATAATCTTCATCTGAACTCCGTCATCACGCCCCAATATGCCTCTGTTAACACACACCCCTTTATTCTGCCAACCACACAGTTGCTGAAACATACAAACTCTTCACCTCTTTTACAGCCCATTCACTCTCACCCCCAGGATTCCAGCTGACACTATTAAAAGGAGAAATGGGGGGGGGGGGGGGAGAGAGGGGGGAAGCTGCCCATGCCACCTTCCCTCTAATCCCCTGGATCTGGCAGTAGCCAATGGGAATTATTTGGATACACTCCATGTGCAGTCAGTGTATTAGGCACTAGATGTACCTACACTATGTAGTGGAGGCAGTAGTTGGGCTTACTTTGTAAAGATGTGTTTGTGATATGAGGACTTGAGTGAATTACTTTGATGTGTGTAACAGAGCTCTGATTAGACTACGAGATCTATATTTTGCAAACTCCAATGTGTTTGAGCAAAGGTAAAAAGCTACATGTGCACCTTCAGGATGCAGAATGTATCATTTCAGTGCAGACTTGTGTACATTATATAATTAGCAGAGTACAGGGGTTTTAGCATGAAGGATACTGTCAGTAGCAAGTTGGGATATGACAGCAGTCTAAGCATTTATTAGCTGCATGCACTCCAGGTAAAGTGAGTGTGTAGCTCAGGGGTGGGCAAACTTTTTGGCCCGAGGGCCACATCTGGGTATGGAAATTGTATGGCAGGCCATGAATGCTCACGGATCCCGGCCAATGGGAGCTGCGGGGGCGCTGCTTGGAGCAGGGGCAGCGTGCGGTGCCCCCTGGTGCCCCTATGCATAGGAGCTGGAGGGGGGACATGCTGCTGCTTCCGGGAGCCGCGCGGAGCCATGGCACATGCGGAGCAGGGCAAGCCCCAGACCCCGCTCCCCGTCGGGAGCTCGACGGCCAGATTTAAATGTCTGAAGGGCTGGATGCAGTCCCTGGGCTGTAGTTTACCCACCCCTGGTGTAGCTATGCTGAATGACGGAGGCGGTAGTTAGCTCTGCTTGGTAGAGGTGTATTTGCAAGATCTGTGGATTACTTGGCGTGCATGACAGAGTTGTGATTATGGCCTGAGATCTAGGTTTTCCATTATCGTGTTTGTGAGGAAAGGGAAGAGGTGCATCTGTACCTTCAGGATGCAGCAGGTATCATTTCTCTGCAGAACTGCATAGGTTTTGTCAGGAGCAGGGCACAGAGCTTTTATTACAAAGGATATTGTCTGCAGTGAGATGGAATATGAGATGACCCAATGCTTTAATGATTGTTAAGTGAAACTGAAGGTTGAGATAGTATCCTGTGAAGAAGTGTAAGGGAGATGCAAAAGGCTGTTAAGCGGTTCTTAAATTGTACAGGCATGATAATCTTTCTGGGGAGTTGGCTAAATGTGCGAGCATGTCAGGATCTGTAACTTCCTGATGCCTACAGTGCCAAGAGCCAGTGTGAATATATGCATATTGAGAAGTTGCTTGCAGAGGGTGGCATGATCAACCTTCCCCCTTCTCCCTGCCCCTCAACCTTTGTCCTTGAAAAGTATTAGCTGGAATCCTGGGGATGAGAGTGAATGGGTTGTTGAAGGAGGTGAAGAGCTTGTACATTTCAGCAACTGTGTGTGTGTGGGGGAAGGGGTGGGGGTGGGGGGGATAATCAGAATAAAGGTATTTGTATTAATGGGGCATATTGGGGCATTGCTAAAAGAAGGCAGAGTTAAGGCTGCATGAGCAACCTTAACTGTTCATTTCCTGGTTTTCAGAAGGTTAAGTTTCACTCAACTCAATGTTTTGCAAATGGACAATATATCAAGCAAACTTATCTCCGTATTAAAGTAGTTTTTTGCCAATGAACAGAGCTAATGCTCTGATTGGGATAAATTTCCCTTGCTCTCCTCAAGTAGCTCTTACGCAATCTATGGTTTCTGGAGCGTATGATAGAACTGGGCAAAGTCCACAGTAGTTCTCTCAACAGCAGGGTCGGGAGAAAAAAGAACTTTATCCATTCAATTTCCTCATTCAAAAAACCCCACCAGCTACAAATGTCAGGGCTTTCTGGAGTACTTTATTTGGAACACACTCTGAGGAGGACAACAATTCTAAATGCATAATAGAAACAAACTTGTAGTGTGTATGTAGCAAAGTATGGCCATCAGACAGACAACCAGCATCTTTAATTGGTTGACCAGTGCAATATGCTCATGGCAAGAAATACCATTCAACAAGTTGGTTGCCAAATTCTGCACCAGTTTCAACAATCTTCTGAACAGCACATTGTGACACTGGTAGACCAGTGCCAGCTCATGCCAAAGTCCCTAGGTCTCAAGTTAATACTATCAAATGCATAACTGGAAACCAGTTTGACTCACCTTTGTATTGTTATTGCTAAAATAGGTATTAGACTTGTAACAATGTGTTTAGACTTTATGAAACGATTGTAAATTGCTACATGTATTAATCTTGCTTACTGTACCTGTAACCCATTCTATAAGGTAACATTTAGTGTTTGTTCTGTAACTGCAAAAAATGTTTGCTCTGAAACTGTAAATCCAGTCAGGGGGGAAGCATTACCAAGTGTGAAATACTTGTTCACCACAAGAGATGTTATCTTCTCCCCAACAAAAGCAGGTCTACAGACATTGGACAAAAGATTTAGTTGATTGCTTCCCCCACAGCCCTGAAGAGGGTATGTGCCCAAGCCTTCATCCTGTCACAGCTTGAACGCTGTGGAAAGGAATTAAAATGCCTGCTAAGGAGAAATTATTCCTATGCTGCTTGAACTCTGAGGGGCAAGAATTTCTAAGGATAACCAAGGAGTCCCCACCTGTTTTGGCTGGGTTAGCCCTACAGGTATACAGAGTTTGCTTATAATAGAAGTTACAGTCACCTTTCAAAAGGTGACCAACTCATTTGTGTGTGTGTGTGTGCGCGCGCACCTACTTTAACTTTATAAATAACTCATTTCTTTTTCCTAGTTAAATAAACCTTTAGTTAGTTTGTTACAGGATTGGCGATAAGTGTTGTCCTTGGTTTGAGATCGGAGTACAACTGACCCAGGGTAAGTGACTCATCCTTTGGGACTGGGAGTAATCTGAATATTATTGTGGGTTTTTTTTTTTTTTTTTGGGTAAAGCAACCATCTATCACAAAGTCAAGCTTGCCTGGGTGGCAAAATAGTCACCTTGGGCATTCCAGTCTGTCTGTGACCCCATGGTAAGACTGTTACAGTGCTTTAGGAGTATAAACTTGTTACAGGCTTGGCAAAATCTAATTACAAGAACATAAAACCAGTTTGAGGTTTTTGCCCTGTTTCCTGGCAGTCTACTCTGAGGTTGACACTCACAGTGGTGAGTCACTCCAGACAGCGTGACACACACCTCAGTAGTTTAATTTCAAAGTAAAAAGACAATAACATGGGTCACATCCAAGAGAAGCTGTTGAAACCGTACGTAAAAAAAAAAGTAATCTTGGCCATTGCTGCTTTATGATCATGTAACTGCAGCTGGACCTACTTCTAGACCCCTCTCGATTGCAAACAAAAGAATCAGAATATCAGGGTTGGAAGGGACCTCAGGAGGTCATCTAGTCCAACCCCCTGCTCAAAGCAGGGCCAATCCCCAGACAGATTTTTACCCCAGTTCCCTAAATGGCCCCCTCAAAGATTGAACTCACAACCCTGGGTTTAGCAGGCCAACGCTCAAACCACTGAGCTATCCCTCCCCCACAAGGTAGAGAAACATCCTTAAAAAGGGGCAGCTATCCTTGCCATTTCCTGTTGCTTCCCTCATCCAACATCTTGTGATTCACAGAAAAGAGCAGATATCAAAGAAACGCATTACACTTGAGGCTGGGAGCAAAGAGAAACCTCTCATATATATGTTTTTGATTTAGATAATGCTTATCTGGCCTGCGTGTAGGCTAAGCTGATAGAAAGTACCTGGAAGATAAACACAGATCCTTAATTTCATAAGCTTGCTATGGCCAGCTAGTCTTCATTAAATAGTTCATCTGCTGAAATCCAGCTTTGAGAGGGTAGGTCAGATTAATTCCATACTATTGGATAGCTTATATAACAGTAACAAGAAAATGATCTAGTGATAAGACTACCGGAGAAAATTGCATTTTAAGAATGTATTTTAGACTTCCCCATTATCTTAAAATGAGGCTTATACTCTGAAAAGTAATGCACATATCATAGTTGGGTACAATATGCCTCAGTGATTTGTTATATCAAGTCTCTTATGTTACAAGTACACAATTTTCTACCTGCTGGCACTGAAAACAGTGAAAACTGACAATCTAGTTTTTTTTTTTTTCCTGGTTCATGCATCACCAATGCATTTTGCAGCTAGAACCTAATTAAAAGGGTGGTTTTGGGTAAGACCAAAAATAATCCAGCACACACTCCCAATGTTATATTGGCTCTGCATTAACGACAGGAAAAGGTATTTGTTACTTAATGCAAGCAGATACCAATTATTTGGGAAGAGCAGATCTGTTTAAAGAAAAAAGAGTTGCAATTTTTTACATGGTCCCTTTTCTTACCACCACACTTGGTGTCTACAGCGCTGGGTAATAGAAGAATGAAGTCTTCCTGTATGACAGTTGTCTGGGAACAAAAAAACCAGAGGGGGAATTTATGGCCAGCGTGCTTACTGGGGTTAAATTGGCATTAACTGTCTAGTCACCTGTCAGCAACAAATTAACGCAGGAATAATTATCAGTAAGCAATGGTTGCTCTCAGTGCAGGTTTTGACAATCTTCAAGTACCCCTGTGGTTGTGGCAAACAATACATAGAGGAGATGGCAGTACAGCATAGAATCGCATGTATTCTGAGTCCAGGGCATTAAGAGGGATATATTTTGCTCCTCTTCATTCCTAAAATTACTTAACAGCAGCACTTCAGCTGAGCTAACTGAAAGATGATTAGGAATAAACCTGATTTAGTAAAACTACAATCCAGTACAATCTTTAACATGTTCCTGGAGAGGAAAGATGCAATTTATAAATGTTGCTGCCCAAAAAACCCCCATGAAGCCATATAGTAACCCTAGTATTCTAGGACTCCTATCCCACACAAAATCCTACTCACCTGCTACGCGTTCGTCTGTCTCCCTGTTTCCATCATCAGAGTATCTTGCAAAGTCTAAGGAATCAAGGGTACTAATGCTTCCAGCTCGATCTACAAGAGGTGAAACAGGATTTTAACCGTTTGTAAAAAGTCCTAAAAATTGCAACAGTTCAATGAACAAAAAATAGATTTTTGGCGGTTTTAGTAATTTTAAAATAGATGGTTACTCAAGTGTTGTGTATGATTAAAATTTTATTTTTTTAAACCTTCACACGTTTTAAAAAGTAGTATAATAACAAAACAAGATATTTAAGAGCTCAATTTTTTTTTTTTTTTTTTTTTTAAAGAGCACTGTAGCAAGGCTATCCTGACTATAAGGAAACATGTAACAGTGAGGGGAAAAAATGTAACATTCTTGCGTTCAATAAAGTATGTCAGGAGAAAACTAATTCTCTGCTGGCTACACAACAATCCTTTTTCCATCAGGTGCCACAGAGTTTTTTTGTTTATATCCTTTTGCTGTTATACATATGGTCTAATTACTTTGTAATGGATTTCAAGAATACCAGCTCGGTTTGCATTAGAAATTTTAATTGCTAATGAGATGCAGGTTTGTGGCTGCCAGAATCCTTTACTTTATTCCCTGTTCTAATGTTTTGAGGAAGTTCAACAGATATACTGCAATCAGAAGAAATGCTTCTCTATAGTGCTCATTGCTGTTCTGTGTAGACAAGCCTTAACAGGCAACACCAAAACCACCATAAGAGAATGGGAGCAAAAAGTTAAAAAAAATTCTGCAGTAGGAAACTTTTTATAAAGATTTGTGCATTTTGCCAAAAATTTTTTAGAAAAGCCATTTCCCCCCCCTATATGCTTACTGTATATTTGCAACCTAAAGGCACAAATTTATAGTTACATATCAAAATTGTTAAAAGAACATAAAGGTTGCAAAGTCAAGCATTGAAAAGTTAGAAAGAGACATACTGAAGGTTGCCTATGCATTCTTAATTCAGCCCCCTTGTGTGTCTGCATTATGATAGTCTTTAATTACATGAACACATTCTATTTTTTTCTCCCCCACAGGACCCCAGCTTCATTTGTTGCAGAAGTTGGAATGTGTAGTGATGAGCCTGGGATTGGAAGAAGAGAAAGGCTTGTACATGTTAAAGCAGCTGAATGCTGCTCTGAAGAATTAGAGCAGTGGTTCTCAAACTTTTGTACTGGTGACTCCTTTCAAATAGCAAGCCTCTGAGTGCGACCCGCCTTATACATTCAAGACCATTATAAATGCTGGATGCAAAGCGGAATTTGGGGTGGAGGCTGACAGCTCGCGACCCCCCATGTAATAAGCTCCTGATCCCCTGAGGGTCCCAACCCTCAGTTTGAGAACCCCTGAATTAGATTCTATCCTTGCCTCTGCCACAGATACAAAACTGAAGAAAAAGCTTCAATGGGGTTGCACTCAAACTATTTAATGGGAGTGGAAAAGGCGCATATCACAGATAACTCACAAAGTACGTATGTAATTTTCACAAATAAACAACATTATAGACAAAGTAATCTAGCTCAGCTTGAATTTGTCTGGCCACATTAAATAGCAAGTGGAATAGATATCTGCATTACACAACGTAAATTAAACACTAGACTTAAGTGAAGAAAACTATTAAAAAAAACAACAACGAGTCCCTCTTCCCAAAAGGAAGATTCAAAACAGGCTTTAAATGTAGACAGAAATTTCAAAAAGTCAATTGTGAAAACGAAATTACTGAGAAACCTTAGGTAGCTGTACTTAGAAGTGTTGAATATTTTTCAACTTGTGTCATTTAACATCTTCATTAACTGAAAATGGTGAGCTCTATGGATGTTTCAGCAATATAGATAAACACAGTATAAATGCTAACTTGTTACTGAGCTTCCAATGAACCCACCTTATTTTGTAAATGCAGAATTCAGTTTTGTCCTGTCTAGGACATTCTGTTATGCAAGGTCAGGGTGCCAGACTAGAAGATATACTATTATACTACAATAACTCCTCACTTAACATTCTCTCGCTTAACGTTGTTTCAATCTTGCGTCCCTGCTCCATTACAGAACATGCTCGTTTAAAGTTGGCAATGCTCCGCTATAACGTTGTTTGGCTACCTGCTTTGTCCACAGCTGGCAGCCCCCCCCCCCCATCAGCTCCCCTATGCCCCCCCCCAGCGCCTCCCACCCACCAGCAGACCCCGCGGATCAGTGCCTTCCCCCTCCTCCCCCCGCCTCCTGCCCGCGGCAATCAGCTGGTTTGTGGCGTTCAGGAGGGAGGGGGGAGGAGCGAGGACTCGTCACACAGGCTCCCCATCCCTCCCCTGCCTCCTGGGGAAGAAGAGGCGGGTTAAGGGTGGGGGTTTGGGGGAACGGGTGGAGTGGACAGGCCGAGGGTTGAGCCCCCCACCCCTGGTGCTTGCACAGTAGGGGAAGCTGCAACTGCTGCTGCGCAATGTGCTTCTCCTAGCCTACAGCACCTTCAGCCTCCTTGCCTGCCTCGTCTGCAGTGCCAGTGGGCTGTGCCTGTGTGTGGTAATGCCGGGGCACCTCCCATTTCTTCATACTCAGCAATGATGATTATATTAAATTGTTTCTTTAAAATGGTTTAAAACTTATACCTGAATTAATTTGCTTGTTTAAAATTGTTTCAAATATATAGAATGCCTTTTGTCTGGCAAAAAATTTTTTCCCTGGAACCCAGCCCCCCTTGCCTTCCCCAATTTATATTAATTCTTATGGGGAAATTGGATTCGCTTAACATCGTTTCGCTTAAAGTCGCATTTCTCAGGAACATAATTACAACGTTAAGTGAGGAGTTACTGTATTAATTTTAGATAGTCCTTTAAAAAGTGGAAGTCAAATCCTAGTGAGGCAAATAGAAAGGAGCACAAACACTGCCAACTTAAGTGCAAGAGTGTAATAAGAAAAGCCAAAGAGGAGTTTGAAGAACGGCTAGCCAAAAACTCCAAAGGCAATAACAAAATGTTCTTTAAGTACATCAGAAGCAGGAAGCCTGCTAAACAACCAGTGGGGCCCCTTGACGATGAAAATACAAAAGGAGCGCTTAAAGATGATAAAGTCATTGCGGAGAAACTAAATGGATTCTTTGCTTCAGTCTTCACGGCTGAGGATGTTAGGGAGATTCCCAAACCTGAGCTGGCTTTTGTAGGTGACAAATCTGAGGAACTGTCACAGATTGAAGTATCACTAGAGGAGGTTTTGGAATTAATTGATAAACTCAACATTAACAAGTCACCGGGACCAGATGGCATTCACCCAAGAGTTCTGAAAGAACTCAAATGTGAAGTTGCGGAACTATTAACTAAGGTTTGTAACCTGTCCTTTAAATCGGCTTCGGTACCCAATGACTGGAAGTTAGCTAATGTAACGCCAATATTTAAAAAGGGCTCTAGGGGTGATCCCGGCAATTACAGACCGGTAAGTCTAACGTCGGTACCGGGCAAATTAGTTGAAACAATAGTAAAGAACAAAATTGTCAGACACATAGAAAAACATAAACTCTTGAGCAATAGTCAACATGGTTTCTGTAAAGGGAAATCGTGTCTTACTAATCTATTAGAGTTCTTTGAAGGGGTCAACAAACATGTGGACAAGGGGGATCCGGTGGACATAGTGTACTTAGATTTCCAGAAAGCCTTTGACAAGGTCCCTCACCAAAGGCTCTTACGTAAATTAAGCTGTCATGGGATAAAAGGGAAGGTCCTTTCATGGATTGAGAACTGGTTAAAGGACAGGGAACAAAGGGTAGGAATTAATGGTAAATTCTCAGAATGGAGAGGGGTAACTAGTGGTGTTCCCCAAGGGTCAGTCCTAGGACCTATCCTATTCAATTTATTCATAAATGATCTGGAGAAAGGGGTAAACAGTGAGGTGGCAAAGTTTGCAGATGATACTAAACTACTCAAGATAGTTAAGACCAAAGCAGATTGTGAAGAACTTCAAAAAGATCTCACAAAACTAAGTGATTGGGCAACAAAATGGCAAATGAAATTTAATGTGGATAAATGTAAAGTAATGCACATTGGAAAAAATAACCCCAACTATACATACAACATGATGGGGGCTAATTTAGCTACAACGAGTCAGGAAAAAGATCTTGGCGTCATCGTGGATAGTTCTCTAAAGATGTCCACGCAGTGTGCAGAGGCGGTCAAAAAAGCAAACAGGATGTTAGGAATCATTAAAAAGGGGATAGAGAATAAGACTGAGAATATATTATTGCCCTTATATAAATCCATGGTTCGCCCACATCTCGAATACTGTGTACAGATGTGGTCTCCTCACCTCAAAAAAGATATTTTAGCACTAGAAAAGGTTCAGAAAAGAGCAACTAAAATGATTAAGGGTTTAGAGAGGGTCCCATATGAGGAAAGATTAAAGAGGCTAGGACTCTTCAGTTTGGAAAAGAGAAGACTAAGGGGGGACATGATAGAGGTATATAAAATCATGAGTGATGTTGAGAAAGTGGATAAGGAAAAGTTATTTACTTATTCCCATAATACAAGAACTAGGGGTCACCAAAAGAAATTAATAGGCAGCAGGTTTAAAACAAATAAAAGGAAGTTCTTCTTCACGCAGCGCACAGTCAACTTGTGGAACTCCTTACCTGAGGAGGTTGTGAAGGCTAGGACTATAACAATGTTTAAAAGGGGACTGGATAAATTCATGGTGGCTAAGTCCATAAATGGCTATTAGCCAGGATGGGTAAGAATGGTGTCCCTAGCCTCTGTTCGTCAGAGGATGGAGATGGATGGCAGGAGAGAGATCACTTGATCATTGCCTGTTAGGTTCACTCCCTCTGGGGCACCTGGCATTGGCCACTGTCGGTAGACAGATATTGGGCTAGATGGACCTTTGGTCTGACCCAGTACGGCCTTTCTTATGTTCTTATATTCATTGAACCAAAACTTTCAGAACAGAAGCAAATGAAGAGAAACTCTCAGAAATCTTCAGAAGAAATTAACTTTTTGAGCAATTAGAGCAGCAGTGAAAGTTAGCAAGCCACCTACTAACAGTCTGGAATTCTATAAAGGGTTTTCAAGAGACATGGGTTTCTTTCAAGCTAGTCAAATGATACTAGTCCATGATAGCCACTCCAGATTAGATTAAATGCATTGATCAAGAGTATATTCTTTTTCTTACTATTTTTGGCATGTTTTAATTATTGTTTATGGACAAGAGTAACAGAACTAATGGTTACACAAGGTAACAATTATAAAGAGAGACAAATGGTTATATTTTAAAGGAGGGCATGTTCCATCCATAGGGATGGAACATAAAATGGGGTCTGCCAAGTACTAAAACCTTTAAAGCAAATGACTACTCCACAAACAAGCAATGTCATCACATGTAGTGTTCTAGAAGTTTTAGATTATATGAAGTAGTAGTTTCCTAAGGACAGTTTGGTTTAAATCCTGATGCATATGGGACAAAGTCAGAACCAAAATAACCCATAGCAATAACGAAAAATAACTTTGTATGATTGTAGGTAGTAGCTCACACCAGCATCCTGTTCTGGAGAGGCAATAGCGACACTGGTTTATTGCTGCCTGCTAAATAACTAGTCACAGTCTACTAAGTAGACAACATGAATAGCACTGAAAAGAGAGACTGTCCAAGAAGCTTTACCATTTGACCAGTACAACTCTAACCACAAAGTGTTTGGTCGCTGAAGCTGATTACATTCCATCACCATTTTATAAAATGATCTACTTCACTTACAAATTCACACTGACAGGATTGACAACAAGTATGTTAGGAGGAGTGATTTATAAAAGGAAAGTGTTCCAGGCTTAAGTTGTTACACAGTCTAACAGTTGAAGTCTAGGGTGAGTAGGCTTCAATTCAACCAACTTTAAAGTACAGCAGCAGACATTTGCTCGGTGTTTCTTACAGACGAATATGAAAAAAATCCCTGCTCTAAACAATCTTCATATTAAAGAAAGCTAAACCTTGTGTGTACTCAGTAATAGCTTCTTACATTAAAGATGAGACAAGGTGGGTAAGGTAATACATCTTATTGGACCAACTTCTGTTGGTGAGAGAGACAAGCTTTTGAGCTAAGCGCAAAAGCTGCTCTCTCTCACCAACAGAAGTTAGTTCAAAAAGATATTACTGCACCGACCTTGTCTCTCTAGCATCCTGGGACCAACACAGCTCCAATACTGCATCCTTTAAAGATGCAAAGTTTTTACGCACGTTTCTAGTACTTCATATTCTTTATCACTGCAGAGACAAAACAGCTTTGAGAATTCAAACTGAATTCTATTCTGGCACGAACAGATTTATCATCTAAATTCCAATTACAGAGCCGAACTTTGAGCAATCCCAGTGAAACACAGGGCAGAATTTTTATAACTATTGATGCATATGCCGGAGACAGCACAGCTTGATGCAGAATGCACGCTGTGTTTGCAGGTCTGGCAGTCAGAAAGGACATCTTTTCTCTTGTAAGCACAACTGATGTCTTAGGGCCATTAAACTCAGAACTCTCCTGCACCGAGTTGTTTGTCAGACTATAATCACAACTTAACAATTTTACAAAACATTTCAGTTCTTTTAACAAATATGATATCCAAAAAGATTTTAGCTCCCCTCCCCTTAAAATATAAAAGTTCATAATAACGATGTAACTGAATACTGGAGACGGAGTTGTCCAACAAACATTATTTTGGCCAACTGATTAAAAAGTTTAACATTTAGAAATATATAAATTAAGAATTTTTTCATCCCTGGCTATAAAACTCATCTGCTGCTTCTATTACACCACCCAAGAGCAGTGCAAGTATGGTGTCACTACACAAAGCTTTGTTTTGGAAAGAGAAAAATAATAGCAAAAATAGTTCTCCTCATTCTGGAAAATGACTAGGCAGTATGTCATTAGTTTCTAACTTTCTCAAAGTTTTACTTCATATGAAATTTCACATAAGTGTTCTAAAAAGGGAGCAATATTTCCCTTTGAAATAATGCTAGTGCTTTTATCCCAGTAGTTCCTAAGCTTTCACTGTAGCAACCCACGTGCGATGGTTTGGTGAGCAGGCACGCCTCTGTCAAGTCTCTTCATGTTATGCCCAACACAGCTGCCACCATCTCTACTCTTTTCTGTCTCTCCCACTGGAGTTATAAAAATTATTAGCTGCTCAGGCACAGAGATGACCAAGGATGATATGAACCACCCTGGCCTTGCTGGATGTAACTGAGGTGTACTGTGCAGAAGTCTCACTTGGATGCTGCAATGTAGCTTTTTAACCAGGCAGCACCAAAGTACTAGGCATACAGAGTCAGCATTTCTTCCACAGATGGGAATTCTGGGATATGTGGGACAACAGTAAAAAATGTTACAGTTGCTCCCAAGAGTAAGAGGTAGGGAGAGATGCACATCAGACAGTAACATGTTGCAAAATGTAAGTCTGTAGGTTGCTTTTAGGGGTTATTTGTCAAGTCTCTTTTTTCAGATTTTGCCATTAAACAAGCGGCAGCAGAAGTAAATATGTCTTGCTGTAACTTTGCCACACTGCCAAAAGCAACGCATATAGTTACCTATGACTCATTTCACTGTGACAGATCACATTTTGAAGGTGCTATGTTTCAGAATTCCATCTAATTGCTGTCAATAGAGATTTCATTCTGCACAGCATAAGACTCAATGCTTGAAGTGAGGTGAGTTATTTTGGATCTGTGGATAAATGTACTTGTTATGAGTGTGGAGTTTCCAATGTTGGGAGAAAAACGACTGAGTTATGTAAATAGTATTTGGATACTCTGAGGCATTTTTTTTGTGTGTATTGCAAAAGACCAGGCATCTGACAACCATTCTTTACTCTTTCACCATGCCACTCCCCGCTCATCACACACAATTCATCATACACTATGCTATATATTCCTTAAAGTGAAAAGCTGATGTTTATTCTATGTAGAATAACTTTATTATAAGTAGTAATTGCATTATTTCTCCTATTAATTATGTCTTTATGTTTAGTTTACTTTTCAAGAATTTGTAATTTACCACTATGTTTTTTACTTTAACAAGTTCAAATACTGCAAAATAAATCTTCTTGATATTAAAATCTTTCACTTAGTAAACAACAAACACAAAGGTTCCTGAGGATCTATGGGTAAAATACTGTGATCAATACAAATAATAATACATGGATAGCATCCACAACAAGTTTGGCAGAACTGAAGGAGACGACATCTTCCTGTTCAAGCAGCACTGCTCCTCCATGTTCACCAACTCCCGCCCAATTCTAGCTGCCTATTTGACATTTTCTAAAAACCTTCCAACCCCCAATCATATTTTAAGAGAAGGCTGACAAGATCCTAGGTCACCTCCCCCTACCACAGCTGCTCCCTTGCGACCTGGAGATTACTTGCAGTTCTCTTAACCCCTAGGCCTGCTCAGTATGCTCATTCGCTCCCACTGGCTGACGTCTCTTGATCACTCCTTCAAATTTCTTCTTAAAAATTCCCTCAGATTCCTTCCCCTCAAAATATAATCACGCTGTTGTCATGCCATCATAGAAAACCACCCTTGACCCCACCTGCCCCTTCAGCTACTTTCTCCTTTCATCTCTAAACTCACTGGAATGTATCTTATACAACTGTTGCCTCAAATTCCTCTCCTACAACTACCGTGGACAGGTGCCCAGGGGACCTGACAGCATCTGGTCAGATCTACTGACTGGACATCCAAAGTCTGGTTACTGCAAGCAGGGGAGGTGCTGGGTCATCACCTGTTCCAGCCCCTACTCAGCCGGGGCCACCTTCTACCTTCGTCTGGTGGCTGCAGCTCCCAGCCCTGGCTCCGCAGGCAAGTCCCTCCTAACCCAGGTGGGGAGGGGGGTGGAGGTGGGAGGCGAAAAGCAGCTAGCGATGGGGGCGCGGGGAGAGGAGTGGATGGGGGCGGGGCCTCAGGGGAAGAGGCAGTGTCCGATTTTTAAATATTACCAAGTTGGCAACCCTACCTCCAACCCCATCCCCAAAACCCTGGTCTTTCAGTCATCTCCTTGTAAATGTATGTCAATTTAAACTTGACAGGTTTTGACAGTGTTTTCCCACCACTAGTTAACACCATCTGTATAACAGTCACTCAGGTTCATAACTTTGCATCTATCTCTGAATTTGTCTATGCTGCAATGTAAGCCCAGGGTTAGTAGAACTCAAGTTAGCAGACCCTAGGTTTGTTAACCTAGGGCTTGAGTATCTACACTCATTTGTAATCCCAGGTTAGGGATTGTTGAACCCTGGGTCCCTACCTGGGTCTCCAGCATCTACACTGCATTGTGTGGGACCATACACATACACATCCCCAGACTTCCTAGCGCCCTCCTAAAATGTGGCCATTCTAGCCCTTTGTTTGTAGCATAGTGTGGAAAAACTTGACTGTCCATCAAACTTGAGTGTTCAGAGGACAAAGAAGGTTGGACCGTGGGACTTCTGGAGGACTCCCAGAACAAGAGTCCAGTGGGCTGCATCTACACTGCAAAGCAATAGGGGTTAGAACCCCAGATCCAGTCTTGATTCAGGCTTGGACCTGTGATGTGTGTATAGATAGAAGGGAGGTTTAGGCTTAAACCTGAATTCAAATTCTGGGCTTACACTGCAGTGCAGGCATACCCTTAAAGCCTCACCCACTTCCAGGCCCTCCTGATCCTCAAACCCTCTGCAGGTCCATTCAAAATGCTGCCGAGACTGTTCTGAAATGCCTCCCTCTCTTTCACAACAGCATCAAATTCAAGTCTCTTATCCTCACCTTTTAAAACACTCCACCCTTCTCAACTCTGCCCCTTATTTATTTTATTACACGGTCTCCAACCCCCTCTGCTCTGCCAATAATGCCAACCTCAACTCCCCATTTGTCCATTTCTCCCACAAGCACTTTTTCACTTTTTTCCATGTTGCCCTTTATTAATGAAATGCCCTCCCCAAATGAGTCAATAAAGCCCCATTGCTGCCATAATTTCTATAGGAAAATGCCAATTAGACTCATTAAGGTCAGAAGGGACCATCATGATCATCTAGTGTGACCGCCTGCATATTGCCGGCCAGAGAATCTCACCCACTCACTCCTGTAATAGACCCAGAACCTCTGGCTGAGTTACTGAAGTCCTCAAATCATGATTTAAAAAGACTTCACATTACAGAGAATGCACCATTTACATTAATTTAAACCTGCAATTGACCCAGTCCCCATGTTGCAGAGGACAGCGAAAAAACCCCAGGGTCTCTGCCAATCTGACCCTGGGGAAAATTCCTTCTTAACCCCAAATATGGCGATCAGTTAGACCCTGAGCATGTGGGCAAGACCCACCAGCCAGACACCTGGGAAATAATTTTCTGCAGTAACTCAGAGCCCTCTCCATCTAGTGTCCCCTCACCAGCCCTTGGAGATATTTGCTGTTAGGTGCTTGTGGGAGAAGTGGACAAATGGGGAATTGAGGCTGGCATTATTGGCAGTCCCATCATGTCATCCCCTCCATAAACTTATCAAGCTCAGTCTTGAAGCTTACGCTTTTTGCCCCCCCACTATACCCCTTGGAAGGCTGTTCCAAAACTTCACTCATCTGATGGTTAGAAACCTTCACCTAATTTCAAGCCTAAACTTGTTGAGGGCCAGTTTATATTCATTTGTTCTTGTGTCCACATTGGCACTTCATTTAAATAACTCCTCTCCCTCGCTGGTATTATTGAGCCATCATAGCTCCCCTCAGCCTTCTTTTGGTTAGGCTAAACAAGCCACGCTCCTTGAGTCTCCTCTCATAAGGTAGGTTTTTCCATTCCCCAGATCATTCTAAGCCCTTCTATGCCCCTGTTCCAGTTTGACTCCATTCCTCGGATCATCCTAGTAGTCCTTCTCTGCACCTGTTCCAGTTTGAATTCATCTTTCTTAAACATGGGAGATCAGAACTGCATACAGTATTCCAGGTGTGGTCGCAGCAGTGCTGTGTATAATGGTACTAACACTTCCCTGTCTCAACTGGAAATACCTCTCCTGATGCATCCTAGCACTGCATTAGCCTTTTTCATGGCTGCACCACACTGGCAGCTTAGTCATCCTGTGATCAACCAATACACTCAGGTTTTTCTCCCCTTTGTCACTTCCACCTGATACATCCCCAGCTTATAGCAAAAATTCTTCTTGTTAGTCCCTAAGTGCATGACTTTGCACTATTAAATTTCATCCTATTTCTATTACTCCACTTTACAAAGTTGTCCAAGTCTTCTTGTATGATATTCCAGTCCTCCTCCATATTTGCAGTATCTCCCAACTTTGTGTCATCTGCAAATTTTATTAGCACATACTCACTTTTTAAGCTGACAATCATCAAAAACTGCATACTGTATAGGTCGCTGATGCAATGACAAGTGCCCATCATTGTTACCTTCATCTGCTCCTTACTTTTTCCTTTGACTGTTACACCCACTTCTACTTTTCTAACTTTAGACTGTTAACTCTTTGGAGAAGAAACTTTTTACTATATATTTGTACAATGCCTAGCACAATAGAGCAATTATCACGATTATGTACTCGCCTCAATCACTTTGCCTATGATTTAGGTTTGAGAACTGGTACTAGTAAGTGTCCAGCAAAACACTCCTTTCTTCTTACAGCATATTCACACTTTCTTGCTTGCTTTCATCATTTTCAGTACAGTACCACTCATTTGGAGTTCAGAGGCTAAGGTCCGATCTAATGTAGCTGGACACAGCTATGTCAGTCAGGGATGTTGTACGATAAGTATAAAATTAAAGAAGTAAAGTTAGCTTATTGGTTAAGGAAATATATGTGTGTTGTAAAGAAAGGCCCTGACTAACAAGTAGAAGGAAGGCCTTGAAAAGAATGAATTATAAGGTCGAAAAGAATGAAATAGGGAGGATATCTGGTTCAAAAAATAACTAATGAATAGGGGGAAGTTTTAAAAAAGAAGGCCTCTGACTGACAAGGGTGACTGCAGATGGTTTTAAATTAAAACAAAGACAATCTGTTTTAAAATGAGCCAACACAGCCCTTCCCCAAACCACACACTAGTGTTAAAACCTATGTAAACCCAGGTGCAAAGAAAAACTGTTGGTTAGCAGGAAGGAGGGGAAGAGATAAGGAGGAAGATCCTTGGGAAAAAAGGAGTTTGTAAATCTTATCTGGATTAAGACTGGAAAAAAGGGTGAACTGATTCAAATTGGTTTTTAGCTGAAGACAGTAATTGGCAATGACATCACTTGTTTGTTAAAGGGTATAATAAGTAAACTCTTAAAGGGTTCATTGCTAATACCTGCCTGACCATGTTGGAGCCAGCCAATATGGGTCTTAAGCACCCCCAGGTTTAGCCTATTTGCAAGTAACTTATTCAAATGCTTATAATTCTTTTGTTACTGATTGGATTTACTAGATTGCTTATTAGTTAGACTTTTTTAGGCATGTTTAGAGCAATTGTATAAATATCATTTGGCCTTTGGATTTAATAAAGGAATTTATGGTTACACTAGTGTTTGTTGGTTTCAAATATCAATATTAATAATTCCAACTGGTGTGAAAATTCCATGTTCCTGAGCAGCGTAGCTATGCCGACCGAACTGCCAATGTAGGCTCAGCTAGGTCAAGGGAAGGATGATTCTGTCAACCCAGTTACAGATGCTTGTGGAGCTGGTGATCCCACATGAATGGAAAAAAACCCTCCATCAGAGTATGCTGCATCTATACTACAGGGTTATATTGACATAACTATAGCATCATAGCTATCCTGGTGCAGTCCCTGGACCGTAGACCCTGAGCGTTGAAACAGAGAATTTCACAACAACTGAAAAAGCAGTTTAAAGAATTTACTGAATGGAATTGGTGTTAACAGCCTGTATTTGTTTGTTAGTAGATTTAACAACATAACTCATAATATTGCCATAATCTGAAATGACTGTTGGAAAACACATACAAATTTCACTTTAGGGGAGTAGGAGCAGGAAAAAAAAAATCTGTCCCTTGTTAAAATTTTAAAAACTGTAAAGATTTGGCAGTTTTGCATAGCCATGACCATAAGAAACCTGCTGGTAGTTTTTAGGATTCCAGTTGGTTCAAACATTACAGGCTGAATGCTCTCTGGGCATTTTGTTGAAAGAATGCATCAAACACATCACTGAAGAGCACAGTTTTCCCACACAGTCAGTATTATTTCTTGACCTGCTGTTCTCAAGGCACAGTGTTAAGGCTGTCAGTGCATAACATGCCTCCTCAAAGGAGCCACCAAAACTTAGTGGGGGTGGAAAACAAGATTCAGGAATTGGAAATGGAATTTTATGTAAACTCAGTATGCCTCAATTGATATTGCAGTGCTGCTGCAGAGAAGACTGTGGGTGCAAAATTATTTTGAGTTTGCTTGGGTGTGAGCACTGTTACACAGCTTGAAAACCAATCAGAGGACTGTAAAGGGTAATGAAGCTTTGTAAAGCATTAAAGGGAAGCCCTTAGTGGTGTACTTCAAGTAATAGAGTTAGCTCTATGTTCATGTAGGTATCTTCATTAATCTGGAAAGGGCAGGGTTGTTGAAAAGAATGTCTGCATCTGAATTTCTAATACAGGGGTCGGCAACGTTCAGCACGCGGCTCGCCAGGGTAAGCACCCTAGCGGGCCGGGCCAGTTTATTTACCTGCTGACGTGGCAGGTTCGGCCGATCGCGGCCCCCACTGGCCGCGGTTCGCCGTCCCGGGCCAATGGGGGCGGCGGGAAGCCGCGGCCAGCACATCCCTCAGCCTGCGCCGCTTCCCGCTGCCCCCATTGGACCGGGACGGCGAACCGCGGCGAGTGGGGGCCGCGATCGGCCGAACCTGCCGCGTCAGCAGGTAAATAAACTGGCCCAGCCCGCTAGGGTGCTTACCCTGGCGAGCCGCGTGCCGAACGTTGCCGACCCCTGTTCTAATAGGACCATTGTTTCTATGTTTACATCCACATCCTAATGCATTGTTGCTGCCTGATAATGGAGAGAACACTATTGCAGAAATATATAAAACATGAACCATTTGAATATTAATTGTCTTTGGGAGTCCTTATTTGACCAGTTTCAGGTGAAGCCAGAGAAAGTTTCTGAAAACTCAAAAGTTACCATCTTTTTTATGGTCATTATTAAAGGAACTATTCCATTGAACTAATATCCTGAACTTTACGAACCACTGGTAGCCTATGGAGCAAAGTACTTGCTGGTGAACAATGGACAGTTTACTGGCCACAGGCTACTTACTAGCTGTCTTTTCCAGCTGCTACTTTGCATTAAATAAGTTAAAATGATTATCCTAACAGTAGTCTTCCATATAAGGTTGACTGGGGTATTCTGAGCTGAAGAATTTCTTAATTATGAAAAGAAATGTGAAAAAAACAAATTCCACTGCATACTTAATCTTTGGGTTGTTAAATGGATACATTTGTTCAGTGAGTAAATGATTGAGGCCCTCAATCTTATTCTATATACATGCATATTATAAAGCCTTGCCTCATTCCATACAAAGCCTCAGACTGCAGAAGAGATGCATCTGCACATTGAGAAATTCCACTCAACTTTCTTATTCCGTCACATCACCAATAAAACACTGAGATTGCAACAGAATGAGAAATTCACTTAACTTGCATAATATGAGTTGAACATTTGAAGGTTGGTAAAATATATCCAGTTGCAATTTAAAAACCAGTGCATAAGCAAAGTACCTTTTTAACTCTAATAAATTTGGCCAAGTTGAAACACATTTTTCAATGGATCACCAAACATGAGTGATTTAGGCCTGGTCTACGACTAAAATTTAGATTGACCTAGCTACATCACCTGGGTGTGAAAAACCTCACACCCCTGAAAGACCTAATTAAGCTGCCGTAACCCCCAGGATAGATGTTGCTAGGCCAATGGAAGAATTTTCTCAACCTAGCTACTGCCTCTCAGAGTGGTGGATTAACTATTGAGTGGAAAATCCCCTTTCACTGCTGTAGCGAGTGTCTTCACTATGGCACTAAAGCAGCACACCTGCAGCACCATAGACGTGCGGTTGTATCATAGACATAGCTTTAGAGACTCAGGTCTAGTCTACTCTACAGACCTATATCAGTATACCTATGTCGCTCGGGGTGTGAAAAATCCACACCCTGAGTTACGTAGTTATAGTGACCTAACCTCTTGAGTACAGTGCTCTGTTGGCTGGAGAGCTTCTCCCGTTGAAATAGCTATTGCCTCTTTAAGGAGGTGGATTAACTACGCCAACAGAAGAATTCTCTCCCGTTGGCTTAGAGTAATGGTTCTCAACCTATTTACCATAGTGGGCTGCATATGCAGCTCTATGTGTGGTTACGTGGGCCACATCCACACAATACACATACTACCTGCATTGCCCTGAGGCTGCCACTTGGGCCACAGCTGTGTGCTGATCAGGCCACAAGCAGCCCGCGGGTTGAGAACCATTGGTTTAGAGTGTCTTCATTAAAGTGGTAGAGGTGCAGCTGTGCTGATGCAACATTTTAAGTGTAAACATGCCCTCAATTTCTACATCAACACATGTTTACACTCAAACAGCTACTGCTGCAGTGCTTCAAGGTTCTCCCGTCACTCAATTTACTCCACCTCATTAAGAGGTGGTAGCTAGGTCAACAGAAGAATTCTTCCACTGACCTAATGTTGTCTAGACGGGGTGTGTGTGTGTTAGGCTAATTGAGCAATGTAGCTGTGCCAACCTAACTTTTTAGTGTACGCTTGGCCAGAGGCATTAGAGGGCTTTCTTAAATTAGCTCAAAACCCTGTTGTTCTCTCTCTCTCTCTAGTCTTTTTCAGCATCTTCTAGAGCAGGGGTCTCAAACTCAAATGACCACGAGGGCCACATGAGGACTAGTACATTGGCCGAGGGCCGCATTACTGACAACTCCCCCCGCCACCCTTGGCCCCGCCCCCACTCCACCCCTTCCATGAGGCCCTGCCCCCATTCCAACCCCTTCCCTGAAATCCCCACCCCAACTCTGCCCCCTTCCTGCCCCCAGGGAGGACAGGAGAGGTGTGGGGCTCAGGGCAGGGAGTTGGGGTGTGAGGTGCAGGAGGGGTGTGGGGTACAGCAGGGGGTTGGGCTGCAGGAGGGGTGCGGGATACAGCATGGGGTTGGGCTGCAGGAGGGGCTCGGGGGGGGGCGGGCTCCGGCCCAACACGCACCCGGGGCAGGGCAGGCCGCCTGCCTGCCCCCGCACCACTCGGGGAAGTGGCCAGAACCTGGGGGAGGAGGGGCACAGGGGTCTGTGTCTTGCTGTTGCTTCAGGCACCACCCCCAGCAGCTCCCATTGGCCGGGAACGGGGAGCTGCGGCCAATGGGAGCTGCTGGGGGCGCTGCCTGAAGCAAGAGCAACACACCGAGCCCTGTGCCCCCCCTTCCCCACGCTTCCCAGAGCGGCAGGGGGCAGGGCAGGCAGGGAGCCTGCCCTTACCCCGGTGCACGTCGGGCTGGAGCCGCTCTAGGTAAACGCTGGGGGGGGGGGGGGTGCGAGGAGCTCGCGGGCCGCAGAGTCCTTTCCCAGGCCGCGTGTTTGAGACCCCTGTTCTAGAGGGTTTGCTCTCAAAGCACTAAAGCCCAGGAAAGGAAATCTAAAGCTGCTACCCACCCATACTTGGCTCCGTTCTAACTCAGATCTTCTGCAAGTGAAGCCACCTGGCCTAAACCTAGAAATTAGATCTTAGCACATTGTTAAGGGCTATGAAAAATTGTGTGTCCCGAGCACTTAAGTCAACCTAACCCCCAGTATGGATACAGCTAGGTCAATGGAAGAATTCTTCTGGTGGCCTCACTACCGCATCTCTGAGATGAATTAACTCTGGCTGTTCTATGCTGAAAAGTTACATCGACATAGCTGTGTCTCAGAGGTGTGAAAAATCCACACCCCCGGAAATGTAGTTAAACCAACCTAATCTCTAGTGTAGACTGTGCTAGGGCAATGGAAGAATTCTTCCATCAACTCAGCTACTGCCCCTCAGGGAGGTGGATTACCTTTAGTGACAGAAGAAACCCTCGTCACTGAAGAAACCCTCTACACTAAAGTGCTACAGTGGTGCAGCTGTGCGTCTTAAGTGCAGACATAGTCTACTTCAATGGAAAATCCCCTTCAGTCAATGTAGAAGGCATCTATGCTATGTCATTACAGCGGCACAGCTGCAGCACCATAGATGTGCCGCTGTAGTGTAGATATGGCCTAGAATTCCCCCTTCACATCCTGGCAGAAACCCCATACTTGAGAGTTACCAGGTAGGGCTGGGCTTCTCATCATCTTGCCCTCTATGTCACTAGTAGAAGTTGCCCCTGCTTAACTTTCTGGATCAGACTTATGGTCCATCTAGTCTAGTATTCTATCTCCAATAGTAACCAGATTTCATGTTAACAAAGCAATAAGAATATTAAATCAATTAAGTAATCTGACTAGTTAGACTTCTAAAATGGGCACTTTTTAATCAGATGGAAGTGAATTTAGTATCTTCGCTAGTATGTGGCCCTAAAGCACAAGTCTTTTTAAAACCCACTAATCTTGTCAAGAAGCAAATAATGTCTTGAACATTTCAAAAATAATATTCAAAAGCAATAATACAATAACTGGGGTGTATTGATATAATTTTAGCTATAACCATGTATTAGTCTGCTTCTTACAATAAGAAGCAGTACAAGCTTTAATTTAATTTTTGGGTGGCTGAAGATATTAAATGAAAACCCAAAAGCCATTTCCAAAGTTTAAGTCTATAACATGGTTTTGTGCCCCATTTTGTAATGTTATTTATGAAGGTGCCCCATTATTTGGGAGGCATCTTACACACAAGATGTATATTCTGTTGAAGTAGAACTAGAACATATGTATATATCATCCAAGTTTCTATTAACCACAAACACTTTCATCCCTTTCATTTAATATAAAGATTTCAGTAAATCACAAATTAGAAGCCAAGGGACTGAGAGAAAGGAAACCATTTCTTCTTATAGAATTCATCTAATCTTTTAGCTACCTTAAGACTTGTGTTTTAGACCCCATGTCATCACCATGAGAGTCTTGATGAAAAACAGGTATTTATGTAAATAATGCAAGTATATTTTCATCTGTTCATCCATAAATAAAGGCATTCAGTGATACATAGCAGCAGTAAGGTCTAGGACAACTTCCCACACACTATCTTTGCCTGCCTTACTCAAAAAAACCACAAAAAACAAACAAACAAAAACCACAAAAAACCCACCCAATACTGATTATACACATTTTCCTCCAAAACATTTTAGAGAGATGACAGGACATAGACAGTTGGTGCTCTCTAAACCTGCTAGCACTAATTATGGAAGTAATTGTACTCTGTGTTTCAACAGCTAAGACCCCTGAAACTTAATAAAAGTATTAAGGTATTCAGAATGTTGTTTCTTATGTTGCCAGGGTCAATACATTAACCTTTTAATGGTAAATTTTGACAGCTCATGTTGGAAATTATAGACTTTAGGATTATCAGTCATAAGCCAAAATATATTTCCTCCTATTCCCAGGCCAAGGAAAACTTACTCCCAGTGGAACCATGAATGTGTGATCTGACTGGTGTGTCAGATAAGAAAAATAAACGTGAGAATGGGCCAGTATTAAAGCAGAAATGCCTACCTCTCTCCCCACAAGGATTGCCTTAAAATTTAATCACACACAACTCAAAACAAGATGACTTCTAGCTAACATGGTTAGAGATTTTCTACTGAGTCCTGTTGACCTTACACTAGAAAATATAACAGCCTGGCTTTAACACTGCTGCACTACTAGCAAGCCCCCCCCAATGATCCCGCTTACTTCATCCCCTCCAGTCTCATGCTCCGTTTTTTCCACGCTGCACCTTCGGCGCAGCATCCAACCCGTGTACACAAGCCCATACCAGCACCCAGGTACGTCAAGCCCCCCTACACACCGGTCCCCCGCACGCCTCCCAGACACACCTAGGTCCAGCCACCAGACATCTCTCCTCTACGCCCCCGTCGCACCCCTCCCACCGCTAACTCCCGCCTCGTAGAGACTCCGGCAGGGCACACTCCCCTTCTTCCCTGTGGCAAGCGAGGGTCACTTACTGAGCTGCCCGGGGCCGGGCTCCTTGCCGCTTGCTGCCGCTCCCCCCAGCGCCGCTCCGGCAGTTCCCCAGAGGCCCGGGGCTCCCCCCGCGGGCGGGGTGCCGCTCTGCCGCTCGAAGTTGCCCGGGTTGGAGAAATAGTCGCGCAGGCGGGGCAGCTCGCGGCCACTCTCCAGCAGCTCCGTGTGCAGCTCCAGCGCCGTCAGCAGGAACTGGTCCCGTAGCAGTTGCGCCGCCAGCGCGTCCACAGGCACCCGGGGGGGCTCTCCTGCGCCGGGCCCGGCCCAGCCGGCCTCCCCGGGGGCCGCCGCCCGCAGACCCGGCAGCGCCCCGGGACCCCCCACCGCCGGCTCCTCCTCCTCGTGCTGCTGCGGGGAGAGCGGGCCTCCCAGGCCGGGGTCGTTGCTGCCGCCGGCTCTCGGCTCCTCCGGCTCCTCCTCCTCGGAGTCGCTGAGAAACGGGTTCACGCTGCTGCCTCCGCCCGCCGCCGCCATCTTACAGCGCGACACGGGCCGCGCAGCCACCTTCGCCCGCCTGGCCGGCCCAGCGACACCCCCGGCTCCTGCTGCTGCGCCGCCCCTCCAACCCCGCGGCGCCGGGACCAGCCTCGGGCGCGCCGCCCCAGTCGCTACTACGGACGCCGCCGCCACTAGCAAGGAAGCAGCCGCGACTCTCTTCCTGTCTCCCTCACCCTCCTCTGCCGGCTTCCGGGTGACAACTCTCGCGAGACTTCCCCATCCAACCGCCGGCAACGGTTGGGGCCGGAATCGGAGGCTCCGCCCCCTTCCCCTGTCAGGTGCAAATGAAGAGGTGGAGGCGGGGCCTGAGCAGAAGCCTGGGAAGGGCGAAGTGGCGGGGCCTACGGGTGACGGATACACAGGGGAGGCTGGAGCCATAAGGAAATATTAGGGTGATGGGCGGAGTTTATGTTAAGAGAGGCATACAGCGTGGGAAGGTCGGAGCTGGATGAGTAAAGGGGCGGGGCCTCGCTTGTGGAAGCACGTGATGGGGGCTGACCTCTTTTGCAAGTGGAAGGGACGCGGCCTGGAGGCGGAAGTGGGTGGGTGGTGACAGCCGGGATCAGTGGCTGGGACGAGAAACAAGCTAGGGGCGGAGCGATAGGCTGCTAGGTCTCGCGAGAGTATCCGCGAACCCGGAACGGCCTCGTGGGGCGAACGTTGGTGCCGGCGCTGACTGCCCGTGAGCTAGTAAGTAGCTGTGGGGGCGGCGCTTGCGCAGTTCGCTCCTCTGGTTGGGAGCGGGGCGCCGGAGCGGCTGTGCCTCCTGATCTGTAACAGCTTCGCCGCGCCGCTGGGGCTTCCGGCGCGCTCTGCGGGGTGGCTGGTGCTCGGCCGGCCGGGCGGAGCCGGGGGCGGTGGTTGGCTCGGTCGCTAGCAGGTGAGGGGGGGCGGGGACGAGCGTTGCTGCCTGTCCGGATACCGCCGGGAGGTGGCTGTGCGGCTGCTCCCTGCGCGCTGCAGCTCGCCTGGTTTGCGGGCGCAGGCTCATCCCCAGTGTCCCGGTTTATTGCCTCTCAGAGGTGACAACTCTACGGGGGCAGCCAGGGAGCTGCCGCCGAGACACTCTCTTTGCTGTCCTCGGGGGACCGCTGTGCAGAGCCCCGCAGGGTGTCCGGCGCTGGACACGAGCCCTAGGGTCTTGCATGGCAGCAGCCAGACATAACCCGGCATGAGTGTTGCCCATGCAGGAGATTCCACCCGACGCCCGGATACAGGCAGCCGTGATGGAGGGGCGAGGTTACAATGACCAATGATATCTGAGAGCCAAGGTGGGTCAAGTAACATTTTTTTATTGGCAAAAAGAACAGGAGTACTTGTGGCACTAGTCTCTAAGGTGCCACAAGTACTCCTGTTCTTTTTGCGGATACAGACTAACACGGCTGCTACTCTGAAACCATTTTTTTTTATTGGACCAACTTCTGTTGGTGAGAGAGACAAGCTTGTGAACTACGTAGAGCTCTTCCTGTCTGTGTAGGTTGAAAGCTTGTCTCTTTCACCAGTAGATACTAGCTCACTCATCTTCTCTTTTTAGTATTCTGGGATCAACACAGCTCCAACAACACTACAGATGACCGGAAATCAATAATTATCCTGAGCAGGTCGAGTTTTGCTCCCTGGGTTACAGTGAGAACTAGCTGGAGGGCCAAAGCAAACTGGCAGTTTGAGCTAAATTGCTGCAGTGTGCTTACACATTGCTTTTCTCAATGACTTCAAGTTGAAATTTGTCCTGCTCACCAGAGCTGGTTTCCCCTCATCTTCCTTTCCTACAAACTCAGCATTGGCTCAGAGAGTCTAGCTGGGTTCTTTCTATTTTATGTATCACCAGTAATAAAGATCTCTCCAGACCCAAATGTGTGCTGTGTGGTGCCTGTTCAGCTGAATTGACTACAGTAAAAATTGATAGGAAAGTAATAAACATTTGTGTCTGCACAATTAGTGGAGGCCAGCTCACTCTCCTATAGAACTGGTAAATTTTCATGACTGTTTTGCAGAGGTAAAAATAATTAATAAAAGCATCAAATCTTCCACACTTGCCTTTCCCCAAGAAAACTGTGATAATATCATAATGATTGCTCAGTATTGCCTGAGCCAAGTGAGGTCCTGTGCTCAACTCAATCTTATTTCTCTGTTCATCTGACTAATGTAATAACTTGGACACTGCATCCACTCAACTCCAAAATTTCAGGGAATATTCTAGATGGCATGGGGCACAAATCTGTTGATTTTGGTGAAAATTGGAAAACTTGATGCCAGATTTCCACTGGTGTAAGTGAAAGGAAAATCAGGCCCCCAGCGTGTTACAGGCAGAGGAATAGCTTTGGTGGCCCCATTCTCTGCCTGTAAGTTACAGGAAATAGCTTAGTATACTGTGTTCTCTCACTGGCTGTATAGCTTGGCCTATGTACAACTCTACCCCGATAGACCGTGACCCGATATAACACGAATTCGGATATAACGCGGTAAAGCAGCAAATTCTCAGTATAGACAAATTCTCAATCCTTACTTGATTAGGTTCCGAGAACTGTAAATTGGCAGCTGTTTGAGCGCCTCTTAAAGATCACAACACTGAAGATATTACTTGAAGAGCAGTGTTTCGCTATATGGGGGATGATTTCTAACCAGTATTAAACCCCCAGTTCAGGTAAACTAATTTTAAAACTAGTTAGCACTGTACGGTGGATCTGAGTTTTGATGACTCCAGGCATCCTGACCTATATTTACTGAATCACTTAAAACTGGAGCTACACTGTGGCTCTAGCTGGTGTTCAAATCTACGACTAACTGGTTTGGCTGAACAGTCTTTAAAATTGGTTAGAAAATTTCCATATTGTAGACATGCCATAGATTAGTCAGGTCCCAATATGTTTAGGTCTTTGTAAAGTCAAAATCAACATTTGAGACTCCCCCTGGAAGCTACTCAGAAACAACAGTTAACTATGGCACAGCATTATAAAGTTCTATCTTCAAAAAGCATTGCTTAGTGTGTTGGAAGTGGCTAATTCAATCTTCTGAATGCCTTTAAGGTGTAGCAAAAAGAACAGGAGTACTTGTGGCACCTTAGAGACTAACAAATTTATTAGAGCATAAGCTTTCGTGGGCTACAACCCACTTCTTCGGATGCATATAGAGTGAAACATATATTGAGGAGATATATATACACACACATACAGAGAGCATGAACAGGTGGGAGTTGTCTTACCAACTCTGAGAGGCCAATTAAGTAAGAGAAAAAAAACTTTTGAAGTGATAATCAAGATGGCTCAGTACAGACAGTTTGATAAGAAGCAAGTGTGAAAATACTTACAAGGGGAGATAGATTCAATGTTTGTAATGGCTCAGCCATTCCCAGTCTTTATTTAATCCTGTGTTGATTGTGTCTAGTTTGCATATCAATTCCAGCTCAGCAGTCTCTCGTTGGAGTCTGTTTTTGAAGTTTTTCTGTTTTAAGATAGCCACCCGCAGGTCTGTCATAGAATGGCCAAACAGGTTAAAGTGTTCTCCCACTGGTTTTTGAGTATTATGATTCCTGATGTCAGATTTGTGTCCATTAATTCTTTTGCGTAGAGACTGTCCGGTTTGGCCAATGTACATGGCAGAGGGGCATTGCTGGCACATGATGGCATATATCACATTGGTAGATGTGCAGGTGAACGAGCCCCTGATGGTATGGCTGATGTGATTAGGCCCTATGATGATGTCACTTGAATAGATATGTGGACAGAGTTGGCATCGGGCTTTGTTACAAGGATAGGTTCCTGGGTCAGTGTTTTTGTTCAGTGATGTGTGGTTGCTGGTGAGTATTTGCTTTAGGTTGGGGGGTTGTCTGTAAGCGAGGACAGGTCTGTCTCCCAAGATCTGTGAGAGTAAAGGATCATCTTTCAGGATAGGTTGTAGATCTCTGATGATGCGCTGGAGAGGTTTTAGTTGGGGGCTGAAGGTGACAGCTAGTGGTGTTCTGTTATTTTCTTTGTTGGCCCTGTCTTGTAGGAGGTGACTTCTGGGTACTCATCTGGCTCTGTCAATCTGTTTTTTCACTTCAGCAGGTGGGTATTGTAGTTTTAAGAATGCTTGATAGAGATCTTGTAGGTGCTTGTCTTTATCTGAGGGATTGGAGCAAATGCGGTTATATCTTAGAGCTTGGCTGTAGACAATGGATCGTGTGGTGTGTCCTGGATGGAAGCTAGAGGCATGTAGGTAAGTGTAGCGGTCAGTAGGTTTCCGGTATAGGGTGGTATTTATGTGACCATCGCTTATTAGCACAGTAGTGTCCAGGAAATGGACCGCTTGTGTGGATTGATCTAGGCTGAGGTTGATGGTGGGATGGAAATTATTGAAATCATGGTGGAATTCCTCAAGGGTTTCTTTTCCATGGGTCCAGATGATGAAGATGTCATCAATGTAGCGCAAGTAGAGTAGGGGCGTTAGGGGACGAGAGCTAAGGATGCGTTGTTCTAAGTCAGCCATAAAAATGTTGGCATACTGTGGGGCCATGCGGGTACCCATAGCAGTGCCGCTGACTTGAAGGTATATATTGTCCCCAAATGTGAAATAGTTGTGGGTGAGGACAAAGTCACAGAGTTCAGCCACCAGGTTAGCTGTGACATTATCGGGGATACTGTTCCTGATAGCTTGTAGTCCATCTTTGTGTGGAATATTGGTGTAGAGGGCTTCTACGTCCATAGTGGCCAGGATGGTGTTTTCTGGAAGATCACCGATGGATTGTAGTTTCCTCAGGAAGTCAGTGGTGTCTCGAAGATAGCTAGGAGTGCTGGTAGCGTAGGGTCTGAGGAGAGAGTCCACATAACCAGACAAGCCTGATGTTAGGGTGCCAATGCCTGAGATGATGGGGCGTCCAGGATTTCCAGGTTTATGGATCTTGGGTAGCAAATAGAATGTCCCTGGTCGGGGTTCTAGGCATGTGTCTGTACAGATTTGTTCCTGTGCTTTGTCAGGGAGTTTTTTTAGCAGATGGTGTAGTTTCTTTAGGTAATCCTCAGTGGGATCAGAGGATAATGGCCTGTAGAATGTGGTGTTAGAGAGCTGTCTAGCAGCCTCTTGGTCATATTCCAATTTATTCATGATGACGACAGCACCTCCTTTGTCAGCCTTTTTGATAATGATGTCAGGGTTGTTTCTGAGGCTGTAGATGGCGTTGTGTTCAGCATGGCTGAGGTTATGGGGTAAGTGATGTTGCTTTTCCACAATTTCAGCCTTTGCACGTTGACGGAAGCAATCTATGTAGAAATCCAGTCTGTTGTTTCGACCGTCCGGAGGAGTCCACACAGAATCCTTTTTTTTTTGTAGTGCTGGTAGGGGGGATTCTGTGGGTTAGTATGCTGTTCAGAGGTATGTTGGAAATATTCTTTGAGTCGGAGACGTCGAAAGTAGGATTCTAGGTCACCGCAGAACTGTATCATGTTCGTGGGTCTGGAGGGACAAAAGGAGAGGCCCCGAGATAGGACAGACTCTTCTGCTGGGCTAAGAGTATAGCTGGAAAGATTAACAATATTGCTGGGTGGGTTAAGGGAACTACTGTTGTGGCTCCTTGTGGCATGTAGCAGTTTAGATAGTTTAGTGTCCTTTTTCCTTTGTAGAGAGGCAAAGTTTGTCTTGTAAAAGGCTTGTCTAGTTTTTGTAAAGTCTATCCATGAGGAAGTTTGTGTGGAAGGTTGGTTTCTTATGAGAGTATCCAGTTTTGAGAGCTCATTCTTAATCTTTCCCTGTTTGCTGTATAGGATGCTGATCAGGTGGTTTCACAGTTTCTTTGAGAGTGTGTGACACAGTCTCTCAGCATAGTCTGTGTGATATGTAGATTGTAATGGATTTTTTACCTTTAGTCCTTTTGGTATGATGTCCATCTGCTTGCATTTGGAAAGGAAGATGATGTCTGTCTGTATCTGTACGAGTTTTTTCATGAAGTTGATGGATTTCCACTCCATACGGCTAAATGCAGTGCCTTGCATAAGGTGTAGCTTGATGTGAGTTACATTAGAGAAGTCTAAGCTAGAGTTGACAAAAGGCATGGTTAACTAGCAAGTTCCACATACAAAATAAAAGCTCACTTTCGTTGCTAGACATTAGTGAATAAAGTGTTCTTGGACTCAGATAATACCTGAGCATCCAAGGATCTAACAAGACCCCCAAATTGCAAACCTACGTACAAAAGGCACTCTTCTTCCATGGGGAGTGCTGACTTAAATTTCAACTTAATAGATATACGATATAGCACTGGTAGATTTGGTTCCTTGCATGTTTCCTCCAATATGAAGCCCTGTCTGTATTTCATACTATACTAGCAAATGTTCTGTATTCTGTTTTGTAAAGGTAGCTCAATAGGATTTTTGCTCTTCTGTGAGTGTAAGATTGGGCCTGAAGTCTTAGTAATAAAAGACTTCATTACAGCAGTTGGCTACAGTATGAAGTCTTTGCTGAGAAGTAAGAAGATATGGCTGTTTTTGAATGTTTGCAAATTATGGTTGTGCAAATTAGGTTAGTACAGAATTAACTTAATTTCCCATCCTTAGGGCATTTTGAAATGTATTTAATAACAAGGAAAATAGTTTTCTAAGAATATGGTAGCATACTGTCAATCCATACCCTCTTTCTGTAATGTAAAAGAACTGAAGTGTCTACTTAAGATATTTACTTAAAATAATGGCTTCTAACACACACATAATCCAGTATGCTTAATACAATAAATTTTCATAATTTTAAAATAACTTTATTGGAGGCCACATGTTTGCAATGTTTAAAAGACCAGAAAATAATGCAACTTAATGCGCTTGTTGCAAAAAAACCAGCATACTGAAAATTCCATTTTAAAAATAGTGACTTTTAGGTCTAAGAGGGCACTGACAATGAGAACAGAGGACATGAATTGAAGTGAGGAATTCTTCTACTGAAATTAGGAATCCTGGGACGTATTTAGTTGGAATGTTTGTTGGCTTTTAAATCTGGTTTTAGCATGTTTTAATCAATATATAATTCACTGGTGCAGAAGTTTTATACTGCTTGTTTATACTACACTGCAGAGTTAGGTGACGATGTATACACACTGAATGTATTCAAAATTTGTTATAGTGACTGTTTGCTTTTGAAGTGAAAAGAAAAAATAGTCTCAACTTGCAGCATCTTCTAGTGGCCTTCAGTGCACACTGCAGTTTTAACCTTTACTTTAGACTCATTGGCTCACTTCTGGAAAGCAAATTCAGCTCTGCTGTAAATTGACATAACTCCACTAAAATCAGCAGAGATGCCTCTGCTTTACACTAAGCATTGAATTTAAAATTCCCCCATGGGCTAAAAACTGCTGTGGAGTACAAAATTAATCTCTATCCCATAGCAAAGAATTCCTCCATTTCAGTATCTCTATATAATTTTGGTGAAACGGTGTATGTTGTGTACTGACGGGGAAAAAAGTCAGTTAAACAGGCATATTCATGGTTACTCAACAATATTTTATGGAAATTTGGGAACAAGCTAACATTGTATGCCTGTAACTCTGCAGTATCGAGACCTAGTGCTCCCTAGCTCTTAAATATTTTGGAGAATTTCACTTGAAACACTTATAAATGTTGACAACTATGATACAAACCCGAGCATGAACAACTGGGTACTGCTTCTCTACCACAGGAGACGTTAGTTAAGTATAGGGAGTGCTACAAAGAACTGAATAATCGACTTTCTCTATAATCTTAATGCTAGCCATGTGTATAGTTACGTGATGACTGAGGCCAGGACATTATGTTTATAAGTGAGCGGTTCAAATATTGCCTCATCTGTCCATCCAAAAATGCAAAGGCTAGGTCTGGCTATAGAGTGATATCAAACATCTTCCTTTCATGGGCTGAGCTTGCTGTCTGTCATCATTACCAGTTACTGCTGGCCTAGAGAGCAGGAAACCGAGTCATTTTTATTAATTCTTTCTAATTAGTATTCTTTTTATAAAAATTGGAGCAATATTCCTCTTTCTGTTCTGTTCTCTTTTTCCCTTCTACATTCTCCAGGTTTGTATGTCTGCCCTGTTACCTCTGTCTAATTTTTCCAACTGCTTTCCACAGTGTGTACTCTGTGCCACAACTGCAAAGTGAAACTTTCAAAACCCATTGGTAGGTTTCACTGTAGGTTAGCAATACCCACAGGTGACAGGTGTGGAGTAGCACAGCTAGTTGGTAGCTCCCAAAAACTAGAGCCCTGCAAATCTGTGGATATCCACGGACCATTTTTGCTGATCATGGATTGGATGTGATACTAATATTTTCTTATTTATGGAATATATTAATGTATTTCATTAGTTCTGGGAACTTGTTAGCAAGATCTAACTTTTAACCACTTAGCTGTACTTTTACAGAGCAGCCCATGTTTTTCATTGTTTCCTCAGATAGCGTAAACTGATTTTTAGCTGCATGGACTCCCTATAAGATAGAGCAGCTTAATAACATCTATATCTGTCTATAATGGAAATGTATTCTGGACTAGCTCTAAAGCCTGCTAATGTAAGCTTTGCAGCGTTTCAACCCAGGCGGGCTTATCATTTCACAGCTGGTAAATGATGAGGAACATTAGTCACCATGTGAGAACTGACTTATATTGAGCAAAAATAAAGATTTATTCTAATGTGAAGGAAACTTTCAGGCTTAAATAGTTGATATTCTGGCTTTAGGGTTTATGCAAAGCTAGAAAAATGTTTTGTATCAGCATTTATAAAAAGTGCACTCAGCAGTTATTACTACTATCCAAGGAGACAAAGCGAAGACCATTTCTTTGCATTAAAACAGTTTAAGAATCTTCAAAGCATTGTCCTTGATTCAGAATGAGATTAATGTTCTTCTGCCAGCATGGAATTTTAACACTGTCTTGGAGCTAGTATAAGCCACTCACCTTTTTTCCCCCTCATATTTTGCAACCTTTGTTCTGGAGTTCCTAGTAACATTTGTTTTGCTTGTTGAGTTGTCGAATTTGAGGCTTTTTCTATACACATCTTGTAGTTTTTTCCAAACAAGACTTTGCTTAAGAGTGTATCAAGGATTGTTCTGAAGACAAAAGTTTCCATTTGAATCAAACTAGAGTTCTGTCTGTTGTCCAAATTTACTCCTTGGGGGATTCTGCGTGACTGTGTGCCCACAGAAAACGCCCCCCCCGGCAGAATTCCTGTGCTTCCCTGCAGAAAACTAAAGGGAAGCAAAGGGAAGCCACGCGCAGGAGGAGATTGCTTCCCCCGCAAACAGAGACAAGGCATGGGTGGGGGGCACATGGGGTTACATGCCACTGCCCCCCCTCGTTTGTGCAAGCGCAGAGCTGCCCAGCTGAAGGAGGCTGCGTCTCAACTCTGCTGACTCTGCAGCTGAATGCCGCCTCCTGGGTCCTAGTGCCAGTCGAGCTCCCCTTCTGTATGCTGGGAGCCTTCCTGTTTTCTGTGCAACAGTGAGTGCTGGTGGTGGCGGTGTGGCAAATGAGGGAAGGGGGATGAGGGTGTAGGAGGAAGAGGCAGTGGGGAAGGAAGGGGAGTGGAATAGGGCAGGGGGAGGGGAATGTGGGAGTGAGGGGAGGGGGAAGGAGAAGTAAAGGGAATAGGGGAATTGGGGGGGTAAGCGGGAGCCCAGCATGCGGCGTCTCCTCAACCTAATCCCTAATCCCCAAGCAGCTGCTCCTGAACCCCCCCATCAAGCCCTACTCTCCCAGTGCCCGAACTCCTCCACTGAGTCCCCCAACACCCAGACCCCCCCGCCGAGCCCCATCTCCCCACACCCAGACCCTCTCACTGAGCCCCAACCACCTTCACCTGGATCCCCTGCAGAGTCTCATGGCCCCTGCACCCAGAACCCCCCAACGAGCCCCTGTGCTTCCAGATCTCCCACTGAGCCGCCTGCATCCAGATTGACACACACAGAAACCTCTCACCCCACACTTGGATCCCCCTCCACACTTGGATCCTGTTGGGCTGAGCCTGCCCACCCACACCTGGTACACCTGGCACAGAGGAGCAGGCTCCCCCAGGGTGTTTCTGGGGCAGGACCAGCCCTTGCACTGTGTCAGGGTCAGGTGCAGCCTCACTGCTGAGTCCCTGTACCCTGGGGCTTCAGGGTGATCTCCCACCTCAATACAGCCAATGGCCTGTGCTCCCCACTGCCATGCTGGAGCCACATTTATTTATTGACAAATAAAATTTGCAGAATTCTAAAATATTGTGTGCATGATTTTTAATTTTTGGCACAGAATTTTTATTTTTTTGGTGCAGAATTCCCTCAGGAGTAAAATGTCTTTGATACACCTATAATATCTGTAGAGCACAAAAACTACTAGGTACCTGTGTAGGATCCAGAAATTTGTACAAGATGATGGACTAATAAAAAGAGTAGCCCAGTTTTCAAAAATACCAAATACTCTTAGATTAGGTCCTAAATTATGGTATCTTACAAAGCCAGAAGAAATGAATCACTTCAGTTTGTTTAAAGCTCACTATTGGGACAGTGGCCCACATTCAGAGAGACCAAAGCGAGTCCTAGGACCTTGGAGAGCAACAAGCTGTCATCACATTGAAGATGACTGATGTTACAATATCACCATTATAACGTCAGTTCAAGATTCATTAGGTAGAAAGAATAGGCTAATAAGAAATCACTTATTTAAATATTCATCTTAGGTAATAAGCAAAATGGATATTAATAAGAAAATGAGGTTAAAATTAGATATGTAGATTTGTATTTAAACTCTGTTTTAAAGCTTTCCTCTCTTGTGTATTAGCTCCTATAGAACACATTTTAACCAGTGCTCTCTTCCGTATATAGTAACTTTCTTTCCTGTATTTATTTAGAATAGTTCTTAAATGATTGCAAGGTGGGATGTGCAGTCACTTGATGTTTTTAGTTCTACTTTCTGTTACAAGATGGATCTGATGTGAGTTCACCATATTCTTGTTTGCCACTTGGGGTCACTCTCTTTCCATTCTGCCCCCTTCATACTCTACATTCACATTTGCTGTGCCATTCACAAGAATATTTTGGCTTCTCCCCCAATCCACTCTGGTCTATAAGGAAGGAGCTGTGCCACCTGCATTCTTTCACTTGTGACTGGGCTTGCCTCTTTTCCAGCTGCCTTCTTTCTGCCTAGCTTGGGACTACCACATGCTGCACTGCACAGAAAAAAGGAGTCCAAAAATCAGGCTGCAGCACTCATGCACTTCACAATATCTTGTTGATTTCAATACTTGTGGGCGGGCAGGCTGATGAGATAGCTTGAGTAGTAATACGAAGAGCTGATTGAAGTGGCTAGTAACATATTTAAAATGTCTGAGGGGCTCAGAGTTCTAGGTTGTCTGATATGGCTCATTTGAGACAGCAAAGCTGCTCTGGCTGGGTGACTTCCATGCTTTTGCAATCCCATAAATGTTCCATGTCTTTTATCAGTTATGGAGAATTTTTGTCCTGGTGTAAGGTATGACTGTAGGTAAGGGTCTCTGGGCTAGTTCTCTTCTGATTCAGTAAGCAGCCTTAACTGCGTGCAGATTGAGGCAGGTTCCTCCCAGGCTGCCATTGGGAACTGGAGTATCACTGAGCCCTCTGACCCACCATCCTGGGCTCCCTCTCACACTGTGCTGCCGTGACAAGCTGTAAAGCCCTCCAGCCTGCACTTTCACCAGCATTCACACAGGTAGGGACATACCCAGCTGCAGTTACATGCAGGCTCTCTAACCACCGGCTTTCCAGCCTAGGACCTCAGTGAAGTACCATCCTGCCCTTGTCAAATCTGGCTAGTATATGGGTTTAATACCCAGTGCTCCTCTCCCTCAATGTGAAGAGAACAATGCACATTTGTGGTAACCAAGCAGAGATTTTCCCCAAGCACTCCAGTCAAAGCTCACTGGTTTGGATAAAAACATAAAATAAGTTTATTAACTACAAAAGATAGATTAAGTGATTATAAGTGATAGCAAACAGATCAAAGCAGATTACCTAGTAAATAAACAAAATGCAGACAAAGTCTAAGATATTAGAAAGATAGGATATGAACTAGCAAATTCTCACCCTGGCTGATGATACAGCTGGGCTGCAGATTCTTATGGGACCAACTGCACTTACTTTACAGCTTGGAATCCCCAGGTCTTTCATACACAGGCTAGAAAGTCCTTTAGCCTGGGTCCAGCACTTCCCCCAGTTCAGTCTTTGTTCCTCAGGTGTTTCCAAATGTCCTCTTGTGTGGGGAGTGAAGAACCACAGATGATGTCACTCCCTGCCTTATATAGCTTTAGCATATGGCAGGAACCCTTTGTTTCAAAGCTTGGTTCCGAGACCAGTTTGTGGAAAAATACTGACATCCCACGATGAAGTCCAGGATCATGTGACTTGGTCACATGTCCTTGTAGAGTCATAGCCATTACTTACATGCTGTCTGGAGTGTTCTCAGCAAGGCTCACCCAGTGGGGGATAAGCTTCTCCTAAGGCCTATTGTTCTTTCTAATGGCCCATTACCCTCAATAGGCCCTTTACAACCAGCTATTTGGTAGGTGTTACCCAGGTATAACTACATTTGAAGTACAGATAAATAGTATTTATAACTTCAGATACAAAAATGATACACGCATACAAATAGGATAATCATATTCAGCAAATCATAACTTTTCCAATGACTCCTCACATGACTTATCGTGTACAAAATGCATAATAATTATGCCATAACCATATTATAATAATATTACTATAACGACTATGGGGTGCAGTGTCACAGGTTCCTTCTAATAGTTCATTTTTTCCAAGTAGTAAGTGAACGTCACCTAAGGGTGACTCATTTGGTTCCTTCAGGATGCCGTAATGTAGTCTTTCACTCTTAATATAATCCTTCCCTCTCAAGGGAAGTACCCATACATTTTCATACCCTCAAAATTGTCTTCCTTTTAGCATTATTCTCAGCCATATGGGTAGGAGATCTGCAACCCCTGTCCTATAGGGCAGGGGTTCTTAACCTTTTTCTTTCTAAGGTGTAAAAACATGGTGTAAAAACTCCACGGCCTGCCAGTGCCACAACCCTTTTTCTGCATATAAAAGCCAGGAGCAGCATTAGGGTGTAGCAAGCAGGGCAATTGCCCAGGGCCCCACACCATAGGCGGTCCCTACATAGCTAAAGTTGCTCAGGCTTCAGCTCCAACTCCAGGTGGCAGGGCTGGGAGCCTCGGGCTTCAGCCCCACACAGTGGGACTTTAGCTTTCTGCCCTGGGTCCAGCAAGTCTAACACTGGCCCTGCTTGGCGGCCCCCCTGAAACCTGCTCACGGTCCCTCAAGGGGCCCCTGATCCCTGGTTGAGAACCGCTGCTATAGGGAACCTATTTCCAGTGTTTACAGCAGGGATTGGAGAAAAGCTAGGTTGCTATCGTTGTAAATGGTTTATAGAAATCCAGGAATTCAAGGCATAAGACATCTCTGATATTTCATGACCTACAAGGTAGAATGGCCGATAATCATGTTTATCCCTCGGAGATTTTGCATAGGAGTTAGTGATGCAGAGTTATCTTGATAATCAGAGTGATATTAAACAGAATATTTAATTCTCTGTGAGCTTTTTGCCTCGGGTTTAGCTGTGCATTGCTGAACCACATTTACAATTTAAAACAGTTGTCATTTGTTATTGTAATGTACAAAATATTCAGTGAAAATGTTGAACATAAAATAATTTAAAGCAGATGGTCTGAGTCACAAAAGCATATTTAAATGTAAAAGCAAGTAGAAATACTATATTTGCAGTTTCATTGTGTGACAAAGAGTTGTGTATTATGCTTCAATTCAAAAAGAAAATCAGGTTTCTGAAAAGGAGGGAAAAAGGGGCTTGATCATCATCCTAATATTATTCATAGTGTAATTCTGTATTGTGTAGTTAAGATGACAAATTTCAATTTAATATGTTTGGGTTCTGCATACAGATCCTAGAGAAGGTTAATTTGAGATTGGTTGGTAAGTGTGTTTACAGTCATATAAATTCGGTGTTACTGTCAATAGGCATATATTGTGTGACCTTAAAAGTCAATGAATTGCATTTTTGAATAGTATGAAATTTTGATGTCTAAGTGATCAAAAAGAAGCAGCGTGCTGGATTTGAGAACCAATTTAATGTTTAAACATTTATGTAATGTCCCAATGCCATGTAAAAACCCACCCTCTCTGCACCAGTTTTCCACTCCCTCCCTCTGCTTCTACCTAGGTAGATTGGATCATTTTTATGTGTGGACAAATTGTACAGCTACCCTTTTTGACAATCTAAATTAAATATTATGTAATCGTGTTTAGCTGAAAAATGTATCTGTCATCCAGAAAAATAGCACAGTCAGTCTTGCCAATTTTATTTTGCTCCTTAAAAGATACTTGCCAAAGCCATTGATATTTATTGAAAATGCATTCCAAATAGAGCCTCTTAATTTTACACAACAGGCATAGAATGCTCAATGGAGCATGCTCCTTCCAAAAGAGATGACTAAAGTATTCTGATCTTCAGCTTGACATTTTATTACCTTTTAAAAATATCCTCCCACCAACATAACATATTCCATATTAATAGAGTTTTGTGTATGTGTCACCACATATTTGAAAACAAAAAATAGAAATAGAAAATATTACATTATTTTTTCCAGAGACTTACACTGTGCTCTTTTTAAATTGGGCAAAATAAGCATCCCTAATGTTTTGAGATTAAAATTTCAAAGAACTACAACACTAGATGTTGATGGCTTTGGGGAAACTAGATCTGCATTTACTTACTTATACTGCCTTACCATTAATCTTCAAGAACCTGATTCAGCACCAGGCTGAGGATATAGCTTCTGTAACAGGCAGAGCACTTCACAGAGGAAATGCTAGCCTGAAGAGAGGAAATGTTCTTGTCAGCAAGTTATGGAACTGCCTGGAAAGAGGAGAGCTCATGCAAATAAGATGATTGCCTCCAGTCCTGATTATTCGGACTCTGCCCCTCTTCTTCCCCCCCAACTGTTATACAATCCATAAGAGTTAATACAGATTTTATAGCTATGTGACTACAGGTAAGGAAACTGACAGACCTATAGCACAGCAACATGGACTTTTGGTGTATTTGTTTTTAATACCTAGGAAGTATGGAGGGGAAGGGGCCTTTCCCATTTCCAATTACGAGGCTGGGTGGTAGGATGGTTGAACCTTTCATCATATGAGAGCTCTGAAAAACTTTACTCATCCTACCAAAAATGCTCCATTCTGGAGCAGTAATAAGTCTTTCCCAAAAGCCCTCTCTTCTTTACTCTCACAGACCTTAGGAGTAGGGTTGTGTAACAGCATCAGCACCCACCTCTTACGAGTGCCCCCCTTATGGCCGATGCGGGCCTGCAATCACTCAGTTTTCTACAATAGGGCGGCACCCACCTCTCATGGGCACCCGCTTTCTGGTCAGGTGTGATCCTGCTTTTCTTTCAGTTCTTACAATGGGGTGGCACCTGCCTGTTGCGAGTGCCCCCTGGCCAATGGTTGTGCTGTGGGTCGTCAGCGACTCAGCTCTCCAGTTGAATCACACACACTGTTCTGCCTTCTGGGGTATACAGTCACTAGCTCTTTCTTACAGCCTTGGCATGGGGCTGTAGCACCAAGGCTTCCTTCTCAGAGACACTGCCTTTTTAACAGCCCAGCAGGGGTCCATCTGGGTACCCTCAGTTGGTGTTCTTTCAGCAGCCTTCCCTGGGCTCAGTCTTCAACCAGACCAACAGGGCCCATCACGGTACCCTCGCCCAGTCTGTCTAGGTTTTGGGCTCAGTCTCCTGGATTCAGCCTGCCCGCACTGAGCTGTTCATGGTCCTGCTGCTCTTCCAGCCAGCCCAGCACCCGGTCTTTGGCAGCCTTCCCGGGGCTCATCTTCTTAAGAGTTGCCGTGATGAAAAAAAGGATGTCTGTAGGCCCTGACGGTATTCTGCCAGAATTCGTCCACCATCTCGGCCCCAAAGGACTCCAGTGGCTAGCAACGTTGTAGTCCCTCTATCTTAAGGACAATTCAGATCCCTGAAATATGGTGTGAGGAATGGTAATTGCCATTCCAAAGCCTGGGAAGCCCACTGATGAAGTGGGAAGCTACAGGCCAATTTACCAAGTATGTATGACCTATAAACTTCTTGAACATATCGCCCTTTTACTGAGCCAATTATCCCTGTCAGGCAGGCTTCTGGCCAAAACGTAGTTGTTGCGACCAATTCTGGCACTCAGAACTCACGTTGAGGCTGGTTATCAGAAAAAACTAAAGACTGGTGCAGTATTTGTCGACCTGTCATCTGTGTATGACCGTGTATGGATTAAGGCCTGATGCTGAAACTTGCAAAAATTATATCTTGCTACCAAGCATTTTGCCTGCTGTGGACCATGCTGAATAACACATGTCTGCAGGTCTACCTAGGTAATAAGACCAGCTCACCCCATATCATAAACAACAGGCTATCACAAGGTTCTGTATTCACACCAACGCTTTTTAATATTTACATAAGTGACATGCCTCCAACTAAACCATGAACATTTTACTCCTGATGGAATTCTGCAACAAAAAATTAAAAATTCTATGCACAATATTTTAAAATTCTGCATATTTTATTTTTCAAAATAACCCAGTATAATCACATCAGTTTCAATTATTTTTGGTCATGTATTTCTGTCAGCAAGTATGTCTGTAATTCAAAAAAGATTCAGGCAATGTTTTTTGACAAATAGATTCCTTATTAGGCATATTAATACAGAACTTGGAGTAATAATTCATTTAAACTACAATACAGAACCGTATTTCCCACACCCCTCAGAAGCAATGCAAAGAATTGGGGGAGTCAGGGGTAATGGAGGGAAGTAAATTGCTGGGAAGAAGCCTGGGTGTGAACTTGGAGGGCTGTTGAGTATGAGTGGGAAAAGTATGGAACTGTTTTTTTTGGTGGGGGAGGGATTGTTAGGGAGCTTCCCCCATGCAGACCCTGGCTGACCCCTAGCCTCTCCCATTCAGTCAGGCACATCTGCCCCTGTCCCCATGTGTCTGTGCCCTCACTCAGCCACTCCCCTGTCCCTGTGTAGCCCTCCCCCACCTCCCCCTGTCCCCATGTGTCTCTGCATCTCCCTCCTCCCGTGGCCCTCTGCCTCCACTCCCATTCAGCCCCTACTCCTGTCTGTCCTCCTCCACTAGCCCTTATGAGCCCCTATCTGACCCCCTACCCCCAACACCCCACAGACCCTGTCTCCTGAACTAGCATGACAAGCGCTGCTAAGGCACCTCTCTTCCCTCGCTGGTGGGGAGTTGCAACTTTGTTCTAGTGCCACAGCGCTTTCTGGTGGGCAAAAGGCAGAACTGCAGCAACATTTTGGCAGAAGCCTTTTTCTGCGCAAAAAAATAGAAATCTGCAGGGCTCATTAAATATGCGCGGACGCGGTGGGGCAGAATTCCGCCAGGAGTAAAATTTGGATATGCAGATGATCTTGCCATGACAATCCAAGCACCAAAGCTCCATGACATTGAGAAAACATTAACTGAGGACCTCCAAAGTATGGAATAGTACTTCCAGAAATGGAGGCTCAAACCAAACCCTGGAAAAACCATAATAAGCGCATTTCATCTTGATAATATAAGTGCCAAAAACAAACTGAAAGTAGCTTTCTGTGGTAAAAAGGTGCAACATGATCACACCCCAATATACCTCGGAGTGAAACTCAACCACACCCTCCGTGATCACCTTGAGAAGATAACTGTAAAGATAAATACAAGAGCCAACATAATTCAGAAACTAGTGGGTTGCGACCATCTGCAATAGTACTTGTATATTCGGTAGCTGAATAATGTCAGCCATATGGAGTAGATGCAGCCATATGCGACTTGTTGACACTCAGCTGAATACAGTGATGAGGTGCATCACTGGAACCCTTAAGTTGAGTGCAACACCATGACTACCTGTTCTGTCTAACATTGCTCCCCCACCGATACGCCAAACTGCTGCAACACTCTGCGAAGCTCAGCGAATCCAGGAAAACAGATGTCTTCCTATCCACCAAGACTCGACAACGTGTGCTCTCCCCCCCCCACGTCTTAAGTCCCCCAAGCCTTTCTGGGAACATTCGCTTAGCCTCATGCAATCGGGCTATGATCAGAAGGAGGCTTGGAAAGCATATTGGGCTAAACAAGACTTTAAAAATAAGCACCTCATGATGGATCCCACAAAGGTTCCTGGGTTTGACCTTCCACGGAAATCTTGGTCAACTCTGAAATGAATCTGAACCAACCATAGTAGATATGGATATCTAATGCACAAATGGAAAATTAAGGACTCCCTGGTGCGTGTGTGGCTCCCCATGACAGACCATCAAACATCTCACCACCTACTGTGCAGTTTATAAATATGAAAGAGGAGGCATATGCAATGAATTCTGCTACTCCTGATGTAGCCATCTGGCTCGATCAACTTCAGGTGAAATTGTAGTTGCTGCTCTACACCAGCCCTATGAAAGAAGAAAAAGGCACCCGATCCTCCCTATTTGAGCTCCAGGCAGCAACTGACTGCTCTGCCTCTGCTGCTTCCTTTTACATGTCCCTTCTGGCCCCTGATTGGCTGCTCCAGCCGCCCCTCTGATTGGCTGCTCCCCTGCAGCCACTCTAGGCTGCCTGGAGGACTTCTCTGCTGTTTTCAGGGGGAGAGGGGGGGTTGTGAGGCCTCCAGCAGGGTGCCTCCAGACCTAGTCCGCCCTGTCACTAGTTGTTACCTGACTCCACGGCTAACTCTCATGTTGTCATGGCACTGGGTGTTTACAACCCTTTTCATCACATCTTTGTCTGTGCCTTATTGACAGAAGTTGGCTGGGGTGTGGAGTTGGGTTCCAGAAGTGTCTTGAGTCCCATACCTCTCTTGAGGTTGCAAAGTGTCTCTTCTCCTCCAGGACGGACTGTGTGAACATTTCTCCTGCACAACAATAGGTTTCTTAATAAATGAAGTTTATTAGAGAGAATGGAGTAAAACCAAAAAAGAAAAGGGGGAGTTAATATACTGCATAAGATAAAGTAGGCAATGCAGTCTCATCTTAAGTTACACAAAGGAAGCACAAGTGCTTATTTACATATTACAGAAAGCAATCTGAGGCCCTGGCCCCAGTCTCAGGGTCTTAACCTCCAAGATGTCCTGAGAGAGAGATTCCTTTCATGCTCTTCAGAATACTTACTCCCCCTTTTCCTTACTCTGTATCACTTTGTCCAGACCCTCCTCCCACCATTTAGGGTAGCTGCCCCTGTTCTCCAAACTGAGTTTCTCCTATTACACTGGTCTACAATTTTTGAGAAGTCGTCTGCTTCAAAGATAAAATGTGCTATTTATTATGTATTTTGATGTGCTGAATTCAAATATGACAATTAAAACAATTAATTGGCTACTGTTTCTAAGATATTTAAGTTTTTACATTTTATGTCTATGTATATTGTATAGTTTTAATCATAAATTGTAAACCTAGGTCTTTTCATGTGTTTATGGTTGCTTTACATGATAATATTTCACCTGTCCTGTTTATGTAACACTTCAAAAATCAGCAAAAGGGTTATATAAATAAAATTTATTATGAAACAAAAGGCAAAAAACTATTCTGTACATAGTTTAGTCCTATTCAGTGTCTACTCGGCGCTTCTTGGCTTGTCTCTTGTATTCATTAAATGGAGCATCTCTTGTCACTGTCCAGCAATAGTCTGCAAGCATTGATGGGCTCCATTTGCCCTGATAGCGTTTCTCCATTGTTGCAATGTCCTGGTGAAATAGCTCGCCGTGCTCGTCGCTCACTGCTCCGCAGTTTGGTGGAAAAAAATCTAGATGAGAGTGCAAAAAATGTATCTTTAGTGACATGTTGCAACCAAGGCTTTCGTATGCCTTGAGGAGGTTTTCCACCAACAACCTGTAGTTGTCTGCCTTGTTGTTTCCGAGAAAATTTATTGCCACTAACTGGAAGGCTTTCCATGCCGTCTTTTCCTTGCCACGCAGCGCATGGTCAAATGCATCATCTCGAAGAAGTTCACGAATCTGAGGACCAACAAAGACACCTTCCTTTATCTTAGCTTCACTTAACCTTGGAAATTTTCCACGGAAGTACTTGAAAGCTGCTTGTGTTTTGTCAATGGACTTGACAAAGTTCTTCATCAGACCCAGCTTGATGTGTAAGGGTGGTAACAAAATCTTCCTTGATTCAACAAGTGGTGGATGCCGAACACTTTTCCTCCCAGGCTCCAATGACTGTCGGAGTGGCCAATCTTTCTTGATGTAGTGGGAATCTCTTGCACGACTATCCCATTCGCAGAGAAAACCCAGCAGTACTTTGTGTATCCAGTCTGCAGACCAAGCAAGAGAGCAACAACCTTCAAATGGCCACAAAGCTGCCACTGATGTTGGTCATAGTTTATGCACCTCAAAAGTTGTTTCATGTTGTCATAGGTTTCCTTCATATGGACTGCATGACCAACTGGAATTGATGGCAAAACATTGCCATTATGCAGTAAAACAGCTTTAAGACTCGTCTTCAATGAATCAATGAACAGTCTCCACTCATCTGGATCGTGAACGATGTTGAGGGCTGCCATCACACCATCGATGGTGTTGCAGCCTACAAGATCACCTTCCATGAAGAAGAATGGGACAAGATCCTTTTGACGGTCACGGAACATGGAAACCCTAAATCACCTGCCAGGAGATTCCACTGCTGTAGTCTGGAGCCCAACAGCTCTGCCTTACTCTTGGGTAGTTCCAAATCCCTGACAAGGTCATTCAGTTCACCTTGTGTTATGAGGTGTGGTTCAGAGGAGGGGGATGGGAGAAAATGTGGGTCCTGTGACATTGATGGTTCAGGACCAGAAGTTTCATCCTCTTCCTCTTCCTCGTCTGACTCAAGTGAGAATGATTCTGGTGCATCAGGAACCGGCAGTCCTTCTCCGTGGGGTACTGGGCGTATAGCTGATGGAATGTTTGGATAAGGCACAGTCCACTTTTTCTTCTTTGACACACCTTTCCCAACTGGAGGCACCATGCAGAAGTAACAATTGCTGGTATGATCTGTTGGCTCTCTCCAAATCATTGGCACTGCAAAAGGCATAGATTTCCTTTTCCTGTTCAACCACTGGCGAAGATTTGTTGCACAAGTGTTGCAGCATATGTGTGGGGCCCACCTCTTGTCCTGATCTCCAATTTTGCAGCCAAAATAAAGGTGATAGGCTTTCTTAACCATAGTGGTTATACTGTGCTTTTGTGATGCAAAAGTCACTTCACCACAAACATAGCAGAAGTTATCTGCACTGTTCACACAAGTACGAGGCATCTCTGCTCACTTTGGCTAAACAGAAATGTGTCCCTTTGCAAATTCAAACACTGACAAATAAGAGAGCACGACACTGTATGATTTCTAGAGCTCATATAGGGCAATTTGTTCAGCAGAGTGATGTAAGCTTCGTTATGATTGCATCATCCATGACTTCTAGGAATAACATGATGCAATTCATACCATGTATGACGCAATACCAGCTTCAGATTGCATCGTTCATTGTTTTGCCTAAAAAGCAAGTACTGTCCAAAGCCAGTCATAGATTTATTCATAGATCCAGTCAAAGATGTATTTTAGTCATTTCTGGTTTAAATTGAGATCCCTTCCCTTTATAACTCACTTATCCTCCGCCATTCCCAAGTCAAGGGTCGTATATACTGACCCAATAGCATATCTTGAAAACTAGAGCCAATCAACAATTTTAAGCATCATTTTCGTTCAGTGACCCAGAATTAGTAAAGTTTGACTACATTTATTTCAGAAGCATTTTGGCTGTAGAGCAGTGTTACATAAACAATAGAGTTTTGGACTTCCTGCTTTCACTAAGGACTATAAGATGGTCGATGGAGGATACAGCAACCTTTGATAGCTACTTTTCAAATGCTTAAAAACCCATCTTAGAGACTGTTTCAGAGACCAGTCTGCTCATCAAGTAAAGTGGTTTCTGATGTCCCATTGTTTGGTGAGTAAGGTGGTTTCACCTGTCTCGGTTGAATTTTTCTAAATCTGACTCTTGCTCCCTCCCCGCTCTTAGTTATTAAATATTACTTTTTTGGCAGACCTATTCATTCCATCGCAATAGTGTTGTCAACCATATATCTTGTATGAAACTTGAGTGTGAGTTCCTTCATGACCATTCTCAAGACCCTGATATCAATTTATGGAGACTGGGCTGTGCAGAATTACATTGCTGTTTGAAAGGAGCTATAATGCTTAATTCTGTGTGATCTGGCTGTCACCATCTTAGGTTCATTCCCCTCTTCCTGTCACTCATGGAAGTAACTGCCAGTGAAGTCTCAGCAGGCTCTGGTAGGTGTCAGTTTTTCAAACCCCACAACTGGGTTTGCCCCCTTGGTTACAAGTTCATGTCAGATTTTTAGATTTTTAGATCGGGAACCAGAACCACAACTGGACAGTTCAGCTGTTTCTTTATACAGCTCAGACCTTTGATATCTAGTCTCCAGGAACAGGTAATGACCAGTCAATGGCTCTCTCCTCAGCACGTAGCTTCAAAAGACTGAGTTTTTGCATAACTGGAGTGGTGGAATATACATTAACCACCCCCAGGAAACCCACTTAACACTTATTGTCCCAAAGCTTATGCCTGTCTGCCACATTTAAATGTAATTGTTTGAACTCCTTGTACTTCCAATATCTCATATCTGCCACAGGGACCTCCTATTTACCTCTGTGGCTGTCTTTTTGCCTTAGATGAATGAGTCATATTGGTGAGCATCACTGTTCTTGGTCTACTGTTCATCTGGTGGGTCTCTATGTTCTTAGTGGCTTTTTTCTTTCCTTTTTCACGGTGTTCTTTCTTCTCTCCGTGTTTATATACAACAATGAATGGAATCCAGTAAATTTGAGAGGTTGTAGGCACTGTATTTGCCATATTTTTTTGTAGCCTTCAGTAGTGATAATCTTCTGCCACTTGCCTTTTCCACATGAGTGCAGGAACAACCTGTGGACAATTCTTGGGTGCACATCACAGTGAATTACCCAGTCGACCTCTTGCAATTAATATTGTTCAATGGCGAACTTTTCCATTGGTGAGGATCTCTCCTCTACCAAAGAATTAAGCCCAGCCTGGAGTCGTCAGCTCATCTGTCATTTTAAGCTTTGAACTAACTTTTTGTGTTTAACTTCAAACCTGTTCAAATATTGTGAGGTGAAGGTTGGACTATATTGTTATTAGGTCTGGATACAGTTTAGGACATTCTGAATAAAGGGCCAGAGAGAAGAAGAAATCTTTGTCTGTGGCATCCATTATTGCCCAAGACCATAGTAAGGGAAATTTTATACCAATTAATTATGTTAGAACTGTGTGTAGTGGGGCTGGACAACACAGCAGGCTCTTTTGGCCTGTCAAGTTGTATGTTTTCCACTAAACTACTAAGTGATGCATTAAAATTAACATTGAATAAGAATAATAGTTTCCTTGAATAAGGACTGCGTCTTTATAGTTACGGAAGTAATTGACTGGTGGAGTGCCCAGGAAGATATGAAAGGATACAAAAATGCTGAAATTTCCTTGGCTGATTTTCCTGATTGTGAGAGAAGTGAGGAAATAATCTCAATTCTCTGAGCCTAATCACAGAAAACAGTGATAGGAAAATTGTTTTTCTATGATTCTGCAGACATTGAAGAGAGGGTGCTTCCCCTTTGAAATAGAGACTAGCTGCTTTAACTTCAAGCCCAGAAAGCTCAAATTTATGGGATTGGCAGTGGCCAAGGTTAATTGTATCTGGATCAAAGTATGGAAGGATAAAGAAGATAGTTGGGTTTCATTATCTTTCTGGAAACCATTTTATTCTTCTTCAAGGAGTGTCCCCATGGATGCTCCACTCTAGGTGAATCTGCATCCCTGTGCCTGCGATCGGAGAATTTCAGTAGCGGTGCCTGGTTGGGTGACACATGCGCTGCCCCCGTCTTGCGCTGCCTCTGGCGATTATGTTGTGCTGTGTGACCAAGCCCTCCCCCCCCCCCCAGTTCCTTCTCTACCACCCTTGGCTTGAGCTGGAGTAATCAGCAGTGCTTCTGAGTTTGCCTTTATCTTAAAAATTAGTTTAGATTTAGTAGTTTTAGATCTTAAAAATTAGTTTAGATTTAGTAGTTTTAGAATCCAGTTAATTAGTTAATAGTTTAGCTACCTTTTATCTTCCTCGTTTATTTTTTCTTTAAAAAAATAAAAATTCTTTGTAGATTAAATATAATTTCTTATTATATTCTTTAGCGTAGTGTAGATACCCTCCCTCATGTGAGAAATTCTATTCTAAGGGGCATATCTGGATCCCCGAGTTTTAAATGCTACCTAACTTGCCAGGAGTCAATCCCGGTCTCTGACGGACACTCATCATTGTCTTGGTGAAACACGCATCCTGCAAAAGTGCCCCCATTGCCATAATCTTAAAACCTGTCCCAGAAAAGTGAGGGATCAAGATAAAACTTCTCTTGCCGGAGAAGTCTCTGTGACTGGTGTCCAGTCCAGGATCATGGACCTCTCCTGGGCATCAGTCTCCAGTGGCGTTGTCTGACAGACATTCCGCACCACCCTCTCAGAGGAAAGAGCACTCAGAGGAAAATCATTACCAGTTCAAAGTACTCTCTTTCAGCCTGTCTATGGCTCCCCAGGTATTCTCCAAAGTTCTTGCAGTGGTGGCGGCTCGTCTCTGCAGATAAGGGTTCATAATATTTCCCTATCTGGACAGCTGCTTACTCAAAGCCTCCACCTGAGAAGAGGCCTTAGAAGCTACCCAAAAGACAATAGCTCTCTTCACACAACTAGGTCTACAAATAAACAAGCAAAAAATCAATGCTCACACCTGTACAGAGACTAGAATTCATTGGGGCTTACCTCGATTCACTGGAGGCCACAGCCTCTCTATCACCACACAGATTTGTCAGTCTGACCACGACAACACAAACCAGCCCACAGACATGGGCCAGGACATGCCTCCAACTATTAGGCCATATGTCAGCAACAACATTTGTTGTGAAGCATGCCAGGCTACACATGTGCTGCCTTCAAGGCTGGCTCACGACAGTATGTATTCCACGCAGACACAGAATGAACAAGTGCCTTACGCTGCCAGTCAGAGTAAAAAAACTCTTCACTGGTGGACTTGACCACACAATGTTTGTGCACGAGTTCCCTTTGCACAGACCCCATCAATAATACTTAGAATGGACACTTCTCTGCTAGGTTGAGGTGCACACTTGCACAATCCAGAGCAGGTGGTCCCCATCAGAATCAGCATTGCACATAAACTTACTGGAACTACGAGCAGTCCTCGATGCATGCTCACACTTTCTGCCCATGATCAGGAACAAGACCATAAAAGTGTTGATGGGGACAACATTGCTTGTATGTTTTAATATAAACCAACAAGGGAGGGCTTGGTTGCACTCCCTGTGCACAGAAGGGATGAGATTATGAAACTGGTGCATCCAGCATCAATATCTCAGCCTCCTACCTACCAGGATGCCAAAACACCACTGCAGATGCGTTGCGCAGAACATCCTCTCAGGACCATGAGTGGGAAAGAAACACCAAGATACTACAGAGGATATTCAAAGCTGGCGTTTCCCAACTATAGACCTCTACACTATAGCCCAGAATGACAAGTGCCCACACTTCTGCTTGAGAGCTGGATTGGGATGCTTTTCTCCTCAAATGTGGTGCACCTCTACTGTACATGTTTTCCCCTCACTCCTCTCCTATCCATGATCATACACAAGATAAGGACAGACAAATCCAGAGTCATCTTGATCGCCCCCATGTGGCCCAGACAAATGTGGTTCCCTGACCTGTTGAAGATGGCGGTATGCCCACCATGCACTCTTCCTCTTCTTCCACATCTGTCTCAGGATGCAGGCCAGGTCCGCCACCCGAACCCAGAAATACCCCACCTGAAGGCTATGGTTCCAAGGCAATGAAGTGACCTGTTTGGAGGAGGTAAGGAGAAGGTCTATTTCATTATATACTTACCTGCACAAATGGACGAGATTCCCCATATGGTGCCAGAATAGACAAACAGTGGCGACTACCTCTCCTTCACCAATGGTATTAGATTGATAGACCTGATTTCTTAAATTCCAGTATATAATGAGCTCCCAGCAATCACGGCTTTCCATCACAAAGTTGACGAGTTCTCAGCCTTTACTTGCCCTACCACTAAACAATTCCTCAAAGGTATTCGTAATTTTTATCACGAAATACGAGCCATGGGACCTTAATCTAGTGCTTCGATGCCTTACTGGGCCCCCGTTTGAGCCCTTGGCGACATATTCACTTCTACACCTCTCGATGAAGGTGGCTTTTTCCATCACTATCCCATTCGCATGATGGGTAGAACTTGGAGCTCTCATGGCACACCCCGCATACACAATATTCTTCAAAAACAAGATAAGGCCACATCCAAAATTTTTACCTAAAATAGCTTCTTCATTCTACTTGAACCAGCCTATATCCATCTCCCGACGTTCTTCCCAAAACCTCATGGGAACAAACAAAAATTGGTGTTTCACACCATGGATGTCAGAAGGGCACTAGCTTTTTACATTTACAGGGCTAAACCCTTCAGAAAGTTGCCAAAGTTATTTTCTTTCTATCATGGAAAGATCTAAAGAAGCTGCCATATCCAAGCAAAGGCTCTCGAAATGGATCTCTGGGTGCATTGTCCTTTGCTACTGCCAACAACTACTACCACCCCCACTGGGGACCCGCACACACTCCACCAGATCGCTTTCTACGTCAATAGCCTTCCTCAACAATGTACCCATCACAGACATCTGCAAAGCAGCAACCTGGGCGTCAGCCCATACGTTCACAGAGCACTACACAGTAGAGCAGGACTTGACATCAGATGCTCTGCGGGGACTTGCGGTTTTATCATCTGTCACAAATGCAACTCTGAAGCCCCTTCCTTCCAGTGATGAGCATTGCTCTACAGTCACCTGAAGTGGAGCACCCACAGTGACACTCCTTGAAGAAGAGATGGTTACTCACCTTGTACAGTAACTGAGGTTCTTCAAGATGGTTGTCCCTGTGGGTGCTGCACTACCCACCCTCTGCCCCTCTACTTTGGTGTTTCCTGCTAGGGTCACTGCAGTAGAAAAGGAACTGAGGGGGGTTTGGTCGTACAGCGCTATGTAACTGCCAGAGGGGGCACGAGACGGTGACAGTACATGTGTGACCCATCCAGGCACTGCTACTGAAATTCTCCGATCGCAGATGCAGGGATGTAGATTTACCTCAAGTGGCACACCCACAGGGACAGCCATCTTGAAGAACCTCAGTTACTGCACAGGGTGAGTAACCTTCTCGTGTTGACTGTTCTTAAAAGATTTGTGTCCTTTTACTTTAAATAACTAAGGCCTTGTCTATGCACATAAGTACATCGATGTATGAGCCTTAATACAACTTCCTGCTAGTTATTAAACAAGACCCAGATTAAGGAAAACATCCTGATTCTGGAAGGGTACTTTAGTATATGCTTAAATCTTATTGAAGTCAAATTAAGCATTATTTTAAGAGCTTTCTTGAATTTGTCCAAGTGTATCATAATTTTCCCCTAAGGTGTAAAATATATGCCAAGTCAACTATAATATGAAGGGTTTCTTTGATACCTTCATTTTAGAGTGATAATATACAGCACTGCGACAGGTAGAGGGTAAATTGGAGCAGACTAGAAGCAGGAAGTGAATCAATGAGAGAAGTGGTATGAACAACTGCCACGGCTGCCCCCTCCACTGGCAGGAAGGGCCAAGGAAATAAGATGGGCAAGGGCCCCGCCCGAAAAGCCAAACCTCCTGCGTGCGGGGCTGCCCTCCCCGCCGTGGCCCCGACACCTGCCGCGGCCCCTCTCTCTCCTACCGTCCCTTCCACCAGCTCTGGGGGCGCTCCATCTCAGGCCCCCAGAGCGTACGCCCAGGTGGCCGCCGCCCCTCCGCATGCTGCCGCACCATCCGCCCTGACCGCCGCCTCCGGAACCATCCCTGGTGGCCGAGGCCCCTTCCCCGCGCTAAAAAAAACACAACTGCCTATCTTGAAGGCTTCTGAGAGTGATGAGTAATTGGATGTGTTGTGCCTAAAGGTATAGTCTGAGCTAATGTAATTTAAACTGTGGTTATAAATTAAAAGAATTTCATTTGAATTAATTCTGTGGATTAAAGTAATCTGACCAGACAATAGTAAAGTTACATAGTGATTGTCAGACCCACTAACCCGGGGCCAATGCATGAAAAGAACTAAGGAAAGAATGTGTCATCTTGCGCTGAAAACCATAATGTGGTAATGTAACTGTTTACTAGTCTTAACTACAACAGCATTCTATTTTATTTAAATTCTTCTACTCTGCCCCATCATTGTGGAATCTGAGCACTAGGAAGATGCAGCAGCATCTGATTAAAGTGACCTCTCCACTGAGTATGGTATTTAAACACATCAATTTAAATCATATAAAATTGGGGTGGGAGGGAGTTTAATTAGTCAAACGAAGTGGGGCCCTGTGCTCAATTTAATGACATTTCTCTATTTATGTTTGTCTGTGCTTTAATGTGCTCTAACTACATCTTTAGTTAACTTGTTTTACCGTTCTGGTGTCCCTGTATAGACAAACCTCTAAGGCAGTGGTGTACAAACTTTTCCTGTCGCACCCCCCTTTACCAGTAATGGAATCTGTCTGCATCCCCCCTTCCCTTACTGCACAGTTGGCTCAGCTGATGACTTTGGGCTAAAGGCAGAGGTGGGGGCTGAACTGGGGCTGGGGGTGGAGCTGGGCTGGGGGTGGAGCGGAGCTGCGGCTGGGATCGGAGCAGAGCTGGGTGGTGTTTGCTCCCCATGGTGGCTATCCCGGGCCCCACCGCCTGCGCCTTTGAAAGTTCCTCCGCGCCCTAGTAGGGTGCGCCCCAGAGTTTGGGAACCGCTGTCCTAAGGATATGTCTACACTGCAATTAAAAACAGCTCAAACTCTGGGACCCTCCCACCTTGCAGGGTCCTAGAGCCCGGGCTCCAGACCGAGCCCGAATGTCTACACATCAGTTAAACAGCCCCTTAGCTTCAGCCAGGTGAGTCTGAGTCAGCTGGCACAGTCCAGTCGTGGATATCTAATTGCAGTGTAGATATACCCTGAGATAAATTTTTTGGTATATCGTGTTTGTAGTTAAATGTAAGTGTTTCCTTTTAAAATATTCCAGTACCAAGACTATCATTAAAAGAAACAGTTATGTTGCTAAGGAACTAATGGATTTATCTCTTGAATCATACACAAAACCCAAGCACTTAAAAGGACGGTAATTGATAGTAATAAATATTCTAAATCTTACATTGCCTACACAATAAGTTAGTTAAAAGAATTGCTTATTTAATCACAACAAAGCAACCTTAATTGTGATCCCTGGATTTCTTTTCTCTCTTTAATGCTTTATTTTGTTATCTTGACTTTTACTTTACAGATCTTCTGTTAGATGGGAAATATTAAAGTATTTACTAACATTTTTGATCAAACATTCATTGTTATTCCTTGAATATTGCTGTATATGTAGTTTAATAGGGAAAATGTATAAAATTATCAGCAATGGTGGATTTTTGTGTACTATGTAAGTAGACTTGAATTTCATGTTGATCAATATGTCATTAGTGTATGTATATCTTTAATATTTTCTACAGGGGATGGTTTTGCTTTCTATTTTGAAATTCCTGATACAAGAATAGTAATTTATTTTGGTCAGAAGTTATTGAGTTGTGATGAAATGTGCATTTCTTTATACTTAACAAGAATTTTGTTCTAAGTATGTGATTAATGTAAGATTTATGATGTCCTTATCTATCCATTTAATTGCTTCTAAATGTTTGGGTTTTGTAACTGGTGTGAAAATGACATTTAACAACCTTAACTGGTTTTTGAAAGTGGTTTTATTTTTTTTTCTTTGGAATTTCCCAGCTCATGTGTTATTCTTAACATCTTTATTTTTTCTTTTGTGTATGTAAATAAAGACACCATTTAAGAGGGTGGACAGACCACCTGATTATATTAAATACAAATGTGAGAAGTTTGGGATGTGCTGACAATGGTTCCTACAGAGCCACGCCTCATTCGGGCCCTGATTCAAAGTCCATTAAAATCAGTAGGTGTTGATTAATATACTTAGAGAATGAACAACATACACGGGAAGGGTGCAGCCCGATCGTGTCTCCATGATACTTTGCGGAAGGCAAAAAAATACCTCTGGGCCTCAGAAAATTTGGCACAATAGGGAAAAATCCTTCCTGAGCACCAAAAAATTGGTCAGACTTGTAGCATCCTGAAAATGCAGCCTCTGCAGAACAATTAGGGTACACCTGCACTCAAGCTGGAAATGTAATTTCTAATGTGTGTATGTCTACCCGAGCTAGCTTTGATTGAGCCACTGTGTTAAAAATAGAAATGCAGCTGCGGCGGGACAGGCAGTGGAATGAGCTACCTGCCCTGAGCACAACGCTTCTCAGGATGGTGGGTACTTGCTTGGGCTGCTAGCCCATCCTGCCACTTGCACTGCTGCAGCTACACTTCTATTTTTACTGCACTAGTGTGATCGAAGTGCACATATGTTCGCTCAAGCTGGAAATGACATCTCCAGCTCGAGAAAAGACATACCCTAAGGGGAGGGAGGGTGGAAAGCTTTTGAAAAGCCAGGGGAGAGTATAGATGGTGGTGGGGTACGTGGCCAGCATGGTTGCTGCAGCTAATGGGAAGGCAAAGGACCTGAGGAAGGGAAGGGGCCAGCCCTAATCTTGCCAAGCATGTGTTCTTGCAGTAACATCCCCTTCTGGGCACTGTGTCACATCCCCTGCTGTTCAGGGTCAACATCCCCCTTCTGTTGATGAGGTGGTGGATGGGGGGGCAATGTTTCCATTGACTAAAGTGGGCTTTGGATGAGGCCTTTGGATGAGGTATGCGTGCACCTACAAAATATTCATGTTCATGTTTCTAACAATGCATACCTGTGCACCTCAGCTTACTTTAACTCCAAACATTAATAAAAATTTGTGTGTTTAAAAAAAAAAGTGCATAAAATGTCCAACTCAAGAATAAGTCTCTGAGTCCACAGCTAAGGTCACAGTGCCTCCCAACCAAGAAGTCACTGAACTTCTTTGTGCTTGAGCTACCTCATCTAAAATATGTGACTAATAATGTTTTGCACCTACACAATTCTTACAGACATATGTAGCATTTGATCCTGATGTCACTGAAGTAAATGGAAAAAGACCCCAAATTAAATTAACAGGAGCTGGCTTGGCTTGGCACTCCCACTGAAATCATTGGATCTCAAACTACAGACCACAAATGAATTTCCAAGACTTAGTAACTATATGAAAATCTTGAAGGAATAGTAACTAGCAGTTTTGACTGAGACGATAAACACTTTATCTATTTATTGAGGAAAAGACAATATTTCCAACCAGGGTAGCTTTTTAATGACCTGTAACTCGAAAACATTTTGAAACATTCTTCTTTGCTTTTAGAGTACATGGCAATTTTCAGGCTAAAATTAGTGGGAGAGAGGAGCAGACTATAGAGTAGGGATTTATAATGAAAGCTGGTTGCATCTCTAACTATGGTGAGGTTATTGCCTTTCCATAATAAGTATCGATATAAGAAGTTTCATTTGACGGACTTCACTCACTTCCTGTATTTTTTTCCCCCTCTCAGTGTTGAACTTTGCTTTAGGAACTACCTGTCACCATGAATATGCTGATCTTCATAATTGCTGGTCTCCTTGTGCATTGTGTGTTCTTGGCCTCCATTTTTGACATCTACTTCACCTCTCCTTTGGTTCATGGCATGACTCCTCAGCGTACTCCATTGCCACCACCTGCAAAGCGACTAGTGCTTTTTGTTGCTGATGGCTTGCGGGCAGATACACTGTATGAATTAGATGATAATGGTACTCCTCAAGCACCTTACCTTAGGTAAGTGTGTCTGATAACACTTCCGTTCCTAAAAATTGTAAGTCATGGTGCAAGTTAACCATTAAACATTTTACCAAATTGCCTCTCTTAGGGAGAAGAGAAACAGCCTCAGAAATAGTGGTGGCTTATACCCAGGTCCTCTGTGATTCCAGGGCTGAGCAGTATGTTGTAGAATTATGTTCCACAAAAATAAATGAATAAAAATTCAACCTTCATGATTGTGAAGAAAATAATTAAAACATGAACCGAGTTTAAATTGATGTAGTGTTACCTCGCTCCCTGGTAGCACCTGACTCCCCACCATTTTCTGAGCTGGGCAGAGCTCCCCCTTTGGATGATGTGGAGGATATCTCTTCAGATTCCCATATTTCTGTGTAAGATTCCCCTACCTATCAAAATAGGGGCTCCTTCTGTGATGCCTTCAAGGATAGGGACGATTGACGTGAGAGACAAACCCAGGCTTCTTCTCAGGCAGTGGAAGCCATTTCCTATATCCTATGATATTCCTTAGTGGTCATATTGGGGCCCTTAGCTACCTATTGACAACAGTTCTCAGGCTCCTAGCCTTTCTGGTTGGGACTACTGGGGAGGCAGTCTCCTCTTCCATCTGTTCCTTCTTCACTACCTCAGCAATTGGAGGAAAACTTTGAGGAGCAAGAGGCCAGAGCAGACAAGGAGGCTGCTGTGCTGTAAACTAGTATTTCCTCATCTTTCCCAGATAAGGTTGTTGTGCCTCCTCCACCTTCTGTGGCCAATGACTTTAAACAGTTTCAGGAGCTAATGAAATGTGATGCGGGCTCACTGCAAATCCTCCTAGAGGAGGTCCTAGAATCGCAGCACAAATGATTGGACATTTTGCATGTGACACCTTCTACTTGAGTGGCTTTGTCCCTTTATGAGGCCCTCCTGGATTCTGCCAAGACCATCTGGCAAACCCTGCTAACGGTACCACCCACGTGCAAATGTGTCATTAAGAATTAGTATGTTCCAGCCAAGAACTGTGAAATTTTATTTTCACATCCTTCTCCTAACTCCCTGGTTGTTAAAGCAGTAAATTAATGTGGCAGATAGCACCACATTTAATCTACCCAGTATGATAAGGACAAAAAACGCCTTGACTTTTTTGGCCATAAAAGTTACTCCTCAGCGACCCTTCAGTTTAGGATTGCAAATTACCATACTCTTATGATGAAATACAATCACACTACTCCAAGTTCACCAGGTATTTTGAATGCCTTCTGGCAGAACATTGCAAACAGATCCAGGCCATAATAGCCAAAGGTTAGTTTCTGGCTAAAACATCATTACAGGCCTCAATACACTGCAGTGCATTCCATCTCCATGGCAATCATCATGCATTGGGCATCCTGGCTCCAGGATCTCTAGGGAGCACCAAAATACTGTCCAGAATCTCCCCTTTTCTGAAACTCTTTGCTGATACCACCGATGAAACATTGCACACATTGAAGGACTCCAGGCCTGCTTTGCAATAGTTTGGGATTTTTATGCCTGTAATTAAACAAAGATATAGTAGATCCCAGATGGCTCAGAGACCCCCACCCTGTCCAGTTTTCTGGTTTCCAGAGACTTACTGAGCTGCCTAAAAAGAAGAAAACAAGGTTTCAAAGGGAGACCACCCACTATATCCTCTTTGACTACTCAACAATAATAATCAAAATATCAGTTTTGATGGTTTGGTCAAGGGTCTGGAACAACCCTGCTTCTTGGTTCTCCAGCTGCACCATTTTACCTGCCTCTCTCCCTTTGGGGACTTTTTTCCTACTTTCAATCTTCATGGGAGAAGATTACGTCCAAGTAATGGATGTTGGAGTAATCTGATTTTATAACCTCTATTTTACCTCCGTTCCCTGCCCCTCTTCAGTGACCCCTCTCAGTTCTGAAATTTAGCCCAGAAAAAGGACACTATCACAAGAACTACATATAATTGTCTATATTTTATTTATTGAGGAGGAGAAAAAAACCTAATCTGGAAATTTACAGGTTTAATGAAGGAACAGAGAAAGCATAAACTAGAAAAAAAATTCTGAAAGGAAAAAAAAGAATAACCTTTACAAGAAAAAATTGAATAACCCCTATTAGAAAAAAAAGTAGAAATAAAATAATGTATTAACTTGAAATGTATGATCACACCAATTAACCTTCTATCTTCACGATGGTGGCTGACTATAGTGATAATTATGCCTGGTGGGTGTTTAGTTGTCTTATGGTAACTACTTTCTAGTTTAACGGTTACAGTTCAAGACTAAATCTGAGAGTTTTGAATTTAATGCTAACAGCATCTAGTCATCACTTTTTCTTCTACAAACTACTCTGTGCACGCACACACAGTCTTGTGAAGTAATTACTTGTATTTTCTTTTCAGGAATATCATAGAATACAAAGGCAGCTGGGGAGTATCTCATACTCATGTTCCAACAGAATCTAGACCAGGACATGTGGCACTGATAGCTGGATTTTATGAAGATGTCAGTGCAGTTGCTAAAGGTATGCAAGCCCCACGTTCCAACAAATTTGACATCATCCTCCAAATAAGATCTGTTGGTGGTATAGTAAGGTTCAAAACTGGTTACTAAATGTCTACATAATAGACTGAAAAACATGAGTTCATTTTTGAAGAATTTTCCACTATTAATATTTGTGAAAATAGGATTTGTATATTTTTATTCCTGCTTTAGGGTTAATTATTGTACTAGAGAGCTCTTTAAAGAATTAAAATTCAAATATAAAGACAGAAGTAATATGCGATCAGCCTGTAACTAAGAATGATTTGGCTTTTCCAGTATGAGAGGAAAGCATAGATGTCATTTCTGAGACCTAGCTTTTGGGAGTGCTAACTGAGCTCCTCAGTTAGGGATAATTTAGTGGATTCATCACTACTGTACCACTCATCACTGCTCTACAGCCAAAATGCTTCTGAAATAAATATAGTCAAACTTTACTAATTCTGGGTCACTGAGAACGAAAATGATGCTTAAAATTGTTGATTGGCTCTAGTTTTCAAGATATGCTATTGGGTCAGTATATACGACCCTTGACTTGGGAATGGCGGAGGATAGGTGAGTTATAAAGGGAAGGGATCTCAATTTAAACCAGAAATGACTAAAATACATCTTTGACTGGATCTATGAATAAATCTATGACTGGGTTTGGACAGTACTTGCTTTTTAGGCAAAACAATGAATGATGCAATCTGAAGCTGGTATTGCGTCATACATGATATGAATTGCATCATGTTATTCCTAGAAGTCATGGATGATGCAATCATAACGAAGCTGACATCACTCTGCTGAACAAATTGCCCTATATCAGCTCTAGAAATCATACAGTGTCGTGCTCTCTTATTTGTCAGTGTTTGATTTTGCAAAGGGACACATTTCTGTTTAGCCAAAGTGAGCAGAGATGCCTCGTACTTGTGTGAACAGTGCAGATAACTTCTGCTATGTTTGTGGTGAAGTGACTTTTGCATCACAAAAGCGCAGTATAACCACTATGGTTAAGAAAGCCTATCACCTTTATTTTGGCTGCAAAATTGGAGATCAGGACAAGAGGTGGGTCCCACACATATGCTGCAACACTTGTGCAACAAATCTTCACCAGTGGTTGAACAGGAATAGGAAATCTATGCCTTTTGCAGTGCCAATGATTTGGAGAGAGCCAACAGATCATACCAGCAATTGTTACTTCTGCATGGTGCCTCCAGTTGGGAAAGGTGTGTCAAAGAAGAAAAAGTGGACTGTGCATTATCCAAACATTCCATCAGCTATACGCCCAGTACCCCACGGAGAAGGACTGCCGGTTCCTGATGCACCAGAATCATTCTCACTTGAGTCAGACGAGGAAGAGGAAGAGGATGAAACTTCTGGTCCTGAACCATCAATGTCACAGGACCCACATTTTCTCCCATCCTCCTCCTCTGAACCACACCTCATAACACAAGGTGAACTGAATGACCTTGTCAGGGATTTGGAACTACCCAAGAGTAAGGCAGAGCTGTTGGGCTCCAGACTACAGCAGTGGAATCTCCTGGCAGGTGATGTTAGGGTTTCCATGTTCCGTGACCGTCAAAAGGATCTTGTCCCATTCTTCTTCATGGAAGGTGATCTTGTAGCCTGCCACAACATCGATGGTGTGATGGCAGCCCTCAACATCGTTCACGATCCAGATGAGTGGAGACTGTTCATTGATTCATCGAAGACGAGTCTTAAAGCTGTTTTACTGCATAATGGCAATGTTTTGCCATCAATTCCAGTTGGTCATGCAGTCCATATGAAGGAAACCTATGACAACATGAAACAACTTTTGAGGTGCATAAACTATGACCAACATCAGTGGCAGCTTTGTGGCGATTTGAAGGTTGTTGCTCTCTTGCTTGGTCTGCAGACTGGATACACAAAGTACTGCTGTTTTCTCTGCAAATGGGATAGTCGTGCAAGAGATTCCCACTACATCAAGAAAGATTGGCCACTCCGACAGTCATTGGAGCCTGGGAGGAAAAGTGTTCAGCATCCACCACTTGTTGAATCAAGGAAGATTTTGTTACCACCCTTACACATCAAGCTGGGTCTGATGAAGAACTTTGTCAAGGCCATTGACAAAACACAAGCAGCTTTCAAGTACCTCCGTGGAAAATTTCCAAGGTTAAGTGAAGCTAAGATAAAGGAAGGTGTCTTTGTTGGTCCTCAGATTCGTGAACTTCTTCGAGATGATGCATTTGACCATGCACTGCGTGGCAAGGAAAAGACGGCATGGAAAGCCTTCCAGTTAGTGGCAATACATTTTCTCGGAAACAACAAGGCAGACAACTACAGGTTGTTGGTGGAAAACCTCCTCAAGGCATACAAAAGCCTTGGTTGCAACATGTCACTAAAGATACATTTTTTGCACTCTCATCTAGATTTTTTTCCACTGAACTGCCGTGCAGTGAGCGACGAGCACGGCGAGCGATTTCACCAGGACATTGCAACAATGGAGAATCGCTATCAGGGCAAATGGAGCCCATCAATGCTTGCAGACTATTGCTGGACAGTGACAAGAGATGCTCCATTTAATGAATACAAGAGACAAGCCAAGAAGCACCGAGTAGACACTGAATAGGACTAAACTATGTACAGAATAGTTTTTTGCCTTTTGTTTCATAATAAATTTTATTTATATAACCCTTTTGCTGATTTTTAAAGTGTTACATAAACAGGACAGGTGAAATATTATCATGTAAAGCAACCATAAACACACGAAAAGACCTAGGTTTACAATTTATGATTAAAACTCTACTATCTACACAATATACATAGACATAAAATGTAAAAACTTAAATATCTTAGAAACAGTAGCCAATCAGTTGTTTTAATTGTCATATTTGAATTCAGCACATCAAAATACATAATAAATAGCACATTTTATCTCTGAAGCAAACGACTTCTCAAAAATTGTAGACCAGTGTAATCTATTCCCCACAAAGTGGCTCCTTCTAGATTCAATGGTGACGTGCCTCAGGGAGGGATTTACTCACTAGAAATCTAGAGATTGGGGCCAGAGGTCAAGGGACAGGAACTTAGAATACGGGAGGCCGTTGGCCCTCAAGGAGAGCCAGATGGCAAATCTATTATAAAGCCTGATCTTTTAAAAATGATTGTTTATTTATTCATTTGAACCTCTGCCTAAATAAAATTAGTTGATGGTCTTAGTCCTGATCCTAATGAATAGGTGTCCTTATTCACAACTGGCCAAGCTTGGATGCAGTCTCAGCAGAGAGGCCAAGAATTGAATGGACATGGTGAATAAACTAGTCCATACAGATCAGGGTTGAGGTACATTGGCAGGATAGCATGGGTTAAGCATGAGCTGCCTCTGACTGCTTTACATGTACTGAGGGCTAAATTACATGTACTGAGGGCTTCAGACTTCAAGGCTATCAGTCTAGCTCTTTTGACAAGAGCTGTGTTTTGTTTTTTTTACTTTATAAAAATAAGAGCTGAGGGTATGGGCAGGGGAAATCCCAATTATGGCTCCCCAGATTGGTGAAGATGAGATATGTCAAAAAGACAAATAATATTTAGTTTCCAGTGTCAGAGGGGCACAAACTGTTTCATTCTTTAATTCTTCTCTGTGTCCCTTTGATTGTGTCAAAGACATTTATAGAAGCTAGAAAGAAGTAAGACGACTATTAAGTTTTGAGTGCTGGCAGTGTTTTTTCAATACTGTTCAAAACAGAGTCTTGTAATCCATCCCCATTGGGCCGACGTGGGAGTTATCCTCAAAGTATATATTGCAGAGCTTTCACTTTGTACTTCCATAGTTATGTAGATAGATCAGTACACAGCTGTGCAAATCAACCTCATTCATATAACTATAAAACAACAAGATTATGTGTTTTATTTATTTATTCTTTTAAATTTATTAGAAGACATTAATTTAACTAACAAGCATCCAGCCAGTGCGCTACGTGCCCTGACAATTTTTAAAATTAATCTCCAATCATTAACTCCTATAACAAATAGATTGCTTGTTCCATTAAAGGTGAATGAAATTACGCATACCCTCTTAGTGCTGTAACAGGAGGTAATCCCCCTCCCTTCTTCCTAAATTCCCCCTCTCTTTAAATTCCTGGGCAACAAATAGTTTTCCAGTCATGCTGTAAGGTTCATCAGATATTCACGTTATTCTCCAGTCCTATAGGTAGTATTTGAACTCTAAACTTAGTGGAAGCTTTGTACTACACATGGAGAAGCCCAAACTTTCAATCACTTATAATTCTTTTATTAGTACAGGTATTAGCCTGGAGGTTACTCTTCCATGGGTACTAATAAAGTTCAAACACTTCTGAATTATGCATGCACAAAATAAAGTCTTTAAATTATCTTACTTTGGAAAAAAATGAGTAATTTTGTTTGTCATCCTTGCTTAATGGAAAAAAGAGTGGTCGGTTGTTGTTTAGACTTACTAAAACCATTGACACAAGAGACCAACTATGAAGCCAAAAAAGGTTTTTTTCACCCAGATTTATGAGCATAAGCAAATGGGGTTACAGTGGAAGTCAAATGTAATCTTAACTCTAGCATTTACTATTAAATATTATAATAAAGACTTAAAAATGTTCCCTATTTTCTAGTACTATTCATCTTTAGACAATGGGCCAGATCAGGCTCTCTCTTACACCTGAACAACCCCTTTAACATTGTTTGTTTTGACAGGATGGAAGGAGAACCCAGTGGAATTTGATTCAGTTTTCAATGAAAGTAAATATACTTGGAGCTGGGGAAGTCCAGATATTTTACCTATGTTTGCTAAAGGTAAGCTTAAATGGGGTGTATCTTATTAGCTGATAAACACTACACTGGTAGTTATGATGTGGTTTAAAAGTTTTTTTTAAAAAAAAGTAGATTAGTCAGATAGGTATTTGCAGTATTTACCAGTAGTTAGCATTTCTGTAGGGCTTTGTTTGTATTATTATAAATTACATTTTACATACAAATTATAAAAACGAAACCTTACAGAAATACTACATAGAGGAGTAGGATAAGTCCTGGTCTTGTACAATAGGTAAATCAAATTCTCCAGTGATGGCTTACGGTGGTTGTGACTTTATTAACACAGTGAATGCTAACACGTCTTTTCTAGCATGAAGCCTGTTAATTTGGGAGTGGGGTGGAAATATTCCTCATCACAGACCAGAAAAGAAAACAAGCTTTAAATAGAGCATATCTTCTCACTACTATTTATGGACTATTCTGATGCTTTCCTAATTTTACCTACCTAATAGTGCAATTTAGCCCCACGCGCAGTTTCTTAGGTCCAGGGTGTGTGATATAAAAATTGCATATACTGTTGCAATTCTGAAACTTCTGTAATTTAAAAATTACTGTTAAATTTGACATAGCTATGACTTTCATTAAGAAACTGAGATTAACAATCGTTTTCCTCATTTTGTTGTTCCTGTGCCTGTTGTACATATTAAATGGAGATGGGATTTACTAGACGTTTTCTCACTCCTATTTTAGATCAGTAAAATATAAGTGGGAATACAGTATATGAAAATGCAAACATGGAGTTTTGTGATGCTGTCCTTGAGCTCAGGATTAGATTACTAGTGCTGATCTCTCAGTCCCTGGGTTGGTAAAGGCTGGGAGTACACTGGAAGCAGTGTGCTTGGTCCTACATATTGTTTGCATTTCACTCAAGTGACATGTCAGCCAATTAAGGGACTTCTAAAGGAAATTCCATCCGGTCTTCTTCAGAAGGATGGTGGCTATGCTCTGGGGATTTAGAGTAGGGAATATAAACAGGGGATTGAGAGGGAATGACAAATTGGGGATCCTAGAGATTGTGAAAAGGATGTGGCGGAACCCCCCGAACCCCTAAGAAGAATGTACATTCTACTGTTGTAGCTAAATTTGAAATCCATGAACCAGAATAATATGGTAAACTCCAGTGTTGCCTCCTCCTAGATAATTTTAGAATTGAGAGAATTGTTTTAAATATATTTCACGATGACAATAATTGTACTTTGCCTGAACCCCATTATTTTCAGTGATTGGATTAAGAAAGAATAATTTGGTTTCCCACCCCCCTCCTTTTTTCCACTTCTGCGTTAATCTGAAAAACAGTTTTATGATTAGCTGCAAAATAATCTCTTCTGGGGAATCTGTCTTTCCCAGGACCTCTGCTTGAAGCTTGGGTTTGGGGGGGGATGGGAAGAGAATGTGGCATCCAGCCCATTGGCAGATTGTTTACATTTTTGCAGCCATGTGTTCTTGGGAAAGGATTTGTGGAATTCAGTTTTAGTGTACTGTGCTATCTTTCACTGGATTTGTTTGAGAAAGAAGGTAAATGGTATTTACCATATCACTTGAGAAACTTGTGGTACAATCTCACACTGAAGTCATTAAGGAGCATATACAACTCTGGGAAATGGATTGGAATAAGTAGTTTCTAAGAAGGAGTTAATTCACCTTTATATATTAGTGGAGGTATTTATTTTCCCAAAGTAAATGCTTACTATAAATGTTTGTTTTATATGCTAACAATATAAAATATCAAACTATGGTCCTTTATACCACTTGACAGCTTTATAGCTAAGTAGTCAGAATACTCGCATGAAAAGCCTGCTGCCTAATAATCATCAATGAGTTAGATTATAGTTTCCATAATTGAATTAGTTATCCTTGACTTTTCAAACATTTGTATGATCATCCAAATTTCAATGTAACTTCTACACAATGGTTGTCTATTCCAGTCTAAGCTAACCAGGGGGAAAATACTAGCTAGCATGGCTCTATCTGCAACAATGCTTAAATATAGTTTGCCAGGACATTTCCTTGTCTTGTCAGAAAAGTGCATTACAGTAAAGGATTTATTGTATATTTCAGTAGAGAAATCTAAAATGTAGTAGATTCTTTGTCCCCAACTAAAATAATAGTTTTTAATTGTTGTTTTTCTTAAATACCAAAATACTGATCCTTAGAAATCTGAATTTCTGAAAGATTTTTTGACCCAGGTGATTTAGTCTTTTATTTTCCATTGGTCACTGAAATGCCTATAGCAATTCCGTACTTTAATGTACAATATATTTTAAGATACAGTTAAAGCAGAATTAAAATCTCTCTTTCTCTTTCTTTAATGCATGCATTTAGTCTTGGAATTTAACACTATTTTTTCAGAGAATAATAAGTTTTTACAATATTTTAGTGTCAAATATATATTAATTTTTGCCAAGGAAAGATTTTAAAAATGGTCCTCTTTATATTTGGCCTTGAAACTAGCTAAACCACCACAGTCCCCATGAGCCCCAAACTTCAAGTTCACCCATTTTCAGTACATATCAGTCACAGACCACTTTTCAAATTTTGGACTTAAATAGAAAAACAGGTGTTTTTTTTCCCTCCTAGTCCATCATTACTACTTTATGCCAAGAAAACGCAACTGCTCAGATCCATCAGATACTTCTGTTAGCTGATGCTACTCTCCTCTGCTGCCCAGGCTCCCTTGACTCACATTCCATCACAGACAGCCTGTGTTCCTAAGTGCCTTTTGCCTTCATCCTATCTGTGCCTCCTCCCTACCAGTTCCTGACTCCTGGGCACATGCTAAAGTCTCTGACATAGATGTCCTATTAGAGCGGTGTTTCCGCTGGTGAACCATGGGGAATTCATCAGACAGAGAACTGCCGCAGTAACAGAGCTAGGAGCTCTACTTTTCAGGTGACATAATGTTATATTTGGTTTTGTCCATGCTTAGGTAGGTCTGCAATAATATGTGAACAACTCATTGGAGCCTTGATGGAGACTAGATGAGGCTAAGAATTCTAATGCTGCTAACTATAATAACTATGGTTGTGGGGTTCTGAGATACAGACAGGCTGCATGTGGGGCATCCTCAGCAAACACTACTGTTCAAAAGTTCCAAGTTGCATCACTGACACGAAATCCATGAAAGCAAGCATCTCAAAGGAGCACACTTACTATGTGAATAACTGCTGTTTTTTTCTTGAAGGGTCCTACCCTTTGCCGGTTCACATATAGCGTGCCTGGCATACTGTTTTAACAGCAGGTGATGCCTAATGAATCTGCTATTAATGACTATCAGAACTAGATACACATCTCTCAGCTTGAAGACTGACATGCATCACCCCCTAAGATGCTGACCTTGCATACCCCTTCTGCACTCTTTGACTAGGACTCTGCTCACCACCATGAGGATGCAATCTGTTGGTGAGAAGACACATCAGACATGGAAATCTGATGTGGGAGGAACTGATACCTGACTGGGTAGTTTCTGGGGCTCCCAGTCTGTCTAGTTAGTGGAAAGAGCAGCAACAGCTCATGGTTGGAAGAAGTGTTCTAGCTGAGCTTCCCCTGTTTTTCTCATCTCTTCTAAAGGAAGTTCTTTTCCCCAAATCCCTGCCACCTCCTCCCTCTGGCAGAATAGAGGGAAAAGGAGGCTTTCCCTCTCCTGTCGGTTCTGTCTCCAAAGATAGATACAGTACTTAATACATAGTAGATATTTTTCATAGTCTCTCTTTTGAAGTGTCATAATAGAATCTAAAATGCAGTGAAGTGTTTCAAAATTTTCTATGGAAGGAGCCATTGCACCCACTGTTTTATTTGTTTTTACATTAATACAAATTCTTCATCCGGGTAAAAATTAGGGTGGGGAGTGTTAGGAGTGTACCCCTAATCAGCCCATACACTGCACATACTTAATTTTGGTTTCCTGGTGCTGGCACTTCTCAGGGACAGGAACTTGTTTCAGATTGATCCCCAATTTCTTTCCCTTGCTGTATCCCATCACCAGAAGATGGTACAACAATGCATCATCACATAATATCAACAAGGATGGTTGCAACAGCTACCAAGGCTGGTGAGCTTTGCCTCCTTTTTTGGTATACTTTATCCATTCAGTTCAACTCCATTGACAGTAATAAACAGATTTTAAAAAGTGCCTTGGAGGACTCTACTCACTATTCTGACAGCAACTCAGCAAACTATGTGTTCTGGATTTTTAAATAAACCCCATTGCAAAACAGAGATGACACATGAAGGGCTACAGCTTTCAGGTTCCTGTCCTAAAATCCTTTTTTAATGGTATTGAAGTTTGTGTAACACTTCAGCTAGGCTTTGGTATAATCCAGGTAAATGCTAGCTCTTGAACTTTGTATGTTAGTTCACCCACAAGTCTGGAAATTGCACTATACAAATCAGTTGGATTCTATGTTGCTATGAACTGACAGAAGAACATTTCCCCATTGGAAGTTTATGCAGAAATAATAGAAATAGCCTTGCTTAGAGCCCTGTGACTTCAACAGCTCAGCCAGACTGCAGAATTTCTATAAGTTCCACCTGATTTCAGATCTCATCAGGACTTCAAAAATTCAGTACTTTGATGTGTTTTCTCTTTTCTCTGTTTCACAAGATAGCATGGTATAGTCTTTAATGTGTACAAAATGAGATTGTCTTGTCCAGATACTATATTTTTCCACATCAGTGCCTGTTTGAGAATTTTCAGAAAAATGCATTCATTTTAAGTGATGCCTGCCTTTTTTATGCATCAGACCTAATTTTTAAAGATAAAGACTTTGAAGATTGTGCAGGTCCCAATCCATTCCCAAATTATCCTTGCATATTACAGTAGTGGGATTGCCCTACTGATTGGAAGTAACTAATCTGCATCCTTCCTTGAGCTTTCTTTACCCATTTTTTTGCTGTTTAAAACTGAGTGTTATAATTTCTTTTATTAAAGTCTCGATGATATGGCATTGTCTCACTTGGTTTCACATTAGGTTTAATATCTGGAAGTTAGAAGTCTTTGTGTATCAAAGCTAGAGGTAAAGATGTTTTATATTTGATTTTTGCATCTTTAATCACCAATTCCAGAATAGTGATCTGCACTTTGACCTCTTGACCAGCATCTTGCAACATCTGAGGTAAAATGGCATTTTAGTGGCCTTTGGGTATATCTTCTCTTAATCTTTTCTTAATTTCCAGTTATTAATCTGTGTCAGAGTGATAGAAGCAGTACAGTAGAATCTCTTTGATCTGAAAATCTAAATTCAAATACGACGCCAAGCATTTATTACTTATGTGAAAAAGTCGTCGTCTTAGGAGCTGTCTAGATAGGGGTGCAGAGGAAAGTTAACCCAAATTAACTAAAGGTGTGAATTAGAAGTGGATTAATTAAGCTGCATTAAACCCCTGTGTGTACATTCTCTCATTCAGAAGTAAAATGTCCTTAATTCTGTTTAGTTCAATTCACTTCCAAAGTGAATTAGTCTCCTGGAGTTGGGAATCATATCCCCATCTCCATGTATAGGCATACTGTTTAGTGCATGGCAGGCTAGTGTGGGGTAGATTTATACCCCAGCTTGCCATGAACTAAATGTTCATGTAGACAAGCCCTTTTCCAAACTCTTGTTTTTCTAATAAATTCTATATTGCCCATTTCATTTTGATAAAATTGGATTGTATTTCACTCAATTTTTGCTTTTCCAAACATTATTTCCTTCCAGGAACTGAAGGAACTTCAGGCATAAGGACATCTCTGATGTTGGTACTATTGATACACTGGCTGATAAGAGAATAGTTATACAACTCAAGAAACAATAGAATATAAAATGAGGAGTGAATTAAGATTATTCAAGAGGCATTTTCTTCTTTCTAATCTCTTTTCTTGTCTTTTTATGGGTTTATCGATATTTTTCTCCCTCACGTCCTGTATTTTAACATGCAATCTATATTTTTTTATTAAGGAAAAAAAAGTTAAATTTTCTTGCTTCCACCCAATATTGCATCTGTATTGTTTTTGCAGGTGCCAGTGGGGATCACGTTTATACGTACTGTTACACTGCAGAAAAGGAAGACTTTGGAGCACAAGATGCAACTAAACTAGACACTTGGGTTTTTGACCATGTTAAGGTGAATAAATATTTCTCTGTTTTATATCACTTATGCATTATAGACACAGGTTGCAACTGGGCAATAGAAGAAAATACCGTTGTCAGGTTTAAGACTGCTCCTTGCAGTAAACTTTCTAGTGCTTTTTCTAAAGCCAGTTTTTAAAAATTGTGTTTCCTACTGCATATCTACAGAATATCTTTTGCAATCACATATGACACACAACCTTAAACTACTAAAAATGCAGGAGTGATTCCAGTTGATCATTCAAATATTCAACACATTTTACAAGATAACGAGGTATCTGCCTATTTCACGGTGGGTGGATTAATTTATTTCCATTGTTCACATCACTTTCCTGAATACTTAACAGATGGGTATTTCAATGTAAATTCATTGATTGTTGGTTAAGGTTATATTAATCACTTAATGCCTTTTCCATTCTCCTTAATTGGAAGAATTTTTACTTTTTTCTGATCACCAGCTGATTTAATTTTTAAAAAAGAAAAGCGTATTACAAATCTACAGTATTCTGGCTCTCAAATGAAAACACTGATAGGAAAAATCAATGAAGTAATTATCAAAGTTTCAATTAGAAATTCATTAATTTAGAAAAACTTGAGAAACTTTAATAGAGCTATGATGCTTGAAATTTTACATTCTATATTAAACAGGCATATACACCCTTTCAACAAAATCCACATAGTTATGACTTATGAGAAGTTCTGTTACTAATCCATTTGATAACATTATATATTTTGTTAATATATGCAACTAATGTATTAATAAATAATTCAGAAGGTGAACCTGAATTTAAAATTCTAACCCACTTTTTTGCAAAACTGTGAAACGTTAACTGTTGCCTATCTTTGTTGTAACACACCTATGTGTAACCCTGCATTGATTTCGGACTGTGCAATGTCATGTAATGTACACACAAAGCTAGATGGAGTGCGCACCCCAGAACGTATAAAATAAGCCTTCCTTCCTGTTCCTGTTACACTTCATTAGTACCACACTCAACACACTTTCCCTTCTCTTACATATGAATGCATGTGAAAATTTAAATCTGGAAAATTAACACTTCTTCAAAACTGTATGGCTCCTCTTCTCTACCCTGTTCCATATTATTAGATTGATTGAATGTCAATGTGGTGACTGCCAAGTTGCAGAAATGAGTGTCCAGTAAATTGTCGGTAACTGTTTTTCATTATAAATCAGTATTTGCTGGTATGTCTTTTTTTTTTTCTTCCCCCCCCCCCCTCCCCCCCATCAGACTTTCTCTGAGATTTTTGAAATTTCATGGGAACTCAGCTAACGAAAGAGAAAACCACAGATCTATATTTCCTTCTTTTCAGATGGCATTCTGGCTAATTAGGCCTCGAAAGGATTTGCCTTGAAACATGATGAAGTTTTTAATTTCAGGAATTTGAAACTTAAACTTGCCTTTTACTTGATATTTTTTTTAAGTCGCAAAAGCAGGCTTACTCTTTCCTATGTTCAAATATAGCACTCGTAGTGCGGCTGTGGTTTGGAAATCCTTGCAAGAGTTCTGATCCTGCAATCAAATATCTGCAGGTGGACCCCTGCAAGAATTTGTTTGCAGAAAGCAGGCAAACTGAGCATTCCATCACTTACAGTGTCCCTACTCAATATCTATTATTGTTTGTTTCATGTTTTAAATACCCAATGACTTCAATTATAGTTTTCTTGAATTAGGACTTAGGAGAAGACTATATAATAATGCCACTTATATGCAGATTTAAGTGAGTGGATGTAATATTTTGGGGACCATCCAGACCGGTAATGGGTTCTGTCACTGCTTGCCCTGTAATCTTGGGTGTTTTTATGCTATGCAGCTTTTGTTCAGAGCCCTGACACCAGTAGCCGCCTGCCTACAAGCACAAGGTCTCACTCTGGCTTCCACCAGCCTTATTTCTGGCTGCCTTGCATTTCAAACCCCTGCCAATTTAAGGGCTTCCAGCGGGGAGCCGGGAGCCTTGGTGCAGCCGGACTGCCTGTGGGGGGAGCCCAGGCAGCAACCCAGTGGGGAGCTGGGAGCCCCAAGGAAACTGGGCAGGCACAACCTGCCTCGCAGTGGGAGCTGAGAGCCTGGGTGGGGCAGCCCAGCTCAGAGCAGGGAGCCCAGGTAGCAGCCCAGTTTCGAGCGAGGAGTGGGGAGCCCGGACAGCAGTCCAGCTGGGAACGGGGAGCCGGGAACCCAAGGGCAGCCCAACTTGGAGCCAGGAGCCAATGGGGTGACAGCCAGAGCTGTGAGCAGCTTTCTTGTCAATTTCACTGCTCCAGCATGGACCCCAGCAGCAGGGGGAGATCAGACTCACCTCCACCTCTGGGAGTCACCTCCAGCTTCAGGAAGCTCTGCAGCTGCCGTCTTTAGAGCCCAGCTCTGAAGGCAGCAAAGAAGTGAGGATGGCAATCCCATGACCCCCCTACAACAGTTTTGCGACACCCCCTATAATCCCCTTTTGGGTCAGGACCCCCGCGGTTACACCCTGAAATTTCAGATGTAAACATCTGAAATCGTGAAATTGACCAATTTTAAAATTCTCTGGCTGTGAAATTGACCAAAATGGACCCTGAATTTGGTAGGGCCCTAATTATGAGTTTTACATACAAACCAGAGATTCCTTTGCAAGAATGATGCCAGAGTTAAATCTTAATGAGCATCCTCTTCTGACAACGATCTTTCCGCATCCACCTGCCATCCCAGTGAGGTCCTTTTCCATGTTGATGTTGCAAAGTGCTTGAGATTCTTCTTGGACAAAAACCCTTAGAAAGTCTACCCAGCTTCTTGTTTCATTCGACACTATTTCCCTGGGCAGTGCAGTGTCACTAAGAGGATCATGTTAAAATGGCTGTCCGGTTGTATTTCACATTACTGTAATATGGCTGGTGTAAAACCAGATGGCCATGCCAAGGTTCATTTGTTCTGAGACAGAATGGCTTCCAGTTCATGCCTTAGGGAAGTCTCTGTTCAGACATATGCAAGGCAGATGCATGTTTCACACTCCATACATTTACAAAACACTGTTGCTTTGATTTGGTCTCTGGAGATGAACCATGTTTTGGTATTTCGGTCCTGCAAAACCTGTTTCCAAAGTAGGAGAACCCAAATCATTCCACTCCCTAGAATTTTTCTTGTGTTTGGGATGTTCCTTGTTTGAGTTTGCGTTTAGAATGCAAAAATAATGGTCATCTGACAGCTAACACCCCAACATTTACTTTAATAATAATGGTCATTTAGGAAGAGTCATTTCTCACTTTTATTTGGGATGCCTGTGTTTCCCACTTCATATCAAGAAATAAGTGGAAGGTTACAAAGCAGCAGTTAAGCTCAGGTATAGTGTGTGACCACCAATACAAAAGAAAGAAGGAAAGGATAGCTCACAATCCTACCTGCTATCACTGCTCATAGGGACCGTAAAAGCTTAAGAACTGGAAGATTTCTGCCTGTCTTGCTCTAGGTGAGCCCCAGCAGTGAAAATTTTACTGGAATATTATCTTCAGATAAACAGAATTGCACAGTAATTAATTTGCTGTTTCATAGTTTTGCACAATACAACTCCTGTGATATAAACATTAAATAAAATCTGCATTTTAATAGGCTGTCTCTCCTTTTTTTCCATGATTCTCAGAATAATCTTTTGATGATTTCTTCCCTATAGAACTTCTTCCAAGCTGCCAGAAGTAATCAAACATTGTTCTCTAAAGTAAATGAAGAAAAAGTAGTTCTATTCCTGCATTTGCTAGGGATAGACACAAATGGACATGCTCATCGGCCAAACTCCAGGTAATTTGACATGCTAAATATAACTTTCTTGTTAGCATTTAACACACAACATTTTTGTGTCCTAAGTCAACTTTTTCTCTGCAACAATATTTACCAATCCAGATAAAAGGCTTGCAGTTTTGATGAGATTGTACAAGGGGCAAAGTTTTAAGTTGCCATGACAAATTAAACTCTAAGTTTTCATTAATTTGCATATAGCTACAGTAGCATATACAGATATATTAGCATAATTGACTGTTCTCAGGCTGCCAAGGACTGAGAGTCACCTTGTTCCTCCCTGCCTCCAGCAAGAGGGAGATTTACTGGCTCCCTGACACCTCCTGTCTGTTAGCACCTAAACAATCTTCCCTGGGCTATGCCAGCCCTGTCTTTGCCCTGCAGATTAACAATAGCTGCACCCGAGCCCCTTTAAAGCATTTCTCTGTAGTATTCAGCCCCTTATGCACTTAACCCTCTCACAAATACCAGTTGGCTATCCCCAAGGGAACAGTACACACCTGCTTTGGATGATTCAACTCCAAATCAGGTACTATTTAACATCAAAGCACTGAAATAGATTTCTAGTGAAAACAATAAGAAGTTTATCATCAAAGGTTAAAATTCAAGAGATAGAGAGTAATGATAATGGAAACAGAAATGTTACATATAAAACAAAACCTTAACACACTTTCTAGAGATTAAATTTAAGAAGCTAAATCTTCTGTCTAAGGAAGTCTGTCTCACCCAAGTGTCTTTTACAGTGCTTCCAACCAGGACAGGTTGGGATCCTGTTTTCATTAATTTAATCACACTATCTTGATTACTTCCTCTAGATAAAGGGCTGCCTTTTTGCTTTCCACTTATATTCCCCAAAGTCATTGTCTGCCCCAGAGACAGGGCAACCCCAGGTGGTTCATTCTCTGATGTGCTCCTTTCCTGTTGACTCCATATGTAAATAAGGGTTTCATTGTGTTGGTTTACAATGCTTAATTTACATTTGACAGGGAGATACACATCTTATCTCCTGTCTGGAAGAACCCTGTTTTTCTCTGGTGACAGACTTCAAAACGTATAGTTTCAGTACATATACAGCTCCTTAAATATCATCTGTACGTACATCCTACAACAATATTCATAACCAGTTTGACACCGGCTTTCATTTAAGACCTCACATGATATCTTTGTGGATAAATACCATGAAAGTGGTGTGCTAGTTGTAGTGACAGGTTTCAGAGTAGCAGTCGTGTTAGTCTACAAACAGTTTTTTTCCTCTCCTGCTGATAAAAGCTCACCTTAACTGATCACTCTCCTTATAGTGTGTATAGTAACACCCATTGTTTCATGTTCTCTGTGTGTGTGTGTGTGTGTATGTGTGTATATATATATATATATATATATATATGTATATATCTATCTATCTTCCTACTGTATTTTCCACTACATGCATCCGATGAAGTAGGCTGTAGCCCACGAAAGCTTATTCTCAAATAAATTTGTTAGTCTCTAAGGTGCCACAAGTACTCCTGTTCTAGTTGTAGTGAGTTTGTCTGGCTTGTCAGGAGTTGCTGTTATAGAGTTGCCTAGTTGGCATTGTGGGTTTTTTAGGGTCACACCATATATCTCTTAATTCTAATTATCAAGGACAGTAGCAAACTTAATTATACACCTAATCAAAAGAATACTTGGCAGATTATTTGTTTTTCCTTTTGCCCAAAATGAAGTTCAGAGTCCATCTTAATTCCACAGTAAACAGGAAATCCAGAAATAACAAGGCTGATATTGCAGCCTTATTGTAGGTGAACTGCAGAGTTCTTTGGATTGGCAATTGAAAAAAGAAAAAGTTTTAAGGCCGTACATCATTACAAAAACATTTTGAAACAAAATGTATGACAATCCCATTCATTTTCCTCTTGAGTTCTGTGTTACCCTTTTCCACCTGAGACAGTGCAAGGAATTGGGCTAACCTTTGAAGCAGGCAAAGCACATGACTGTGAGCCCTTTAAATCAAAGTGTTAGTGCTCCTCTCCGTCTTTATTTTAAAAGGATATACTTTCTAGCCTTTTAGAAAAATGTGAATTGATTGGTTGGTGATAAGCTAGTCATTGTGGCTTCCCCCCCTTAAAAATTACTGATTTATAGCCCACCATCAGACACACAAGGGTTTTCGGGGCCCACAGAATCCATGGCTCATCAAAATCTCAAGACAAGCACTACATCATGAAATCAATTATTGGTATGAATAGTAACTTAAAAAAGTTTTAAAATTTTCACTTTTAAGTCTACAACTGCTGTGTTAATACATTGGGCTCTTTTAAAACTGTTATTCTTTAAAGGCTTGCAATTCACCTTTAAATTATTGTGACATGGAGACCACTTTCCAAATGTTTTCCTGTTCTTTGCAAACAACTATTATCTCAGACCAGACAAAGGCACTGTACCAAACACATGTCTTGCAGGGTGCTTATCCATAAGGAGTAACATGTAAGGTATCTACAGAAAGCTTGTAACTTATCAAGACTAATAACACTGGTCTACAATTTTTGAGAAGTCATCTGCTTCAGAGATAAAATGTGCTATTTATTATGTATTTTGATGTGCTGAATTCAAATATGATAATTAAAACAACTGATTGGCTACTGTTTCTAAGATATTTAAATTTTTACATTTTATGTCTATGTATATTGTGTAGATAGTAGAGTTTTAATCATGAATTGTAAACCTAGGTCTTTTCATGTGTTTATGGTTGCTTTACATGATAATATTTCACCTGTCCTGTTTATGTAACACTTTAAAAATCAGCAAAAGGGTTATATAAATAAAATTTATTATGAAACAAAAGGCAAAAAACTATTCTGTACATAGTTTAGTCCTATTCAGTGTCTACTCGGCGCTTCTTGGCTTGTCTCTTGTATTCATTAAATGGAGCATCTCTTGTCACTGTCCAGCAATAGTCTGCAAGCATTGATGGGCTCCATTTGCCCTGATAGCGTTTCTCCATTGTTGCAATGTCCTGGTGAAATCGCTCGCCGTGCTCGTCGCTCACTGCTCCGCAGTTCGGTGGAAAAAAATCTAGATGAGAGTGCAGAAAATGTATCTTTAGTGACATGTTGCAACCAAGGCTTTTGTATGCCTTGAGGAGGTTTTCCACCAACAACCTGTAGTTGTCTGCCTTGTTGTTTCCGAGAAAATTTATTGCCACTAACTGGAAGGCTTTCCATGCCGTCTTTTCCTTGCCACGCAGTGCATGGTCAAATGCATCATCTCGAAGAAGTTCACGAATCTGAGGACCAACAAAGACACCTTCCTTTATCTTAGCTTCACTTAACCTTGGAAATTTTCCACGGAGGTACTTGAAAGCTGCTTGTGTTTTGTCAATGGACTTGACAAAGTTCTTCATCAGACCCAGCTTGATGTGTAAGGGTGGTAACAAAATCTTCCTTGATTCAACATGCTGAACACTTTTCCTCCCAGGCTCCAATGACTGTCGGAGTGGCCAATCTTTCTTGATGTAGTGGGAATCTCTTGCACGACTATCCCATTCTCAGAGAAAACAGCAGTACTTTGTGTATCCAGTCTGCAGACCAAGCAAGAGAGCAACAACCTTCAAATGGCCACAAAGCTGCCACTGATGTTGGTCATAGTTTATGCACCTCAAAAGTTGTTTCAAAAGTTGTCATAGGTTTCCTTCATATGGACTGCATGACCAACTGGAATTGATGGCAAAACATTGCCATAATAATAATAATAATTAATAATAATAATAATTAATGGAGATATCCCATCTCCTAGAACTGGAAGGGACCTTGAAAGATCATCGAGTCCAGCCCCCTGCCTTCACTAGCAGGACCAAGTACAGATTTTTGCCCCAGATCCCTAAGTGGCCCCCTCAAGGATTGAACTCACAACCCTGGGTTTAGCAGGCCAATGCTCAAACCACTGAGCTATCCCTCCCCCCCTATTTACTGCCATAATGCAGTAAAACAGCTTTAAGACTCGTCTTCGATGAATCAATGAACAGTCTCCACTCATCTGGATCGTGAACGATGTTGAGGGCTGCCATCACACCATGGATGTTGTTGCAGGCTACAAGATCACCTTCCATGAAGAAGAATGGGACAAGATCCTTTTGACGGTCACGGAACATGGAAACCCTAACATCACCTGCCAGGAGATTCCACTGCTGTAGTCTGGAGCCCAACAGCTCTGCCTTACTCTTGGGTAGTTCCAAATCCCTGACAAGGTCATTCAGTTCACCTTGTGTTATGAGGTGTGGTTCAGAGGAGGAGGATGGGAGGAGGTGTGGTTCAGAGGAGGAGGATGGGAGAAAATGTGGGTCCTGTGACATTGATGGTTCAGGACCAGAAGTTTCATCCTCTTCCTCGTCTGACTCAAGTGAGAATGATTCTGGTGCATCAGGAACCGGCAGTCCTTCTCCGTGGGGTACTGGGCGTATAGCTGATGGAATGTTTGGATAACGCACAGTCCACTTTTTCTTCTTTGACACACCTTTCCCAACTGGAGGCACCATGCAGAAGTAGCAATTGCTGGTATGATCTGTTGGCTCTCTCCAAATCATTGGCACTGCAAAAGGCATAGATTTCCTTTTCCTGTTCAACCACTGGCGAAGATTTGTTGCATATCTTGAAAACTAGAGCCAATCAACAATTTTAAGCATCATTTTCATTCTCGGTGACCCAGAATTAGTAAAGTTTGACTACATTTATTTCAGAAGCATTTTGGCTGTAGAGCAGTGTAATCATTGTGAGATGTATCTACGGTTATTTGTAACATTACACAGGTACAATCTGGATTGCTGAATAGCTGTCCTCAGCTCTCCAACCTGGGATGCCTTTTACATTGCTTTACTAGCGAACAGCCACTCTGGGTCAGTTAACACACAGGCTCCAGCATGAAACTTGCTTCCAGCTGCACAGTATTGAGTGCTGTTAGCTAGCCACTCATGAATTACACTTCAGAACACCAGCAGATTCTCTAGTCCCAGATTTCCCCCCAGAAATGTGCATCTTGTATTGCCCAGCACCTTACTGAACAATGCAAGCACATATAAAGTCCGTCATTTCATCAATGGAAAATTATATGCACCAGCCTTGTTATCCCAAATGGAGTTTCCCACCCACTTTAATCAAAACTCACTGGTTAGATAAAACAGTGAAACAAGTTTATTAACTACAGAAAGAAAAGAAAAATTTCAAGTGACTACAAGTAATGAGGCATAAAGGTCAGGATTGGTTACAAAAGAAATACAAGATAAAATGCAAACTAAATGCCTAACTTAACAAGCTAAGTGAACTTAAAAGCAAAAGCTTATAGCAGTCTGTACTGGCTGAAAAGCCTCCCAGCCAGCACTCCAGCCTCTCCCCTCCAAGTTCAGTTCTTTGCGAGTCATTGATGTCATGAGCAGAGATGGAGGAGGAGAGTGAAGTCAAGCATTTTTCTCCCCTCTTTATAGTTCAATTTCTTGTGCTAGAAACATGGTGACAAACAGTCTCTTGTGGACATAAGGTTTGAATCGTCCTTGTGATGAAATGTACATTTCTTGTTCATGCCGTCTCTCTGCCAGAGAATGGCTCTTTGAGCAGGTGATGGTTCATTAACATCTGGCTGGGGTGCCAGTGTGTCTTTGTCTTTGAAAACTGGTTTGGGCCTGCTTTTCTAACTCTGGAAACATAACCACAACGTTATACAGTAAAATCTTATAACTTTACATACAGTGTTGATACACACATTTTACCAGGACAATAACGTTCAGCAGATTATGCGTTTTCAACTGATACTTCACAAGGCAAACACAGTAATGTTTAAGGAATAATGTAACTATACTGAAAGCACACTTTTATAATCTTGGATCTAAAAGTTAGTCACCAGGGGACTCAGTGATGGCCCATTCAAGCAGGAGGGAACTGTTACCTCTCCCTGGTTAGCCGGTAATGTATTGCAATGCTCAATTATCTAGCCTTGCTCCATCCCAAGTCTATCAATAGAAAACTGTCAGAGACCACTTCAAACAATCAAAACCACATGGAGGTTAAAAAAAAAGGGGGGGGGAACAGTACAACAGACAAAGGATTGCCCTTTCTATGCATAGAGACAAAAGACTTTTTCAGCATAACACAGAGTGGGGAGAGGCACTCTGTATCCATTCACTGAGGAAACATCTTGTGGCATGGGGGTGTTTTCATGAAAGTTTGGATCCTAGTTCCTGTGAAGCCAGCTGGCTCTGTAACAGACTGAACTTGGGGGGCATAATCTACTATATTAGATAGGTGAGGTAACTATTAATAAATGTAGACCCAGGTTTGCATTTTATGCTTTTGTATTGTAACCATTTGTTTCCACCACTTTATTGTTTATAGTTGACTCTCTCTTCTTTCTTAAATAAACCTAATTTTGTTTTATTATAACTGCTCGCTAGTGCCGTGTGATTTACGGGAGCGGTGGTTTAAGGTAAAACCAGTAAACTGGGATACACTGCTCCTTTGGGGGCGAAGGAGCTGAGATTTCTGAGAGTAGCCAGTGTTGGGCTGGATATCACAGGCGAACTCTTCAAAGGGACTCAGAGACAGGGGTGCATCTATTATTAACATGCAAGGTGAAGACAGGGCTGGCATAGGCCAGAGGAGAGTGCTTGAATGACTAACAGGCTGCTGGTGGTAGAGCGGTAACACCTAGCCATTGGGCAAGGCTATCTCTCGCTAGAGGTAGGGGATAACAAACTGACTCTCAGTCCTGGGCAACTGAGAACCGTCACACGTATCCACCTACTTAGTTCCTGCAAATTACTAAATTCCAGAGTCTCTTCTATCAAAGACCGGTTTGACCTTAGATACAAATGATACAAGAATCCTCCACACCACACTCAGGAGGTCAACTCATCCCTCCCCTCCCCTCCCCCCCCCCATGGTATCAGATCTAGAGGAAGCGAGAGACACCTCTAGATTCCCTTTGACAGCTTGAGGCCATGTAAATCATGAAGTTGGCCCTAATCAATAGGCTTGCCTTAATGACAATGGGTAATCTACCATATACAATGTATTCTGCCATCTGTAATTCAGAGGTCACAGTAAATCAAATATATTTTTCTTTCCTTGTTATAGGGAATACAAGGACAATATCAGAAAAGTTGATGAAGGCATAAACGACATTGTCTCAATGCTTGAGGATTTTTATGGAAATGACGGAAAAACTGCCTTTATCTTAACTTCTGACCATGGAATGACAGATTGGGGTGATACTTTTTAAATCTCTAAATTTACTTAGCAGTTGAGATTATTGGCAAGTTTCTGATTATTTAGAATATGCATTAGCAGATTTGAGGGCTTCACTCACCATGAAAGCTCTGCTGCCTCCACTGTGCCAGGTGCTTGATTTTGTACAGGGCCAAATGACTCACTGCAACTTCGACTGAGGAGGAGAAGATTCTGGAGTGATGGAGTTCAGGACTGATGGAGAGGGAGAGTTTACTGTAGTGGAGTTTCCATTTAAATGAGTCTCCGACCTTTCTGTGAAAGTCAAAAACTGTCCTGTCAACTAAAGGGGACAAACCTAGCCTTAATTTCCAGTTGCATACAAAAAGCTATGTTAATGTCCTTTGATCTCTTCACATTTTCTACTTAAAATATTTTGTGTGGTGAAAGTCCTATTAATACATGTTATCAGTTACACCAAAGGCCACATTCATCTTATGTGTGAAAAAGCTTGGCTATATGCTCTCTTAAAGATTGATAAAATATGACTTCCTCCCCCAATGAAATTAATTACCATAAAATAATCATGTCAGCTACCAAAAAAGAGGTACATTTTACCAGTCTAAGGTCTTGGCAGCAGTTGTGCTGTAGTGTAAGAATATGAGATTCAGAGAATCTCATATTTCTTTTTGGTGGACCTGGGTCAAATGTACCACTATGGTGACAGTCAGACTTCCAGGGGAAAGAGATTGCAACTTTCCAGTAAAGAATCTGTCTTCCAAAAAGCATCTGTATCATCTAATAGCCTTCTGAGGAGGAGCGTAAACTAAAAAGGGTAAAGAGAGAGTGTGCTCTCCTCTAAGGTTTTCTCTTGTTGTGAGTATCCCCATTCAAGCAAAGAAACATCTGGTTTCAGAGATGTAATCAAATTGAGTACTATGTTATAGTTTTTTTGCCAGATATCACAAGTGAAGTTTGTGTATCAAGCTGGCACTATGTGGCAAATATCTTTTCTTCATACAAAAGAAAAACTGCAATTTGAATCAATCTCACGGTTTTATATGTTACTACTTAGTTGTGTTTGGGGATGCAGAATGTGGGTTTACTTGAGCATTCACTGGGCCAGTCCTACGTGTGTCCAATTGGAAGTATGGCAGAAAAATGATTACCATTAACATTCTGTAATTCTGAGGTAAGGTTAATCCTCTCGAAGGAAGATTCTGTTCTAGTGGGTGGTAAACCATGGAGACTTTCCTGCCCAGGATCCATGGAAGCTATTTGTTTTGAATAGCAGTATTTTTATAATTTATTAGCATGAGGTATTTTGAATCATTGATGCTTCAGGTACAGTTCAGGAGTAAAATAGAGTTTGATTATTGCCTTTTGCATAAAACAACAAACTGTTCAGAGATGGAATAACAGGATTTGTTTACTCCTAATAATCCATCAGAGATTATAAGAGTTTATTTATACTTATTTTTGAAAGCAATCAGTCCAATTATCATTTGCTCATATGCAAAACAAAGGTCTGTTTGAATATTACATTTTATTGTTGAGCTAGCTGACATTTATATTGGAACATTTGAATTTTAGAATAAATTGTTTCCTGTTTGTTCTTACAGGCAGCATTCACCACAATAAAAAGACTTTGGGTGTCACTATCATCTTCCTAAGCCTGACTTAGCTTTTTTGTTAATGCATATTTTTGATTTTTGTTTCATTAGCTGAAAATTAACTAGCTTTGTGGAAAGTGCATCTGGAATCCTGGAAAAATATTTAGGGATTCTGCAGGAAGCTGTCTTTAGCTCTCTTTAGCTTGGAGGTTATTGATCACGACGCAAGGCCTTTGAAAGTAGAAGGAAAGGAAGAAACTTGAAATGAGTCAACAATGTGGCGCAGTTGCAAAAAAAGGCTAATATCTTTCTGGGGTGTATTAAAAGGAGTGTTGTATATACAACATGGGAGGTAATTGTTCTGCTGCACTCAGCAGTGTAGTGTCCAACTTTTGGTGCCACACTTTAAGAAGGATGTGGACAAACTGGAGGGAGTCCAGAGGAGAGCAACAAAAATGATAAAAGGTTGAGAAAACCTGACCTGTGAGGAAAGGTTAATTAGGCATAATTAGCTTTGATAAAAGAAGACTTGGGGTGGGGGGGGGAGTTAGGGTTAGGGGGAGAACCTGATAAGTCTTCTGATATGTTAAAGACTGTTTATAAAAAGAATGGTGATTAATTGTTCTCTGTGTCCAGTGAAGGTAAGACCAGAAGTAATCGGCTTAATTTGGAGCAAGGGAGATTTAGGTTAGATATTACAAGAAAACTCCAGATAGTGAAACACTGGAATAGGTTGCCAAGGGAGGTTATGGAATCCTCATTCTTAGAGGTTTTTAAGAACAGATCGGACAAATACATGTTGAGGATGATCTAGATATATTTGGTCCTGCCTCAGCACTAGATGACCTCTCAAAGTCCCTTCCACCCTTACTTTTTTATGATTCTATAAAATGGGGGTATCCTTTGAATTTTTGAGAGATTTCTCCTGTCCCTCTTTATAAAAAGCCTGATCCTATACCTTTAAAGTGAGTTGGAGCTTTACAATTGACTTTAGTGATTCCAGGATTTTCGAGCCTGAAAAAAACACATCCGGACCATAGCCAGGAGTCTAAAAGCTTTAGATCAGTGCTTTTATTAGAGCTGTAGTACTAACAGTTCTGCTATTATTTATTTTGAGTCCATTCAAAATGTGTTAGGCACCTGACAAAAACAAGTAAAGACACAGTTCTTGCCACAAAGAGCTTATGACACAAGGAATGATGGTCAGAGAGTTGGGTGAGAGGAAAGGGATAATAAGAATGAGGCTGTGGCACACATTCGTGGGTCAGTTTTAAAAAAAATGCACCCCAAAATTTGCTTTTCTCCTGTGATGGATTCACTACACTGGAGAGAGGTCCTAGCTCATGCCTGATGAATGGAGGCAGAGCTCCCTTTTTGAAACTGAAAATTCCCCATCTGGTCCTTTCCCAGTCTCTGTACTCTATAGAGAAGAGCAAATGTTGCCTGTTCTGCTTTCTGTATGAGGAATTTTTCAAGGAATTCTTTCTCCTGAAAAATATTTTTCTTTTTTTTTTTTTCCCACTGGAAATTTTTTGTCTGGGAGGGAGAAAATCTTCTTGGAAACCCTTTAATGTGTGGGTCTGGGGACTTCCAAACCCTAGTGGTACATCCCAAGGCCTTATAGTAGTTGTAGAAACTGAACAGCTGCCGCAGCAACTTCAAAAGGCTCCTGCTTATGAACTCAGAAAGAAAAGAAATCTTGCATTGGAAGGGAATGCAGTGGTTGGGGCAGATTTTCCTAGCATCAAAAGCTTCCCAGAGTGGTTACCACTCCAGGGAGATGTGTTAGGTCACCTATTTCCACAGCCAGCTGCTTAGCAGCCTTCTGCTTTGCTGAACAATGGATTTGGGATACACCAAGGGATTCAGAAGGCTATTCTTGGCACCTGATACCAACCTGACTTCTCTGCTGGATAATCATGCTTCCATTATGAGCCAGTCCTCTCACTCTGCTAGAAAACAGTTTGCTAGTTTGTGGTCCGTTGGGGACAGCAGCAGAGAGAGGAGTTTTAGAACCTCTGCCAGTCTGCTGTCTGCCAAGACCTGCACTATGAGAAAAAAATCTAAACAAGTTCAGGTAGGGGAGAAGGTCTCCCTTATTGAGCCCATGCAGATAAACAGCATCTATTCTTCCCTGCTCCTGCACTTTTGCCCCTCTCTCAGAGTTAGTTTCCTTTGTACTCAAGCTGCTCTCCTTCTTGGATTAACAACAATCTCTGATTCAATCATCAAAACGGAGGGAAGCGGAAGAACTTTGTGTGTAGGGGCTTAAATCCACAAATCCTTCCCAGACCTGCAGGTTCTTAGGCTCAAAGTGGCTTAAAAGAAAGCAAAGTTAGTTAGCAAACTTTAACCTTTCATTTGTACCCTACCAGTTGTTGCACACGCAACCTCAACTCTATCTCAGGGAGGGGGAGGGATAGCTCAGTGGTTTGAGCATTGGCCTGCTAAACCCAGGGTTGTGAGCTCAATCCTTGAGGGGGACCACCTAGGGATCTGGGGCAAAATCAGTACTTGGTCCTGCTAGTGAAGGCAGGGGGCTGGACTCAATGACCTTTCAAGGTCCCTTCCAGTTCTAGGAGATAGGATATCTCCATTAATTTATTTATAATTTTCTGGAGCATATATATTAAGATTTCATCTTTAATTACATACCGGTAATTAAATTTGATATTCTTTCAAACCCTTCTCATTATATACACACACCTTGTAGAATGTGTTTTGTAAGGTATACTGGGAACAGGACAGGGCACCTATGATTCCCCAGCTTGTTCAGTGGGCACCTTTCACCACTGGAAAAGGGCAGTGGAGGCTGCAGATCCTTTGTACCTTTGCAAATCAAGTCACTTATTTAGGTGCCTAAGTTCCCAAACTTGCCAAAATGTATAGACATGTTTAACTTTACACACCTGAGTAATCCCCTTGGTTTCAATGGCACATGCAAGTTAGGCACATGTATATGTTTTTGAAGGTTTGGAGCCTAAGTGCTTAACTTTGGGCATTCACATTTGAAATTTTTGACTTGAATTTCCTTGTTCCTTGGTTTCCACATATTTTAAAATGAAGAAAAATATCTATTTCAGAGGGTGTTGGTGAAGCTGAAGTTAGCCAATGTTTGTAAATTGCTTTATGATTCTCAAATAGATGTCACTACATAAGTGCAAATTTTAAAAGAAAGGTTTCTAAAATGTCTAGTCATTGCAGTAAAATAACATATGGTGCTAGTGTAGCCTGCCTGAAGAATATAGCCAGGATATTTTTTCTAGGCAGAAATTTTAACTTGGCTCTGTGAGAGCACTATTTGCCTTGCTTATCAAGTCATTGTGCTTTTGGTTTGTCATATCTGTAGGCTCTCATGGGGCTGGTCATCCCTCAGAGACTTTAACACCATTGATTGCTTGGGGAGCTGGAGTGAATTATCCACAGAAAGTCACATTCCAGTTCTTCGAAGATGAATTTTTAAAAGGTATGTAAACAAATCACCAAATTACATTAAAAATTTTCAATGGAAAGGGCAATATTTGAACCTCACATCCATCGGATTTAAACTGCATTGAAATTATGGCGCAGTAAGGTTTGTAAGCAAGAAAACAAAGGCAGAATTTGCCCCAGAGACCTTGTGTTCTACGTTACAAGAAAAAGGGTTAGTTGGGGAAGTATGTGGTGATGGTTGTGGAAGGCTTGTCTCATGAGCAAAATCTCACTTGCATAGTTTCCTTCCAATCGTCATATCAGGGGCTTCCGAACAGGTGCGAGAAGGATGTTCATGTCCCAAAAACTTTGGATGTCCCAGTTGAAGCATGGTTCTGAGGGTGCCTCTGAGGTTAATTTATCTTCACAGAAGCTAAATACTTCTACATTGATTCCAGACTTTCTTGTAGCCCCGCCATAGCATAGCAGTAGTCATGCTGCCATGGTCTTGTTTTTTGCAGATGGCCTGAATATACTCCCCATCCCCCAAGGGTTTCTTAAAAGGGTGGAGTGGCCTGCATAAAATACTGATTGGGTAATCCTGCAGGTTTCCAGGTGAACAGAATACAGTGGAGAGCATGGCTATATTCCTGGCTTTAGCCCTTCCTGACAACTAGGGTGACCAGATCACAGGGATGAAATATCGGGAGGGGGGCGGAGCAAAAAAAAATGGCAGCGGAGCAAAAAAAAAAAAAAGCAGTTTCGCAGGGGCGGGGGGCATTAGCAGGCCCCAGCCACGCTGCCGGATCGTACACAGCGCCCCGGCTGCGTTCGCTGCCCACCCCACGGCAAAAGGTGGCCCCGATGCAGAGGGGGCTGGGGATAAAGAGGGCATCGGGGGGGACCAAGCGGAGGCGCTGGGAAGCACAGGAGTCTGGGTGGGCGAGGGCGTACAGCTCCAGTGGGGCCCCGGGCAGGGCACAGGCTGGATGGGCGCAAGGAGGCAGAGCCCTGTAGCGGGACTGGGCGGGGATAAAGCTGTCTCTCCCCTGGAAGTGGCTGCAGGAGCCCCCGAGCCCGGGGCTGGGCGCGGGGCAGCGGCGGTGCATGGGAGCCGGGGACTCCGGGGGCGGCACGGCGCGGGCATGCAGGGGGCCGGAACTGGCACAGCCGAGCCGCAGCGGCGGTCGGTCTCCTGAGCGGCTCCCCGGGGCTCTGGGCTGGGCAGCGGGCGGGAGCTGGGGCTTTTCCTGGCCCCGTGGAGCCTCCCGCCCCCTGGCCCGCCCTGGGAACATGCGGTGTTATACCAATAGAATAAAAACTAGCATGATCTTATTAAGAGGGATAAGGCAAAGCTGCCACATTTATTGTAAATATAATGATAAAGCAAAAGATAAAAGTAAACAACGTTGTTTGACCACTTATTCCTGTCACTACTGTTTCCTTACACACACACACATACACACACACACACACAGATAGATAGATAGATAGATTTATTCACACAATCATTCATTCAAGTTCTGTATAGGTGTTATAGTTACCAGCCTAGAAGTTGCTCATGCCAAGTTACTGGCCTGGTATCTTGGTCATGAGGATGGAGCAGAGTCTGTGTCAGGTGCATCTGATGCTCCTGGAGGTTGGCAGCAGAACCAGAGACTCAAAATCCTCAGTCTTGAGAGTCCATTCTTATAGGAATTAATTCCTATGTTACTCTATGGGAGCTGTTTCATCCTGCTGTTGCTGACTCAATCAGCAGATGGCACATTCCTGTCCAAAGTGGCACATTCCTGGTGGCTCCACACTGTCCAAAGTTTGTGTTTATCATCCTTCCAGGTGATGGGGTGGATCCCGGGGGGTTGTCTGGTAGTTCACTTGACACATTCTTCGGCCGATGGATACTCCCTTTCTAGGCTGGCACCTCCCTAACCATTCATGTACATCAAGCATTCATCAACATACATTCCATATCTTAACCATATTTTAATTTACTGTCTCCATCACTTTCGGGGTGTGTGCTAATTCATTTGAGACTCCCGGCCCTTTAATCACAGAGGGTGGGGGTCTTCTTCCAAGGAGCCATTGCTGTTACAATGAAGTGAAAGTCACTTAAGGGCTTATAGTGTTTGTTTACATTGTATCAATTACTTCAAGAACAAAGTCAATTAACTGGTTTGTAAGTTTTACATAGTAATAAAGTATCTTTCACAGGATAGATACAATCAATGGTTTCTACAGACAGTAGCTTTAACAGAAGTTAAAGTTTTAACAGAAGACCCAAGAGATTTTTGTACTTGGTGAAACTGTTGGATTTTAAAGTGGGACAAATTATGAGGGGGTCACTGTCACTTGGGGGAATCACTGTTCGTACCTTCTTTAATATCTCTTCAGCGGCGTGTCCCACCGCGGGCGGGGAGCCCCACGCCTCTCCTGGTCGGCTGCGCTCCAGCGGCTCCTTCCCGGCGGGGCGAGCCGCTGGAGCGCAGCCGAGCGGGAGAGGCGCAGGGCTCCCCGGCAGCGGCGGGGAAGTTTATGGGTTCCGGGGACCCCGGCCGGCTCCTCGCCCCGTCTGCCGGCCGCCCCGCCTGGGACAAGTCTCACCCCCGCAGCCCCTCTCCGCTGCGTGTCTCTGGTGGCCCCCAGGCCGCACCGCCCACCCGGGCCAGAGCCAGCCCTGGCTGCTGCCTGCACGCAGCCTGGGCCATGCCCAGCTAGCCCCCGGCAGCCGCGGCAACTTTTCCTTCCCCTCCCGCGCTCCTGGTAGATGCCTGACCCTCCTTCCTCCATCCCTCCTCCACACATCCCTCCTCCTAACCTCCTCCCTCCATCCCCCTCACATCCCACGCAGCACCGCATGCTTGTGTCCGGCGGCCTCCCTCCAGCGCTTGCGCAGCCGCCATACAGCTGATCAGCAGCGTGCAAGCCTGGGAGGGAGGGGAATGTGGGCTGCATGCTTGGGGAAGAGGCGGGGCCAGGGCGGGGATTTGGGGAGGGATCCAATGGGGGAAGGAGTGGGCGGAGTCGGGGGGGGCATGAGCGCCGGAGCGGAGGGCAAATGTGCTTTTTTGTCCAGTGTCCCGACCGAACATTGGTCGGGACGCGGGACAAAGAAGCAAATATCGGGACAGTCCCGATAAAATCGGGACGTCTGGTCACCCTACTGACAACAGCCCACAGTTTCTAAATCTCCTGAGCCCCAAATGCATGTCTCTTGCACAGAGAGACTTCCTTATTCTCTGTTGAAATGGATGTGCCATGGAAACACTGCTTTCCTCCCACACTCTTCTTCTGCAAATTGGGGGTTCTTCAATTTCATTTTCCTTTGTGTGGCTGTAGTGGAACTTAAGGTAGTTGTGCTTTTGGAGTAAAAGAAAGCACTGCCATGACCCTTCCTTATGTTTTCTTTTTTCCCTTTAAAATTTTTTTTATTTCAGAAAAATTATGCAATCCTTGCAAAGTGTTAATGTATGAAGTATGGAAGAGTTCATATTTAATATTCTAAATACATGGTATATTAATATACTGGATTATTGAAACTTCATTGCGGTTCTGTGTTGCCATGTATGTTTTGAGATACTACATCATGCACTTGGCTTGCTTTTCTTTTTCTCTTGTGCTCCATTTTTGTACCTGTTTCATTTCTCAAGACCTCCTAAGGGTCTAAGACTGCTCAGGATCAGTGGGGTAATAAGTTTCTATGTCGCTATATTCTTTGTCAGGCTACATTAGAGAGGGGAGTAAAGAGGCAAAAATGAGCAGTCCAGAGGTTTTCATTCTGCCATGTGCTTGAGAAGAGTAATGGTGGCAGAGACTAAATAAATTTGACTACTCTGGGTACAGATGATGCTAACATTTCACTTTTTTAGGATCAAGTATTTGCACAAAATTATTGCATCTCCAATAGGTTTGAAAATAAGCCACGAAATAATATATTGACAATAAGCAAAAATGGCTGACTTTGAGGCCTAGGCCATGATGGTTGAACTGCCAGAAATGTCAAGGTGTAGTTTTCAGTGTAGTTGTAGCCATGTTGGTCCCAGGATAAGAGAGAGAAAAGGTAGGTGAGATAATCTTTTCTTCTTCGAGAGGGTGCTCGACTCTAAGTGCCTCAGATCAGATATATTAGGTAGCAGTATCCATTCGGTATGTGCATGCGTCCTCTGCAGCCTCTTGCCTTGCACCGTGGCTATATAGAGTTGCGTGGGCAAATCGCCCTCAGTTCCTTCTCAACTGCCTCGGCCTGAGACGGAGTCTCAGCAGTGTCTGAGTTGAGCTTACCTCAGCTGTATTTTTTTTTTCTTGTATCTTACTAGTTACTTAGTGGTAGTTCTTAATGTTTACTTTGTGTTAGTTGTACTAATTTTATAAATGTTAAAAAAATTAAAAATGGAAAAAATATTTGAAAAAAAAGAAGAGATTTTACTTATACTTTTATGATAGGGACGGTTGTCCTTGTGCCTATTTTTTTTCTCCCCTCAGGGGAACTTAAATGCTGGGAGGGCATGCCCAGTTCTCCTGGTTTTAAACGCTTCCTTTTGTGCCAAGAGGCTATCCCCGTCGGTGACATAGAACTGTTTTTTCACCAACCAAACACAGTTTGAACAAACTAGTCTTGATGCCTTTGGTCATGAAAAACTCCCTCGACTGGTGGAAGGATACTCACAATGTTTGTGCGGGGTCTCCTTTGCTTATCCATCTCCAATGTCATGCATCCCTATTGGGATGGGAAGCCACCTAGAAACCCACACTGTTCAAGGCAGGTGATCTCCTCTCGAGTCCTCTCTGCTGGAACTCAGAGCAGTCAAATGCCTGTCTCCGTTTCCTTCTGCTGATCAGGGCAGATATGTGAAGATCATGATGGACAGCATGTCATGAATGCTTTATATCAACTGTCATGGGAGCAAGACCACACTCCCTCTGTGTCAAAGCAGTGAGGCTCTGGAATTGATGCACACAAAACCAGCTCAATATCTCAGCAGCTTACCTTCCAGGCATACAAAACATCACAGCAACTGCCCTTAACAGGTGCTTCCTGGAAGATCATGAATGGGAGATAGATCCCATTATACTCCCCCGGATATTTCAATGTTGGGGCATCTCGCAGATAGACCTCTTTGCCACAGCTAAGAACAAGAAGTGCTCCCAGGTCTGCCTGAGAGACAGACTGCGTCACCACTCCCTGGGGGATGCCTTTCACCTTTGTTGGAGTTCAGGCCTGCTGTATGCATTTCCCCCAATTCCCTTGATGGCCGAGGTGCTGATCAAGATAAGAAAAGACAAGGCCAGGGTTATTCTAGTAGTTCCGACATGGCATAAACATGGTTCCCTTACCTCACCCAGCTTGCTCTTTTGTCAACCGGGCCATTCCCCATCTTGTCTCAGGATGCCAGTCAAAACCTCAAGGTTCTTTGACTTAAGGCATGGCTAATAGATGGTATGCAGGGTTAGAATCAACCTGTTCTGAGGATGTAAAGAGAGTGCTGTTATGTAGTAGGAAACAATCCACTTGTGGTACCTATGTGCAAAAGTGGATAAGATTCAGTCACTGGTGTGACCTAAGACATCTTTCACCTACATCCTCTCTGTTATCAGTTATATTGGATTACATACTAGAGATAAAAATGACAGGATTGTCTCTAAGCTCCGTTAGAGTGCACTTGGCAGCTACTACGGCCTTCCATCATATGGTAGAGCGTTTCTCCTCTTTGCTCATCCTACAGCAAGGAGGTTTCTCAAGGGACTGGAGAACCTTTTTTTCACAAATCAGATGCCCTGCACCGGCATGGGACCTCAACTTGGCACTCAGATGCCTTACCAGGCCCCACTTTTAACTATGGCTACCTGCTTCCTTCTACACTTGTCTGTGAAAACAGCTTTTCTAGTAGCCATTACTTCTACTTGAAGATTTGGAGAGATACAGGCTCTGACCTCCTTCTCCCCTCAGTCTTGTTTTAAGGATAAGATCATGTTGTGACCACATCCCAAGTTCTTACCAAAGGTATCCTTGGACTTTCACATAAACCAACCTATCTATCTTCCAGTTTTCTTCTCTAAGCCACACCAGAATAAAAGAGATGTGGCATTACATACACTTGATGTGAGGAGGGCATTAGCCTTTTATATAGATAGGACAAAGCCCTTTAGAAAAACTCCCAAATTGTTTCTCCATTGTGGACCGAACTAAGGATCTCCAATTTCCAAGCAAAGACTCTCTAGATGGATATGTGGCTGCATTACCTACTGCTATCAGTCTCATGATCTTTAACCTCCTTCTAAAGTATTATCTCTCTCCATGAGATCTCTCTCTATTTCAATAGCCTTTCTTAAGAACGTTCCTGGCATGGAAATATGTAGAGCAGTGACTTGGACCTCCATTCATATATTCTCATGCCTCACCTTCTGGTGCCATGTTTAGCTCTACTGTACTATTTTCAATCTTTGACTCAACTCCTAAATCCCACACCTCTGTAGAGGGTACTGCTTGGTAGTCACCTAGAGTGGAGCACCTATAGGGACATTACTCAGATAAGAAGAGAAGGTTACTCTCCCTGTGCAGTAACTGTGGTTCTTGGAGATGAGTTCCCCTATGTATGTTACACTACCTGCCCTCCTCCTCCTTGTGCTTCAGAGTTCTTTACAGTGGAGCTCTGTGGTCTAGAAGGAACTGATGGTGGTTCACTCACGCAGCTCTGTAGAGCCATGGTGCAGGGCATGAGGCTGCAGGGGGCGCATGCGCAAGCTGAATGGATAGTGCTACTTAAAATCTCTGATTTGAAGCGTGTGGGGTACATGCGCACCCAGAATGGAGCACCCATGGGGACACACATCTTGAAGAACCATAGTTACTGCACAGGATGAGTAACCTTCTCTTATTGGACCAGCTTCTGTTGATGGAAGGTACAAGCGTATGAGCTACACAGCTTCTTCAGGTCTGTGGAAGTAAATCGGTGTGTCCCAGATCTGAAGAGGAATGTTGTGTAGCTCGAAAGCTTGTACCTTGCACCAACAGAAGCTGGTCCAACATATTACCTCACCTATCCTGTCTTTCTTAGAAACTCCAAGGACACTTACTACTTCTAAGTACAAAATGTATAGCCCTAATAACATTAATTTTTACTGTAAAAGACCAGTTTTACAAATTGGGTATCTGCTATCCCAGTTTTGCCTGATCCAGTTCTCAGATTCTTTTCAATTATTATAAACATCTGCATTTTAACTGAAATTCTGATGGAAGTGTTGGAGCATGTAAATAGACTATAGGTGAATTGGGTATTTAAATTGACACCCCGCTATGGAAGGAGGAAAGACAATGGTTATCGACTGTGGGGAATATTTTGTTCTCTCAGCTGAGGGGTTTCCTCCACATTTATGCTTCAGTCCCCTGAAACACTTCTTCAAACACTCCCTCATTGAAGGGCTTGCATTGTAGTCACTAATCTCCTAACCAAAGAACACAGGATGGGTCTGGGTCTCTTTTGGAGCAGCATTTACTTAATTTACTTAATTGCCATGAATAATCATTGTTGCGTGATAAGAACTCCTTCTTGTGGCTCAGTGTTCTGCTTTGACAGCATTACACAGCAACTCCTGGTGGGCTGCGAAGTAAAGAATACAAGTGTAAAATGCTCTCCTGTAAGTTCATACAGAGCATCTCTGCTACACCACTAAGCTATTCTACCCAGTGATGTGGTTTTAATAAAGTTGTTCTATTATGTGAAAGGAAAGAGGTACCTGAAGATCTCTGTGAATTTAACAGTTCTCTTGACCCCTTTCTTCCCCATCCTCCAAAAACAAACAAACAAAAAAGTTTAAGAAGGTTGCATAAAGAAAATGAGAAAATCTAAAATCCTTGTATTTTTTTAGAACATTTTGATATCTTTGTGATTTTTTTTTTTAAAGATTGCATACATTGGTGCACAGGCATAATGTCATGAAAATGCTTCCAATCCTTTTGAATTTCTCAAATATACAAGAATCCATAGGAGACAACACAATTGTTTTTAATGCCTCCAAACTTTTTATTCTCTGTTTATGGCAAACAGTTCCTTGGCGGTTTAGTGAGTTTTTCCTTGTCCCATCACCCCATCAAGGGTGGATGTTACCTGAGGCAGTGGTTGCAACAGAGAGTTACCCTGTCCAATTTGGTATGGAATGATTGGTGTGCTCCTCGTATGGCTAGAAGGCACACTGCTTGCTCTGAGATGACAGCCTTTCCCTTATCAGTCATTTCACCTGTATTTTGCCTCCCCTAGAGGCTGATCAGATTACCGGCTTAGCAAGAATCCTGACAGCACACCTATATCAGTGTCTGCTTTGTGCAAAGCATAGCAGCATCCATTTGGCCATCATAATGACTCCTGTATAACTCTCTTCTTTCTGAAAAGTTGCTCTCTGATTCCTTGGTGAAATGAATGTTACACAGATTTAGGGCCTGCTCCCAATGAAGTCAATTAGAGTTTCGGCATTGAGTTCAGTAGGAGCAGAATTTTGTTCTCGCATACAGATTTTACCATTCCAAAGGAGACATAGAATTGATGGGTTGTCCTTGCCTATTGCAGCTTCTGGAGGAAGCTCTGCTAGAAGCTTCTGGAACCAGAGTTTCTCCTTATATAGGGAGCTCAGGCTCACTGTTTCTGCACATTGACTCCGCCCTATCTACAGGATGTTATAGAGGGTTTTTTCCTTTGGATTGGATGGGCCTTAGCAAACTCCGTGCCCCCCCCCCCATCTTTTTTTTTTTTGTATTTGGTATTTTGACACTAATTTCCCTCCATTCCCTTTGCGGCTGACTGCCCAGCAGACCTCAGCTAGAAATTTGGAGAGCAGGGTAAGAGTGTTTGTGTCCTGTCCACCAGTAAGCCATATCCAACCGCAAGAAAATTGCTCTGGGCACCTTATACAGAGCCCATGCGTTATCCACCTGAAATGGCAGATAAGAACAAAAAAAGCACAGTCTGCAGCTAGATGGGAGGGTGTTTTTCTCAAGGTGTTTCTCCTTTGTGCTCCTGTGAGTCCAACCCTACCATGGCCAGTTCTGCAGGTATCCTCCAGTGTCCCAGCAGCTCTTAGATCTAACTAATTATGGGTGCCATAAAAAGCTATGAAAGAGAGATAAATAATGTTGTATATTTGGAAGCATTTTCCTGGGAAAGTACTGCATTCATAGCTTCAAAAGTTTCTAACAGAGCAGCCTCCATGAACTGCAGTGCGAGTAGTCAACCCATCAGTTTTGTGTCTCCTCTGCACTATTATTTTCTTATTATGAGAAAACAAAATTGTTCTATTACATAACAGGGAAAAGAAATATAGGTGACATTCTCATGGAAATTAATTCAGGTTATTTTGATACAAGTATATCACTATGAATACATGACTAATACTGATAATACACTTCATGTGTTACCATAGGAACTAGCTGTAAATATGTTTCTTACTGTTAAGCTATATAGCTGTTGTATATGAGTTGAGAGCAGAGACGCTCGAAAAACATACACCAATAATCAGACCCCTGAATCTTGTCACTTGATGAATTAAGCGCTGAGAATAAGCTAGGCACAGTACAAGACCCAGAATACAGCTGCCCCAGCAACTTATAGTCTAAAGAAGATAGAGTACATAGGCGACATTGGGAGGCCCAGACAGGGGAATGACTAGGATTTTTAATATTTATTTTAACAATAAATAACAGACTGAGCTAGAACTCCACGCTTCACTGGTGGTTGTAATAAATTTGATTGATTTACGCTTTCATTTATGAAGAACCATATTAGTTACAAACTTTATTAAATAGAAAATATTGTGAAGGTGAACTGATTCTGTCTGACTCATCTGATGTAGCAGACAGAATCCTGCCTTTGATCTCTGTGTGGTATCCATTTATGTCAGTGGAAGATGCGTGTGCAGATGGAAGACATTATCTGGTCTATTCAGGCTTTGTCTATACTGAGGGAACTTAAAGTGGTTTTCCCCCTTTTGCTGCTATTAGTTCAGCTCCCTAGTATAGAGAGGCTGCCACTGGCATTTTTACACCCTGTCTGAGACCTTGTCTGAGACCTGCTTTGACTGGGTACATGGCATCGTGCTTAAAATGCTAGTTGCAGTCTACAGCTCTTTTTAACCCCTGTCACTTTCCCCTACTTCTCCTTCTGTTACTGTGGGAAGACTTCTGCAAAAAGATGGGCAAACTGCCTCTTCTCCTCTGCTCGTGACATCACTGCTAGGAGGAATAATTCAAAAATTAGAAACCAAGGCAGTGATGAAAAAATAAACTGCTAAATTAAGTTTTGAAATGGCCCCCAAGCTCCCCCCCAGTTTGATGTTGCTTTCTAAAGAGGCAGATGTAGATACAATAGACTAGAGGTTGTTTGGGGCCAGGTGGAAAAAGAGCCCTTTATATGAGGTCATCAGCTTAATTGGCTAGCAGTAAATAATTAAATCTGACTTTGTCCAGACCAGCATTTTGGTATGTCCTGGGCTGTTAAACAATAGGATTTTTCTGAGCCTGGTCTGACTGTCTGCCACAAATAATACTGAATCTACCCCTCAGTGCCTGTGAGCTAAGGAGGTGCTTCTGGTGGTTAGAGGTTTACATTTTCAGAGCTGCCTGTGAGATATAGATACCCTGTTTCCAAATCTCACTTTGAATCCTTTAGTTTTCTCAGGAAGTTATGCATGTGTGTCCCTGTTATACAAGTATATAGGTGTTTTTTTTTGGGGGGGGGGCGGGGGAGAGATTTCCTTCAGATGACTGTAGTCACAAGTACAGCCAGTGGATTTTCCTTATGGATGAAAGAAAATTTAATCTGAAAGAAATTAGTTTTGTTCTTTTTGCCTGTACTCTCCCTTGGACCTGTGCACTGAAGCCAAAGTATAAGCCTCTCTTAGGAGGAAAGAATCCTTACAGAAAGTACTGGAAACTCATTGAGTCAAATTAATTATTTCTCTAAAACAGTGATACTCCGATGCCAGTGATTCAGGAGCCAAATTAGCCATCAACATTAGCCAAAAGAGCCACAGTCATGTGAATTGATAGTTTCATTTACTATAGTGCTATATATTCATATTTAAACAGTATGACAGTAGAAATATTTAGTTATATTATTCTCACAGCAAAATAACTGATCACATATTATTACTTTAGCAACTACAATTGGTTAATAACACAGAAAAAGCATCCTGATTGGTTAATAACTTAGACTGGTTAATAATTAAATCACACGGTGTTTTAATATCATGTGTTGCAAAGACCTGCAGGGGACCCATTAAAGAGCCACTTGTTGCTTGTGAACCTCAGTCTGAGTATCACTGCTCTAAAATCTGCCTGCATCAGCTGCTCATGTGCTCTGTTATTGCTTTTAGAATGGAAACTGGCGAAATGGAAGAGGCTGGATGTCAACCAGGTATTAAATGTATCCTACTCAAAAGCTCATTACATTAATTCAAAGAGGAAAGTTAATCTCCCAGACCAGATTTATAAAGGAATTTATGAAAGAAAGGGTGATTGTGCTAACATAATATTTTTCCAGAGTTTGCCACTTAAATATTAAATGACATAGACCACTGCCCTCGGAAACTACATGTGTCTGGGAAAAATTCCACCCTCAGACACTCACAGCTGTTATCTGCATCAATTAATGCAATCACTATGTTGCTGCAACAGTTTTGCTTCAACTAAAATAAATCACCTTCAGGAAAGGGGCCAAAAATGGGAAATTCAGCCTAGAAGGTGAAAGTTTTGGAAAGCTATGAGCAATCAAAAAAAAGAGGTTTAGAGTAGAAACTACTGAAAGCAGCACCATGGCAAGCACTTTTGAAAATGAATACAAGTCTTTAGGTCTGTAAGCATTGTGAAATCTTCTTTCCATATAAGTGTAGAAAGGAGTCTTCAGTTTCAATGTGTACTTGATAATTGACTTGGAAACATAAAGTTAGTTTTGTCTGTGACAAATAGTATATTATCGTTTGCTATGTATTTATTTTAAGCAGAACTCCTTTCTGGAAATTCCAGTGAGGAGTTCTGCTTAAAAATCAATGGTACAATATGACTTTGTGTGTTTTGCCTACTATAAATAGTGACTCAGATTCTCCTTTGGTGCATATGTAAATCTGTAGTAACTCCATTTACTTCAGTGGAGTTACTCCAGATTTACACCAGTGTAGCTAAGGAAATTGATTTCTAGTCTTTTTATGTTAAGGAAAATAGAAATGATAAATACTAAGATCCAGATGATGAATAGTACCTTATTCCATGAGTAGTCCTATTGAAGTTAAGGGACCATTCATGGAATAAGAGGGAACTCAACATGACTAAGAGTACCGGAACCTATCCCTAAATAGTAAAAGTTGGTCAATGGCTGACATTCTAATAACAAGGGATTAAGAATTGCTTTTTATACATATTATGCTTGGTGTGCCACTTTAAAAAAAAAAAAAAAAAAAAAAAAGTGTGAAGAAAATAATTCTTACTTTGATAAAAATAATGAAAAAAAAACACAGATAAATTTATCTGATAAAACAGTGAAGGAGATAATGAATTTTGAATTAAAAAAAAGGTAGGGTTTTTAATGCACTTTTAAAAGTGAATTTATTTTTTTAAATGTGAAATTTTAATATATAAATCTGTTGAATTATCAAACGGGTTTAATTTGCTAGAACTTTAAAAGTTGTTCTGAAAATTCAAATTTTGATTCCATTCAGAATCAAGAGCATTATTTTGAACACTGAAAAATATTACTTTTCTGGACTGCTTTAATGCTGTGATAGATTCTATCAGATAGGATACTATTCACATTTCAAAATACAGGTACATTCTTAAAATTAATCTAAATTTATGAATACTTTAAACATTTTGAAGCATGCTCAACTGAGAACATTTTTGTTTGCACAGGCTGATATAGCGCCGCTGATGGCTTCCCTTATTGGTGTTCCTTTTCCCCTTAATTCTGTGGTAAGAAATAAAAAAAAAAGTAAAAAAGGCTGCATGTTCTTGGGGGGGGAAAAGATGAAAAAAAGATAAATTTGCAAACTTTTGCCATAGTTTATGGGGACTAGTCAAGGATGTAAAATTAAGCATAAGAATAAGTATTGGCAGCATTAAGGCCTAAGCAGATACAATCTGCCTCTTTTATATTATTTTGTAATGTATAACATAATATTTTAAATGATGAAAGTAGTTGATCCATTGTAACCTGTAATTCTGAAAGTATTAAATGGCCACCTTTTTACTTAAACCATGCAAATACTCTGTTAATTTTCTGTAAGGATACAATAAGGTATGAGCTATTGTTCTTTTTCCTTATTTTTAATTGTAAGAGCTGAAACTGTTAAAAAAAAAAATAGTTCCTGAAGTTTAATGTTGAGTTATTTTTAATCTAATTAGTTAGTTTACTGGGATATTTTGAGATGATATTTTATTTCATTAGGTTAGTTGATTATTTGATTCCTTATTTGGGATAGATCTTCTTTTTTAACCTTGCAATTTATCTA